>NC_133325.1:557621283-557939408 GCF_042186555.1 Aquarana catesbeiana | reverse complement strand
TGGGGATGGGGAGCTCACCTGGAAGAAAAAACGGTTCAGGGAGTTTGGACCAAACCAGAAGCAAGAAGATCTTCAAATTGGAGAGAGTTAAAGGCTGTTCACTTAAGCCTCCTCTCCCTCCAGGAATTTCTAGTGAATCAACATGTCCAAATATTGTCAGACAATATGACGACAGTATTATATTTAACAAAGCAAGGGGGCACAAAAAGCAAAACCCTAATGGGTCTAGCGCATCAGATCCTAAGATGGGCAGAGAACAATGTGGCCTCTCTATCAGCAGTCCATCTAAAGGGGACGGAAAACACCTTAGCAGATCTCCTCAGCAGGAAAGAAATAAGGGAAGCAGAGTGGTCTCTCAATCAGGAATTATTCGAAAAGATTTCCAAGAGTTGGGGTCATCCCCAAGTGGACCTCTTTGCAAAAGAGGAAAATGCAAAAATACCAGTCTTCTTCTCTCTTCAGAGACAGGATCAAGCTCTCGGAGTAGATGCGTTAGCTCACAAATGGGACTTCCATCTGTCCTACGCTTTTCCCCCGTTCCAGCTGATACCAAAGGTGTTAGCCAAATTCAGATTGGAGTCCACGGAGCTAATATTAATAGCTCCTTATTGGCCAAAAAGACCCTGGTTTTCAACCTTGATGAACCTCTCAGTGAAACCTGCTTGGAGATTACCAATCAGGACAGACCTGTTGAGTCAGGGCCGAATTCTCCATCCAGATCCAGCTTACCTCAAACTAACAGCTTGGTTTCTGAAGAACAAATCTTAAGACGAAAGGGTTTATCAGAGAGGCTTATTTCTACCCTTCTTGCAAGTAGAAAAAAAGTGACGAGAGACATTTACTTTAAAGTCTGGAAGATCTATAATTCTTGGTGTTCCAGTAAAAACTTTGATTTTCGTACCACATTTTCAGTTTTGGAATTTCTTCAAGAGGGATTGGAGAAGGGGTTAGCAGCAAGTACGCTCAAGACGCAGGTAGCTGCTTTATCAGTTTTTTTGGAAAGAACCCTGTCAGGGGAACCTTTTAATAATCAGATTTTTTAGGGCAATGGCAAAAGTAAAGCCTAGACCTGTTGTTAGTTTTCCCAAATGGGATTTATCTTTAGTTCTTCAGGGTCTAACTATGGCACCGTTTGAACCCATAGAAGAAGCATCATTACGTTTCTTGACGTTAAAGACTATTTTATTGGTAGCAGTAACTTCCGCACGTAGAATTAGTGAGTTACAAGCCCTTTCAATTAAAGAGCCCTTCATGAGATGTCTACAGGATAGGGTAGTCTTAAGGACGGATCCAGCATTTCTACCAAAGGTGGCTTCAGTTTTTCACCGTACACAGGAAATCATTCTCCCTACTTTTTGTCCTTTACCTTCGGGAGCAGGAGAAGAAGCTTTCCATACCCTTGATGTCAGGAGGTGCCTGCTTAAATATCTGGAAAGAACAAAGGAAATCAGAAAGTCATCCTCACTCTTTGTTTTAATGGAAGGTACTCACAAAGGAGGTAAAGCTTCCAAAAGCACCCTTGGAAGATGGTTAAAGCAGGCCATCAAAGAGGCATACATATCTTTGGGTCTGGAACCTCCGGAAGGGGTATTACCTCATTCTACTCGAGCAGTGGCGGCATCATGGGCAGAAAGGGCTGGGGCATCTCCTGAGCAAATCTGCAAGGCTGCCACATGGTCCAGTTTTTCGACCTTCATAAGGCACTACCGCTTGGATCTACTATCAGCCTCGGACCAATCATTTGGTAGGAAGGTTTTGCAGGCAGTAGTCCCACCCTGAAGTAAGTTTCTCGGTTATCCTCTCCAAGGTGCTGTCCTGAAAGGCGAAGGGAGAAAACCTTAGTTAGACTTACCGGTGACGGTATTTCTACGAGCCTTTCAGGACAGCAGCCTACTTCCCTCCCTTGGTTATCATATGTAAAGTATAATTATAGGACCTGGTAATTGTCTGATTATATTTTCCAGCATGTCGGAGGATTTCTCGGTAACAACTGATGGCATGGTGGAAGCAGCTGCTTTTTAAAGGGGCGTTGTCACGCAGTGTTTCCTGTCTAAGAGGTGGAGCTACGCTCTCTCCAAGGTGCTGTCCTGAAAGGCTCGTAGAAATACCGTCACCGGTAAGTCTAACTAAGGTTTTTTTTTTTTTTTTTTTTTTGCCATAAAACGTGATCTGATTCTCATCTGAATAAAAATAGACACACATCATCTGCCTAAAGTGTGTCTAAATCTGGGACATTTAATACATCCCCAATGTTTATCATTCCCTCACCCCCTATTATACTTACCTGAGTTCTAACTTGATCCAGCACTGTGTCTGTCTGCAGCAGCTCTCTCTTCGCTCTCTCTGGAGCTATTGGCTGATGACATCACAATCTGACTCAGCCAGAAGAATCTTTTTGTATTCATTCATTGAATACAGCGTTGTCTCTGAATGGCTGAGCACCCCTCAGACCGACTCTGGTTTGTTCTGGTGTCAGACAGGAAGTGTCTCGCAGTCATGACCCAGCACTGTGTACTGTTCGTAGCTGAAGTTGCATACAGTTCATACAGCGCTTGGAGCCAATGCAGCACTTAGTAAAGGAAATAGTTTGTTAGGACCAGCTTGGTTGAAACAAACTACTTAACGTGACAGGAAATCTGGGTATTTGTTTAAGACTAAACCTCTTTATTAACGACTTGCCGACCATGCTATAGCTGAATGACGGCTACAGCGCGGTTGTTCAGATCTGGAAGGGCATCTATTGATGTCGTTCCCCCAAATCCAGATCCTACACCTTTTAATTAGCTTCATCTGCACATTGGTTCCCTAAGCCCCAGGCTATTCACACACACACCAAGTAATTCAATTCATGCATTTTCTTTTTCGGGTCAGTATTGTAGTATTTTCCAATAATTTTTATGGAAAAAAAATATCAAGCAACCATGTTTCATTGAGAAGTAACGGAACCATCGTATTCTGATCACGCCATCATTAAGCAATGTTAAAGTGGCAATCCACAACTAACTCTGCCCGGAGAGGTAAGATGAAGAAGTGCAGTGTCCATTCACTATAGATATTGTAAACATTATATGTAACCGAAACAAACAGCGCTCCTACATCTTCCCTTAACAGATGTTACTTGCAAATGAATGCCGTGCTGGTGATAAAACAAAATAAACAAACAGTTCCACAAGGGGGATTCCAAGAAAGGTACTCTGCTGTGCAGTGAACTCTCTGGCACTTGTTCTCACTTTGTTAGCGAATCCCTCTCCCTTTGAAGTGTACACTTACCAGAACTCGGCAAGTGAAAAGCCTGGATGGATGGTCTCATCCATCATCCTGGTGGGCTGTTGGTAATGCTGCTGGATGATTATGGGATAGGTGTGTCCGGACATCAAGGAATGGATGGCTCGTCCTGCTGATCGTTCCGTCTGTATCATCCACTGCCCGATCGTCCTCACCCAGAGGTCCCAAAGATGTTACTGTGATCTCATGAAACAGATGGCAGCACCATAGCTTAATTCCGAAAAGTGGTTTAACATTTATAAATAGAAACAAGATATAACTGTGCTCATATCACTAGCTTGTACGTGCATTTATAAATAGACCCCCCCCCCCCCCCCCCAAAACCCCATACACGCAATCCAAAAATCAGACAACAGATCCTCCCCTTTTTTTTTTTTTTTTCATGCTATTCGCATGTCGAACATGAAGAGTTTACTAAAGGTACGCAAATTCTCGTACGACAGAATAAAACAGAAGTGTGTCGTGTATCTTCAGACGACAACTGTACTGATTAAACGAAACTCGTACAATCTGGTATCGTACGAGAATAATTTTCCTGCTTGTCCGATTGGATAATATTGGATGAACTGCTGTGATCGGCTCTCAAACGCTGTGCACTAACGATCCAGTTATCGTACGATCGCTTCGAAATCAGTATTTTTTACAACACGCTTTTAGTGTTGTGGTGGTCTGTAATTCATTTTCTTCTTCTATTGATTACTTTAATTCTGGAAGAATCTTAAATCATTTCATATATAATGTCCTTTGTTCTCATTTTCAGCTGATTCAGTCCATTACAGGCTGCTCTGTGTCACAGAATGTAGTGATTGCCATGTCTGGTATTGCGAAGGTCTTTGTTGGAGAGGTTGTAGAAGAAGGTAATTTTTATAGTGTACTTTTTAAAAACTTGAATATCGCTGCTGTGTCAATATATCAAATTTTGAGGACATCCAAAAGAACTAGACTTTCTCTGATTGGTAGCCAGTTCAGCTCATAGAGGTTCCTGTACATCCCTGCAGCAGCCTCCAAAACCTTGTATCTTTACATTATGTGTCTCATACTTCACTTTGCATTAAATCCAGAAATGTGATTCACAGAATTTTACTCTAAGGTATTTTCCTTACATTTATGTGGGATGTATGACATGTTCACTCTCAATTGGCAGTTGTTACCTATTTTTTACTACTCATAAGGGACAGGTGTTGGGTTATTTCATGGTGTTGACACAGTCCATTGTAAACTCTTTTTGAAAACTAGAATTCCTAAAGCCGAAGAGTAGCCAAGATCACAAACAGAATAATTAGCACAAGGGACATAACTTAGTCAGTAGGATGTGTTCCTTGTGCTAAATGCTCTTCTGCATGGGTTAATAGCATGAATGGGTAGTCACAGGCTCTAATCAAGAAGATCCGCCATTCATGATTCATAGAAGCTATCCTAGAGCTTTTGTGAATGAAACACAATCTGATTGAAGGGGGGAAAAGCTATCAATCATCCACCTGTCCTACATTTGTAGATCACTTTCTTGATGAGAGCCCATGACAGCCCCTTAGTTGTATTAACCCTGGAAGATTATGGCGGGGGAGATGGGCAGGACAGAAGATGATTTTCACTTACTTAGAGGAATCCATACAAGAGATACATTCTACTGGCTGTAAGTTATGTCTCTTGTGCTGATTTTTATGTTTGGCCTGCACTCTACACCTGGTTCAGTGCTCCTGCTACCTGCGGTCAGGAAGCACACAAGAAAAAAAACTCAAGGAAGCCCTGCCAGTGTGAGTACATGTCCATGAGTACTTGTGCTCATTTTAAAATGCGCATGCGCAGAAGTTTCATTCAATGCTAAGATTTAATGAAGTGCTAGGATGTCAGTTAATAGGAGGTGGGTAGATCACATGGCCTCTTCATCTCCAGCCACGGTATGCTGCCTGTGTGTTGGCACACATAGCAGCTGTGCATGTAGCTGTGTAGCCCTTAGAAGGGGAGTGTGCATGATGCAGTGGCTCCATAAATGCTTCGCCAGTGATGGGAGCCACCACCGCAAAGAAAATGAAGTTGGTTTAAAAAAAAAAATGCGGTATTGAATAGAAGGGGCTGGAAACAACAAACATTCATGTAATTGTGCCTATATCATGTTATTTTTTTTTTTATCAACTGAGCCTAATAACTCTTTAAGGTTTCCATTAACATAACAAGTTTTTAGTTTAAGGCCTGATATACCTGCAAAAATTAACTTGACCTATGGTTATGACTGCATGTCTGGCTTACCATAAAGTCATCTCAGTGGCCATCCAACTAAGGGTCCTTTTCACACGGGCAGTCAGTTCAGGTCCACCTGTCCGTTTTCCAGGTGGGGCTGACCTGTCCGCCAAATCCAGATATATGGTGACCCTATCTTCCATCCGTATGGAGGATGGGATCGTATGAAAACTGACAGGTAGTCCGTTTTCACCCAGTATCCCCCGTGAGGAGAGTAGGACTGTCTCCGCAGTGGGTGGAGACGGACCTGTCATCCGCCTGCTCAGCAGGGATCATCGGAGCTATCCTCCACTGAGCAAAGCAGAGTCTGCCGAGCGGACCACCTGCGTGAAAGGGACCCTAAGACAAAGCCAATTCTTAGGCCAGTTTCACACTGCTGCACTGCGGTTTAGCCACAGCACAGGTGGACCCGCTGTTTACAATGGACTTTCTATTATGCTGCACGTTTTTGGTGTATTTTCTGAAAGCACACCAAATGTCCTGCATGCTGCATCTTCGGTGTGCTTTCAGAAAACACACAAAACCTTAAAGTCTATGGGACTGTGACCAAACCGCAGCACACGAGTGTGAAATGGCCCTTATGGAATTGTTTTCAGATTTAAAATGATTCATTGACCAGTTGGTTGAATAGGCATTTTACCATTAAGTGTAGAGTAAAACTGACATTATACTATATACTTTATTAGCACGTTATCTCAATGAGTGTGCAGAATATTTTCTTTCTATTTCGGTCTGTTCAGCTATATTAATAAGTGACATGTTCTAGTTCATAGATTTAATCGTTTTGGTTTTATTTTTTTTTTTTCCCCAGCTCTGGATGTTTGTGAAAAGTGGGGAGAAAACCCCCCACTACAGCCTCGTCACATGAGAGAAGCACTCAGAAGATTAAAGTCCAGGGGGCAAATTCCAGATTCCAAGTATAAAAAAATTGTGTTCAGCTGATGTTCTTGGACTTGATTTTGACTTATCACATCTTCTAAGAAGAGAGATTGCTTTGAGGATTTGTAGCAAACCTGTTCCTTTGCTCATGCAGGGTCAAACAGACATTCTTGATTGGAAGACTCACCAACAGTACATACTGATTTTTAATTTGCTATCTTGTTACTCTGACTGCCAAGAAGGTTAATTTGCAACTAAACGGACCAGATGAGCTGTCATGTAGTCCCTATTTAATGACTATCTTATGTAGTGCAGCTCAACACAAAATCTAAAAAATCTATTGCATAAAGTCCATTCAAACAAATATAAACGTGTTAAACAGTCCAGCACCTCTTGTGTAAATAAATGATCAAACATCTTTGCATAATGATTTAAAATTCTTTTGATAATTGAGCCACGACCAGCTAAAAATCCTGCTCACCTCCAACAGAATAATAAAATGCCCATCAATATCATCCGACTGATGCTGTATAATCCAAACACTTCCTCGCTCCACTTCCTAAATCTGGAATTCGACCCTTCCTCCTCTCACATGTTCCACCATATGTAATATGGAATAAAAAGGCAACACCATGGTGCTCTTCATAAAAAAAAAAAAATGATTTATTGTCCCCCACAATTAAAAACACTTAGAGGAAATAAAACAACATGTGCTGGTATATACAGTTTTCAGCCAGCACACCACTACGAACCCAGCGGTGGCGTGATGTCACAGTCAAGTCCCAAAACCAGAGTATATGAAGCAAAATGGGGCTCAATGATGAAGAGGAAAGTCAAGGCAATGAGGAATGGGGTGCAAGTCGACCAGGTCAATAGTTGCCCAGAGTGGCAGGTGAAGGTGACAAATAGGTGCAATATTAGCCGCCAAATAGTAGGCATGAAGGTTGGGAACTGAAAGACCACCATTAACCTTCTGGGCAAACTATTTGTTTGGTGATTCTGGAAGATCCCAAGATGAACTGCAAAACTTTACGTTGGTGGATCCGAAGTATATAAGGGCACAGGTATAGCAGGTACCTTCAAAGTATACAGAAGCTTAGGAAGGTAACTCATCTAGACTGCATTAATCCTACCAAAACAATGGGAAGGGAATCTAGGAGGACAGGTAACTTCTGAAACAAAGGGAAGTTTGCTTGATATAATTCTTTATAAGTAGGAGATAAATTGAATCCCCAGGTATGGTAGGGGTGCAAGCCACTGAAATGGAAAGGTTTGATTCAAGGCCCCGCTTGTCTGGGTAGTAAGAGACACCATCACACTGCACTTGGCTGGTCTAATGTATAGATCAGAGAATGAAGCAAAAATATCTAGAAGGACCATCAAATGTGGTAAAGCATGTCTAGTGGATGTTCGAGTCAATAAAATGTCATCCGTGAATAAAGACATTTTATGGGAAGAATCTGCAACATATAAGCTGTTAACATCTGCCTGACTGCGAACCACCTCTGCAAAAGGTTCCATGGCCAAAATTAACAAAAGTGGGAAAAAGGGACGGCCCTGCCTAGTCCTCCTGCGTATTGGAAAAATAGAGGACTCAAAGCTATAATATTTAAGTTTGGTAATGTCAAGAGACAGGGGCATAATTAAAAATTGGAGAATATTTAGAAGCAAAGATTCACAGTCTATTATCCAACATCGTACCAGGCTTATTGGCCTTAGCACACCACTTTTAGCGAGTCCACCAAAGAGACTTATCTGCTGAGTCTGTGAGGCAGAGGTCCAGCTCCGTATGGATCCATTCACATTTGTGCGACTTGTCATGCAACTTTGATGTCCCCATGTTTTCCAATGATAACCATTCATATAGTTAGGTCCATATATATTTGGACACTGGCACAATTTTAGTTTTTTTCAGGTATTTACCAATACACATTCAAGCTATAATTATATAATGGATATGGTCAGAAAGTGCATACTCTCAGGTTTAATTTGAGGGTATGTACATACAAATCAGAGGAAGGATTTAGGAATTGCAGCTCTTAAGAAAAGCCACCCCCCCCTTTTTTTTTCAAGGGGCCAAAAGTAATTGGACAACTGAATCAAAAGCTGTTTCATGGCCAAGTGTGGGCTACTCCTTTGTTATTTCTTCATCAAAATTAGCAGGTAAAAGGTTGATTCTATGTGTGGTATTTGCATTTGGAATATATTGCTGTGAACCTACATCATGCGTTCAAAGGAGCTGTCCATGCAAGTGAAACAGGCCATTGTAAGGCACCCCAGGCCGGAGCAGGTAAGATCATAAGCAAAAATATCCACTAACAGCAGAAGGGCGGCCACATTAAAGACTAGAAAGCAGTTTAAGGAAGTAGGCTATAACTCAGCTGTTAGAGAGGACCTTTGACAGTTTTATCGCTATGCGTGGGATCAAGTAGCTAAACCTAGCAGAAGGCTATCAACAGATAAGAAGAAAAGGCTGTATCAACTGGATATAACCTTCAAATCTTGAGTCAAGCAAAACCAAAAGGTCAACATCGTCCTACAGAGATGAATAAGACAAAAGGTGCAATAACAAATATGGAGTCCCAGGAACCTCAGTCAGGGGTAACTTCCTGAAAATGCTAGGCTTTAAGTGACGAGAGCTTGAGAGCTTTGGAGAGAATGCTGCAACTGCCTGGAAGCAGGGTGAGCCTGGGACAGGCTGGATGGGAATGGTGTTGCTGAAGAGGTGGAGGCCACTTCAGATGGTGAAAGTTCAACTCTTGAAAATGATGTCATAATTCTCTAATGGAGGCAGCCTAAAACTGATGGCTCTGGTAGCAAAAAAAAAGTTTATAGGGGAACCCCCCACTTATATCTGATGCCATGAGACTGGAGGATTTGTAGGAAAGGTTTAAGGTTCCTCCACTTGGCAACAGTGACTGGGGACAAAACAGCAAATAGCTGAAGTGAGTTGCCTTGTCTTGACAATCCTGGAAAGGCTTGCAGGAGTCTCTCCTTGGTACAGTAGAAATGAAATTTTATAATGACATCTCTGCGTGGACCGTCAGGTTGTCTAGCAGTTAGGGCACAGTGGATCCTGTGAAATTCCAGGCGTCCTAACGGAATCTCTGGGACCAACTCCTGAAAAAAAAGGCAGACAGTGCCTTGTAGGCCTGCATTAGGTTTCAGAAGACCTCTCGCCCTCAGATTATTTGAGCCCAATTTTTCCACATCCTCCAGTTTATCACAGAGCAAATTAAGTTCTGCATGCAGGCTGGGTTTCCCCCCAGGCTGATCGGATATTAGCGCTGTTCTGCCACAGGATGGCTTGTAAATATCTAGACTAGAGTGCCTGATCTGCCGTGAAGAATGCTCAGGCGGCACAAGGTGGGGGGATTTAGGCAGCCATCTTCCTCAGCTGTGAGCATGTGCCCATTCATTTAACATTATTTCAATATGCTCAACAAAGATCAAAAAAGGTTGTTGAACTTTAGGCTGCCTCATGTCTAAAGCGATCGGATTTTCGTCCAGGAATTGTGTGATGACAGACTGCCTAAAATCCGACTGTTATTATGCTCTATCAGACAATTGTTGTCCAACTTTCGGCCAACAAATGTTGGATGGCAAGCTAGTAAATTTTCGGCGGACAACGGTCTGTTGTCAGATTTTTGTATCGCGTGGACACAAGTCCGTCACACAAAAGTCCAAAGTACAAACACGCATGCTCAGAATCAGTGCTCACCAAACACGACATTAGCAGAAGGTGCCCAAAGGGTGGCGCTCAAAAACTGAAATTCCACGTAGTATATCACTACATTCGTGCTTGTTGGCCGACAATTGTGTACCGTTTGTATGCAAGACAAGTTCATGGCACACGCCCTTCGGACAAATGTCTGACGCTCTGTTGGCCAACAATCAGATCGTGTGTACGAGGCGTTAGGCTGCCCAAACAATTTTCCTTCAGATTTACCAAAACCATATAATATGTTAAGCACTGCGCAAACTGTTGGCCCTGTATAATAATGATGATAATAATAATATGAGGTCAAACCTAAACACTTTTAATTTATATGCAATCAGGCAGACCCTTGCACTACATAGTTGAAGGTGAATCTAAAAGGAAATTGAATAAGAACATTGTATGGCCAGCTTTAGTTCTTAGCTGTGGTGATGGCATTCTGTTCTTCTGCTTAAAGCGGAAGTAAACCCATCCATAAAACATGCCGGAAATGTAACACTCCCATTGGTTGTGCTCTTGAACAAACTGTCAAACCATCCAATGGCTAGTGTCATAACTGACCACATGTGCAGCATCATGGCAGTTTTAGATTAAACATAGTCAAAGATGGCAGCTTCCTTGGCTGAAAATGATAGGAGGGTTTACTTACACTTTAACTACAAGTCATATCCTGAGAAAAGACCATACTTTAGGGCTGTTCTGCTAAAGCAGTAATTTTTACAATTCCTCTGAGCCTGTGTAACTGAGAAGAGTATACATTTATTAAGTATTAGGAAGAAACACAATATTGGTATAATGTTCAGTGCTAAACCATCTGATGAAAAAGATTAAAGTTCAAAATTTTTATGAAAAGGCATGTATCTATCTGCATGCTGATACATGAAGGTGCAACCATGTGAATGGTGAGTGGATTTAAAGTTCTGTGGGACGAGCCCCTAAAAATTAGTCTCTAAAAAAGTCTCTAAATGGAGGCTGTAAAGGGAGCGAGGCTGCTTCAGGCATGGGCTGGGCAACCCGATCACTGTGAACAAAAGGAAAGCAAAAGGAGGAGGGAGAAGAGCCTAGCCAATCCTTTAAACAGCTTAGTTACTGAATTTATTCAGTATATAAGTATAAAACAACACTAAACACTTGCATGAAAAATGTTGGAGCACTTGCAAAGTGCTAGAGCAGGTGGGAGCTTCCACGTGCAATGTCACAGGAACGCAGGAGGACTGCTGGGAAGTCTCAGCTGATGAAGAAGGCGAGGCCGTGCCTTCGAAACGTGTTCTGATTGGCCAGACAGTGTGTGGGCGGCTCCCCAGTTTGACAGCCCTGGACCACTCACACACAGGCAACGTCTCCATGAGGCTTACTGAGGCTCCAGCTATGGCTAACACACAGCGCTCGTGGATCCCTCAATAGAGACTTCCCGGCGGTCCTCCTGTGACACTGCACGTGGAAGCTCCTACCCACTCTAACACTCTGCAAATGCTCCAACATTTTCCACGCAAGTTTTTAGTGTTGTTTTATACTTATATACTGAATAAATGCCTAAGCTGTTTAAAGGATTGGCTTGGTGCTTCTCTCTCCTAATTTTACATTTATTAAAGTAGGCCTCTATGCCTAATGTTTGGTCCTGATCAGAGCTTCAAGACTCTAGTTCTGAAAAGAAACCACAGAAGGCTTGTATTTTCACAAGCTTAGTTTAGCACTGGCAGAATACAAGTTGCCTGGTTGTTACGCTGATATAAACATTTCCAGGAGGTTAAGAATGTTGGCCTCCATTGGCCAATATAGGTTTCCTGATGAAACCCCTCCAGCGCGCGCACACACACACTATCCTAGTTCTTGGATGGACATACATGGAGATTCTTTCAGCAAGGAGAACTATCATGATCCAGATTTTTTGGGGATACAAACTATTTGGTGCAGGAACTTCTCAACCTTTTTGCCCCAGAGGAACCCTAATAACAATTTTCAGGTCATGGGGAACCCCTCCTAAAACCAATTCATGGGAGGGAGTCAGTAGAAAAAAATGCCTCTCACTTTTATGGTCAGTGGGATGAATGTTCCTCATTACATTTGTGGTCAGAAGGCCACCCTTTTAGATCATTGGTGTCATGCTGATGGCCCTGCCAAGTGGTGTTGGGTCCTAAACTATGCATCACCATCAGATGGGAGGTCAGTCACAGGTCAAGGAACACCTGGTAAACTCTGGAGGAACCATAGGATCTATGGAACCCTGATTAAGAATGGCTGGTCAAGAGATAAGACCATATCACCAAAAGAGAGGGGGAGGAGGAATTGGACCCCTTTGCAGGCACTACAGCGCTAAAAATAGCACCTGCAAAGCACCCTGGAAGCCGCTCCTCACACTCCAGTGTGAAAGCCCGAGGGCTTTCACACTGGAGTGGTGCGCTGGCAGGACGCTAAAAAAAAGTTCTGCTAGCAGCATCTTTGGAGCGGTGAAGGAGCGGTGTGTATACCGCTCCTTCACCGCTTCTGCCCATTGAAATGAATGGGGCAGCGTGGCTATACCGGCGGTAAACAGCAATTGCACCATGCATGTGAGGTATCACTGCGAAGGTCAGATTGAGGGCAGTAATTTTAGCAGTAGACCTCCTCTGTAAATCTAAAGTAGTAACCTGTAAAGGCTTTTAAAAATGTATTAATTTTGTTGCCACTGCACATTTGTGCGCAATTTTAAAGCATGTCATGTTTGGTATCCATGTACTTGGCCTAAGATCATCTTTTTTATTTCATCAAACATTTGGGCAATATAGTGTGTTTTAGTGCATTAAAATTTTAAAAAGTGTGTTTTTTCCCCAAAAAATGCATTTGAAAAATCGCTGCGCAAATACTGTGTGAAAAAAAAATGAAACACCCACCGTTGTAATCTGTAGGGAATTTGCTAAAAAAAAATATATAATGTTTGGGGGTTCAAAGTAATTTTCTTGAAAAAAAAAAAATTTTTTTCATGTAATCAAAAAGTGTCAGAAAGGGCTTTGTCTTGGTTAGTGGTTAGAAGAGTGGGTGATGTGTGACATAAGCTTCTAAATGTTGTGCATAAAATGCCAGGACAGTTCAAAACCCCCCCAAATGACCCCATTTTGGAAAGTAGACACCCCAAGCTATTTGCTGAGAGGCATGTCGAGTCCATGGAATATTTTATATTGTGACACAAGTTGCGGGAAAGAGACAAATTTTTTTTTTTTTGCACAAAGTTGTCACTAAATGATATATTGCTCAAACATGCCATGGAAATATGTGAAATTACACCCCAAAATACATTCTGTTGCTTCTACTGAGTATGGGGATACCACATGTGTGGGACTTTTTGGGAGCCTAGCCGCGCACGGGACCCCGAAAACCAAGCACCGCCTTCAGGCTTTCTAAGGGCGTAAATTTTTGATTTCACTCTTCACTGCCTATCACAGTTTCGGAGGCCATGGAATGCCCAGGTGGCAAACCCCCCCCCCCAAATGACCCCATTTTGGAAAGTAGACACCCCAAGCTATTTGCTGAGCGGTATAGTGAGTATTTTGCAGACCTCACTTTTTGTCACAAAGTTTTGAAAATTGAAAAAAGAAAAAAAAAATGTTTTTCTTGTCTTTCTTCATTTTTAAAAACAAATGAGAGCTGCAAAATACTCACCATGCCTCTCAGCAAATAGCTTGGGGTGTCTACTTTCCAAAATGGGGTCATTTGGGGGGGGGGGGGGTTGTGCCACCTGGGCATCCCATGGCCTCTGAAACTGTGATAGGCAGTGAAGAGTGAAATCAAAAATGTACACCCTTAGAAATCCTGAAGGCGGCGATTGGTTTTCGGGGTCCCGTACGCGGCTAGGCTCCTAAAAAGTCCCACACATGTGGTATCCCCAAACTCAGGAGAAGCAGCTAAATGTATTTTGGGGTGCAATTCCACATATGCCCATGGCCTGTGTGAGCAATGTATCATTTAGTGACAACTTTGTGCAAAAAAAAAAAATGTGTCACTTTCCCGCAACTTGTGTCAAAATATAAAATATTCCATGGACTCAGCATGCCTCAAAGCAAATAGCTTGGGGTGTCTATTTTCAAAAATGGGGTCGTTTGGGGGGGGGGGGGGGTTATGCCATCTGGGCATTTTATGGCCTTCAAAACTGATAGGTAGTGAAGAGTAAAATCAAAAATTTACGCCCTTAGAAATCCTGAAGGCAGTGATTGGTTTTCAGGGCCCCGTACGCGGCTAGGCTCCCAAAAAGTCCCACACATGTGGTATCCCCATACTCAGGAGAAGCAGCTAAATGTATTTTGGGGTGCAATTCCACATATGCCCATGGCCTGTGTGAGCAATATATCATTTAGTGACAACTTTTTGTAATTTTTTGTTGTTGTCATTATTCAATCACTTGGGACAAAAAAAAATGAATATTCAATGGGCTCAACATGCCTCTCAGCAATTTCCTTGGGGTGTCTACTTTCCAAAATGGGGTCATTTGTGGGGGTTTTGTACTGCCCTGCCATTTTAGCACCTCAAGAAACGACATAGGCAGTCATAAATTAAAGGCTGTGTAAATTCCAGAAAATGTACCCTAGTTTGTAGGCGCTATAACTTTTGCGCAAACCAATAAAGATACACTTATTGACTTTTTTTTACCAAAGACATGTGGCCGAATACATTTTGACCTAAATGTATGACTAAAATTGAGTTTATTGGATTTTTTTTTAGAACAAAAAGTGGAAAATATCATTTTTTTTCAAAATTTTCGGTCTTTTTCCGTGTATAGCGCAAAAAATAAAAACAGCAGAGGTGATCAAATACCATCAAAAGAAAGCTCTGTTTGTGGGAAGAAAAGGACGCAAATTTCGTTTTGGGTACAGCATTGCATGACCGCGCAATTAGCAGTTAAAGCGACGCAGTGCCAAATTGTAAAAAGTGCTCTGGTCAGGAAGGGGGTAAATCCTTCCGGGGCTGAAGTGGTTAAATTTAGATATTCAGGGGGTGAATAGCTGTTAGGGATGTCAGACACTTTAAGGTATACTTGTTTTAGCACAGAAAGCAATGTGCTGAGAATGGACTCCCAGGATGACAATGGCAATATTGTCCATGTGTATATAGGACCTATGAACACGCCACAAGAAAATACATTTAAATGTCCACAAATTTGTGTAAATAAACAGAGGGAATTACATTTTTTTCTCTCTGCAGGAGAAAATGATCCACTAATCGCCCAGTGTCACCACTTCCACCCTGGAGGGCTAGTATGCTGCATCGCATACTAGCACATTATGTTAAATTTACCTGCAAACGAAGCCCTCGGTGTCCCCGCTGGAGGCCACATCCATCTTTGCCCCTCTCCCTTTCGGGTCTGCAGAATCCGGCTGTTTGACTGGCTGGAGTCACGGGACATTACTCCCACGGATGCGTGGGGGCGCTTCTAAAGAAATGGCACGGGTGGCCATTCCTTCAGAGCGCATGCGCCGATGATGTAATCGGCTGCATATACAGTAAATATCTCCTAAACTACGCACTTTTTGGATACATTTATAGTACCTATAGGTACAATATATGCATGGGACTTTACTTCCTCTTTAAGGCACTGCTGGAGCGATACAGTATCTCACAAAAGTGAGTACACCCCTCCCATTTTTGTACACATTTTATGTGACAACACTGAAGAAATGACACTTTGCTACAATGTAATGTAGTGAGTGTACAGCTTGTATAACAGTGTGAATTTGCTGTCCACTCAAAATAACTCAACACACAGCCATTAATGTCTAAACCGCTGGCAATAAAAGTAAGTATACCCCTAAGTGAAAAATTGGGCCAAAAATGGCCCAATTAGCCATTTTCCCTCCCCGGTGTCATGTGACTTGTTAGTGTTACAAGGTCTCAGGTGAGAATGGGGAGCAGGTGTGTTAAATTTGGTGTTATCACTCTCACTCTCTCATACTGGTCACTGGAAATTCAACATGGCACCTCATGGCAAAGAACTCTCTGAGGATCTGAAAAAAAGAATTGTTGCTCTACATAATGATGGCCTAGGCTATGAGAAGATTGGCAAGACCCTGAAACTGAGCTGCAGCATGGCGGCAAAGACTATACAGCGGTTTAACAGGAGAGGTTCCACCTAGAACAGGCCTCACCATGGTCGACCAAAGAAGTTGAGTGCACATACACCTCATATCCAGAGGTTGTCTTTGGGAATTAGACGTAAGAGTGCTGCCAGCATTGCTGCAGAGGTTGCAGGTGTGGGGGGTCAGCCTGACAGTGCTCAGACCATATGCTACACACTGCATCAAATTGGTCTGCATGGCTGTCATCCCAAAAGGAAGCCTCCTTTAAAGATGATGCACGAGAAAGCCTGCAAACAGTTTGCTGAAGAAAAGCAGACTAAGGACATAGATTACTGGAACCATGTCCTGTGGTCTGATGAGGCCAAGATAAACTTATTTGGTTCAGATGGTGTCAAGTGTGTGTGTGGTGGCAACCAGGAGAGGAGTACAAAGACAAGTGGGTCTTGCCTACAGTCAAGCATGGTGGTGGGAGTGTCATGGTCTGGGGCTGCATGAGTGCTGACGGCACTGGGGAGCTACAGTTCATTGAGGGAACCATGAATGCCAACATGTACTGTGACATACTGAAGCAGAGCATGAGCCCCTCCCTTTGGAGACTGGGCTGCAGGGCAGTATTTCAACGTGTTAACGACCCCAAACACACCTCCAAGACGACCACTGCCTTGCTAAAGAAGCTGAGGGTAAACGGTGATGGACTGGCCAAGCATGTCTCCATACCTAAACCCTATTGAGCATCTGTGGGGCATCCTCAAACGGAAGGTGGAGGAGTGCAAGGTCTCTAACATCCACCAGCTCCATGATGTCATCATGGAGGAGTGGAAGAGGACTCCAGTGGCAACCTGTGAAGCTCTGGTGAACTCCATGCCCAAGAGGGTTAAGGCAGTGCTGGAAAATAATGGTGGCCACACAAAATATTGATACTTTGGACCCAATTTGGACATTTTCACTTAGGGGTGTACTCACTTTTGTCCCCAGTGGTTTAGACATTAATGGTTGTGTGTTGAGTTATTTTGAAGGAACAATAAATGTACACTGTTATACAAGCTGTACACTCACTACTTTACATTGTAGCAAGGTGTCATTTCTTCAGAGTTGTCACGTGAAAAGATATATAAAATATTTACAAAAATGTGAGGGGTGTACTCACTTTTGTGAGATATTGTAACTTTATGTAGCAAAGCTGCTGTTATAAAGCATAATAAAGGCAACTACTCCATTACTGTTAAAATCCATTATTTTATTTTTTGATTTACAGACGAGCTTCAACAAAGTTTGTGCAGGTACCGTGGGGAAAATAATTATTTGACCCCATGCAGATTTTGTAAGTTTGCCCACTTACAAATAAATGAAGGGTCTATAATTTTTATCATAGGTGTATTTTAAATGATAGAGACAGAATATCAACCAAAAATCCAGAAAAAAACACGATACAAATGTTATAAATTGAGTTGCAGTTCAGTGAGTAAAATAGGTATTTCAACCCCTACCAACCAACAATAATTCTGGCTCCCACAGACCGGATACAGTATGTGCTCATGTAGTACACAAATTAGTCCTGTCAGTTTAAGAAGGTGCTCCTAATGACAACTCGTTATGTGTACAAAAGACACCCGTTCACAGAATCTCCTTATTCCATTCAAACCCACCATCATGGGCAAGACCAAAGAGTTGTCAAAGGACATCAGGGACAAGATTGTAGACCTGCACAAGGCTGGAATGGGCTATAAGACCATCAGCAAGAAGCTCGGTGAGAAGGAGACAACTGTTGGAGTGATTATTCACAAATGGAAGAAATATAAAATAACCAGTCACCAAATAAACCATTGGTAACACAATACGCCATAATTGACTAAAATCCTGCAGAGCCTGCAAGGTCCCCCTCCTCAAGTAGGCACATGTACAGGCCTGTCTGAAGTTTGCCAATGAACTTCTAAATGATTCAGAGAAGGATTGGGAGAAAGTGCTGTGGTCAGATGAGACCAAAATTGAGCTCTTTGGACATTAAAGTGGTTGTAAACCCCTACAGACCACTTTTTGCTACAGGTAAGCCTATAATAAGGCTTACCTGTAGCTACCCAGGATATCTCGTAAACGTGCACGATTTAGGAGATATCCCCTGTATTTGCACGTGCCGACGTCATCGGCACATGCTCACTGAAGCAAACTGAAGCAAGTGGCACGTACGTGCCATTTGCTTCAGTGAGTGTGCCGTTACCAGTGGCTCCCACGCGCATGCGTGGGAGTGACGTCATCGCGGCTCCAGCCAATCACAGCGCCGAAGCCACGATACCCAGAAGTAACCCCTGGGAATGATGTCGCCGGCCGGTGCTGTGTATGGGCACCGCAGCGAGGGCTTCGATCTCAGGTGAGTATTACATAATGAGCTAGTATGCATACTAGCTCATTATGCCTTTGTCTTGCAGGTGTTAGTTTTTTGTTTTTTCAAAGTGGGTTTACAACCACTTTAAAGTGGTTGTAATGTCAGAATATTTTTGATGTTAATGCATTCTATGCATTAAGATAAAAAAAAAACCTGTGTGTAGCAGCACCCCTAACACTTACCTGAGCCCCATCTCTCTCCAGCAATGTCCACGAGTTCCTCGGCTGTCCAGGACCGTCCTCTTGATTGTCTGAGACACAGCAGCGGTGCCATTGGCTCCCCCTGCTGTCAAATTCAGTTAACCAATCAAGAGTGAGAGGGGGCAGGGCCGAACCGGGGCTCCGTGTCTCAATGGACACAGGGAGCTGTGACTTGGCTTGGGTGCCCCCACAGCAAGCGGCTTGCTGTGGGATCACTCAACAGGAGGGAGGGGCCAGGAGAGCCGAAGAGGGACCCGAGAAGAGGAGGATCTGGTCTGCTTTGTGCAAAACCACTGCACAGGGCAGGTAAGTATAACATATTATTTTTAGAGAGAAAAAAACGAGACTTTACAATCACTTTAACTCAACTCGCAGTGTTTGGAGGAAGAAAAATGCTGACTATGACCCTAAGAACACCATCCCTACAGTCAAGCACAGAGGTGGAAACATTATGCTTTGGGGGTGTTAAAGGGTACAGGCTGACTTTGCCGTATTGAGGGGCCAAGTATTGTAAATTCTTGGAGAACCTTCCCTCATCCAGAACACTGAAGATGGATGGGTCTTCATGCATGACAAGGACTCAAAACATACCGCCAAAGCAAAGGAGTGGCTCAAGAAGCAGCACAAAAAAAAAAAAAAAAATACTAGGAGTCACACTGGCCTATCCTCCTGGAAGACCCTCACCTGGAAACCACAGTTGGTATCAAACCCAAAGTAACATACAGAAGATCAAAGAACATCAAGAGCAAAATTGCCCCTAGCAAAATCAAGTCTCTTCAACCCATCCCTCCACAACCTGTCCTCATACCATTCAGAGGGATGTATCAATGTAATAAACCCCTCTGTCTCACCTGTCAATTCGTACACCATGGTCAAAAAACCTTCAACGTCAAAGGAAAAAGTTACACCCTCAAAGAATTCTACAATTGCTCCACGGACTTTGTCATATACTGCCTTACCTGCCCCTGTGGGTTAGTTTATGTTGGTCGGACCATAAGGGCACTCAGAGCGCGGTTTGGGGAACATCAGCGCTTTATTGAAAAGGGCCGAGACCACCACAGCGTCCCCAAACATTTCCTTACACACCACGGCCGGTGTACGGCTAGCCTTAGTGTATGGGTCATCGAAACCATTCCCGCCACATATCCTGCAGCTGAATGTTACAAACGTTTGTGCCAACAAGAGACCTACTGGATCTATTCTTTGGGTACCCTTACACCCGGTGGGCTGAACAAGGAAATTGAAGTACACACACTACTATAAGCCACCTCTCCCCCCTACACCACAAGACTATCCTTACCCCCTGCTCCCTCCCCGCCCCCTCCTTTTCCTTCCCCCTCTTTCCAAGATACTCCCCCCCCCATCCACTTTTCATTTTATCATCCGATACCATTACACAGCCCACTACACGTGGACACACATTAATATATATATATATATATATATATATATATATATATATATATATATATATATATATATATATATATATATATATATATACATACATACATACATACACACATACACCTTCTCCCTATCATATACTGCTCTACCTCATATCCAATTACCAGTTCTCATCACCAGTTCTATCTTATGATTATAGATACACATATATATTCTCTGCATTCCTTGTCCAATATTATTCTCATATTTTATTTTTATTCTCATTTTTTACTTAGTATATATATATATATTTTATATTTACACTTTTCATCTTTTATTTTAGAATTTTGTATTTCTTTTTTAGATATTTTCTAATATTTTTCGATCTTATATTATATATTTTAGATTTAGCTCTTATGTGCCTTTTAGGATCCAGTGCTATTATACTTTTATATGTAACTAAGTCTTCTAATACATGTATACCATTATATTTTTTGCTGTAGATTTTTTCCCCCCATTCAAGTTCCCAGCCTCTCACAGCCCTTATCAGTGCAGTGCTGCTAGTAGGCACTGAGCCCTGTTGTCCCACAGCGCCGGCATATAAACAGCACACCACTGACACACTCCCCCTCAGGCCTATTGAAGGAGCAACAGCTCCGAGCGCATAGCCTAGCTTATCCAGCCCCAGAACCCTCCCTCGGTGTTTGCCCTCCCCCTGGAGTGTACCCGGAAGCCGTTGGATGACCCAAAATGTCACGCACATGCTCTGTGCGCTCCACGACGGTCCCAGCTTCTCCCTGATGGCCACAGGAAGAACAACCACCTGAAAAAGCTTCCACTTGCAGCCCAACAACGCTGATACACCTTCCGGACTGGAGCTCGAGGAACACACAGATTGCTACTCACAGATGAGCCTTTTTATCATGTCCTTCTTGTAAGTGTTATTTTTTATGTGTCATTAAAACTTTCATACTAATACTGCACTCAGGTGGCGCTTCCTTTCTCCACCCCCTCAAGAAGAAGCACAATAAAGTCATGGAGTGGCCTAGCCAGTCTCCAGACCTTAATCCTATAGAAAATTTATGGAGGAAGCTGAAACTTCGAGTTGCCAAGTGACAGCCAAGAAACCTTAAGGATTTACAGAAGATCTATTAAGAAGAGTGGACCCAAATCCCTCCTGAGATGTGTGCAAACCTACTCACCAACTACAAGAAATGTCTTACCTCTGTACTTGCCAACAAGGGTTTTTCCACCAAGTACTAAGCCATATTTTGCTTGAGGATCAAATACTTATTTTACGCAGTGAACTACAACTCAACTTATAACATCTGTATCGTGTTTTATCTGGATTTTTAGTTGATATTCTGTCTCTATCCTTTAAAATACGCCTGTGATAAAAATTATAGACCCTTCATTTCTTGTAAAATGGGCAAACTTACAAAATCTGCAGGCAATCAAATAACTATTTTCCCTACTGTATGTCATTGCAACAGTATTATTAAACATTTTACATAATTCTATGTAAAATTGTACATACAGTCAAACAAACCTTTTTTAAAGAGTAACTAAACAATTGAAAAACAAGACTCCAATCGTCATCAGGCAGCTTTGGCAGCCTTGCAAACATTATATAAATCTATAAATACATTACCTTGGAACCAGGATTGTTGCCTTGCAAGCAATGTTACATCATCACCCATGTTGCTTACATAATTTATTTGTCTACGTGATACAGAAAAGTGGGCAGAACCTGCATAGGTTAATTCATTGAGGCAAACTCCACCTATATATCTAAAAAAAAAAACTAGTGGGTACAGTGGGTATGGTATAGAAGCAGCTTAGTAGAGGATGTAAGCGCTGCATACAAACCACAAAGTGCAATGGACTTAGTTAAAGTGGAACTAAACCCATCAATTTAAGTTTCACAAAACAATTGCATTCAAGGCATGCTGTGAATGATAAGAGCGACCACTGATTGTACTCTCAACTGAACTGTCAAGCCATGAAATGGCTGGTGTCATAACTGGTCATATGGCAAAACAGGCTAAGATGGCAACTTCCTTGGCTGTAAAGGGTAGAAGGTATTATTCTTGCTTCAAGTAAAAATACATGTGCATATTGTTTGCAAGAGGTTCAAAGCTTGTCCAATATAAACTGAGAGATTTGTTTTTTGCTTTTACTGTAGTTACTCATCAATGCATATATAACATTTTTGCTACAATTGTTAATGTACAAATTAGGAGAACAGTTTATAAATACTTTACATTGTTTTTACATTTGTCCGTGTTCTACATTGTAAACAAACAACCAATTTGCACACATTACATTGCTACAAGTGGTACAACAAACCATCCATACTGAGACAATGAACACTGCTCTCCACAGCTAAACTGTCAATGAGTAAGGCCCTCTCACACTTGTGCGACCTGAAAGTCGAACGATTTTGCCGCGACTTGAAGCAATGCCTGTGTAATCTTGAGATCTATGGACCTCAAATCGCATCAAAGTCGGACCAAAGTAGTGCAGGGTTTACTCTGAAGTCGCTGCAACTTGAAGTCGCACAGATATGAATGGTACTCATTGAAAATCATGTGGTACGACTTGTCATGCGACTTTGCAGTCCCAAGTTGCAGGACAAGTCGCACAAGTGCGAATGGGGCCTTACAGAGTCTCCCTAGAAGACTGCCATGTACAAAGGACAAGTTGGTGAAGTCCACAGTGGGTAGTGGGAGCTAATGCTGGCATGTTTTTGTCTCTCGGAGTTAGGATCCTGAGCGCAATCAGTACTGTGGCTCTGAATTGATCCTTGTCTGGGCAGTGAATGATGGCACTAAAACTTAATATTTTGTTTTGACATTACAAATAATACTTGTTACTAGTACCATGTGGATCTAATGTAACATTAACTGAACTTAGACATAATCTTAGTTTTAGATATAGTAAGGAAGTATTAGAACTGCGGTTAGATCTTTTATTGTTTTTTATGTCCCCTCATTGGGAAGTCTCTCCTTTACAGTCAGTGTAGGAGAGAGAATGTGAGGGGAAAGCCCAAAAGCTAATAGCAGTAATGGGAACTAGAGGGTAAGGCGAAATCTGTTAAAGGTTGGATTTTCCTTAAAGTGCTTGTAAACCCTTATATATACCCAGTGAAGTGGCTGGCCTCAGGTTATACACTTATCCTCTTACATAAAGTTGTACCCGTTTATCTGCAGTCTTCTCTACATCCATTCAAAGTCCAGAATTCATAAAGTTTGTCTGAGTTCAGAAAAAAGTGGGTTGAGAGCTGAAGTGACACACTGCAGAGCTCAGTGAGGAGAGCTCTGAGAGCAGATTGGAGGGAAGGGACCCCCCTTCACACGAACAGAGCTGAGGCGGTCCATCAACTAGAGGGTCCCTCCCCTGTCACCTTTTTTCTCTTGGTGTCAGGAAAACTCATCAGAAGTGACTCATGCTGATACAGAGGAATGAAAGAGCAGACAGAAATGACACTTAGTGCTCTTAACGGAGACACACTATAGAGGGATAGGCTTTGTTCATTTTTCATGTCTGAGGTTTACAACCACTTTAACTATAGGGAGTTTTTCCTCACTTCCGTTCTGCAAGACTGAAAGTGAGCTAAAAGCTCAACAATGGGGAAGAGGTCAGCAAGAAAAACTTAATGTAACCCTTCCCAAATTTACCCATACAATAACCAAATTGACTTCCACTTTAATAGTAATTTTCATCAAAGAAAGTGTTTTGTTAATCTATAACACATAATTACAGTCATTTCCTATACAAGGTGCAAACACAGTTGTCGGTTTCACTATGAAACCGGTGCAGTATATGAAAAATATCACATTTACAGTAACATCCAGTCCACAGATTAAAGTGGTGGATTTTGTGGACAACTTTCAATCAGATGTTAAATAGAGGGTTATATTTCCAGATTTCTTGCAGGAGCTTCTCCTCTTGTTGTTTTTGCTGTTCAAGTTTTGCCCGAACAGCTAGCAATTCTTGCTGGAGCTCCTGCACAATAGAAATACCATTAGTGATTGGAATGCGCATAAGACTAGAAAAAAAAAAAAAAGACAATGAAATACGTGCTT
Source organism: Aquarana catesbeiana (assembly GCF_042186555.1). Lineage (NCBI taxonomy): Eukaryota > Metazoa > Chordata > Amphibia > Anura > Ranidae > Aquarana > Aquarana catesbeiana. Next base: position 557,915,190 of record NC_133325.1, on the reverse strand, counting down.
ATTACTTTAACACAGCACAGGAAAAAATGGCAAGAATGCAATCAACTTATAGCAAGAAAGAAAAGTGAACAAGTAGAGGAGTAATTTGGCAAGTACACAATTCCTCAGTGCACAGCCCCACTATTCAGAGACTTAGGAGGCCATACACTTGTTTCTAATTAACAGTATGGACAAAAGTCTTTGGTGCATACATTTTAAAAAAGGAGTGCAAATTACATTGTATAGCAAAGAGACTGTTTGGACTAGTTTACACTTGGGATCAGGAGCTGAAAAAAAATAGGCAGTTAAGCCATGGTTTTACTGCCCTCCTTAACACAACACAGAGGCAGGAGGGGGTTGTACATGCTTTGCAAGGTTTCCACATCCTGCGGAGAAGTTATTGCCCTGCTTAGCTTAGTATCGTCTGCAAATACAGAGATTGAACTGTTTATCCCATCCTCCAGGTCCTTTATGAACAAATTAAATAGGATTGGTCCCAGCACAGAACCCTGGGGGACCCCACTACCCACCCCTGACCATTCCGAGTACTCCCCATTTATCACCACCCTCTGAACTTGCCCTAGTAGCCAATTTTCAATCCATGTACTCACCCTATGGTCTATGCCAACGGACCTTATTTTCTACAGTAAACGTTTATGGGGAACTGTGTTAAATGCTTTTACAAAATCCAGACACACCACGTCTACAGGCCTTCCTTTATCTAGATGGCAACTCACCTCCTCATAGAAGATTAATAGATTGGTTTAGCAAGAACGATTTTTCATGAATCCATGCCGCTTACTGCTAATGATACCGGTCTCATTACTAAAATCTTGTATATAATCCCTTATCATCCCCTCCAAGAGCTTGAATACTATTGATGTTAGGCTAACTGGTCTGTAATTCCCAGGGATGTATTTTGGGCCCTTTTTAAATATTGGTGCTACATTGGCTTTTCTCCAATCAGCTGGTACCATTCCAGTCAGTAGACTGTCAGTAAAAATTAGAACAATGGTCTGGCAATTACTTGACCAAGTTCCCTAAGTACCCTCGGGTGCAAGCCATCTGGTTCCGGTGATTTATTAACCGGTTCCCGACCGGCGCACGCCGATGTATGTCGGCAGAATGGCACGGCTGGGCAAATGGGCATACCTGTACCTCCATTTGAATTCCCCGCCGTGCCATTGCGTGTGCGCCGGGAGCTCCGTGAGTCGACTCGATCGCCGCGGGGATACCCGCGATCACCTCACAGAGAGGACGAACGGGGAGATGCTGCTGTAAACAGAATCTCCCCGTTCTGCCTAGTGACAAGTGTCACTGATCACAGCTCCCTGTCATCGGAAGCTGTGATCAGAGTAATGACACTGCTAGCCCATCCCCCTACAGTTAGTAATCACTCCCCTGGGACACACTTAACCCCTCCCCGCCCCCTAGTGGTTAACCCCTTCAGTGCCAGTGTCATTTACACAGTAATCAGTGATCGCCGCCATTACTAGTAAAAAAAAAAATTATTAATAAAAATGCCATAAAACTATCCCCTATTTAGTAAACACTATAACTTTTGCGCAAACCAAACGCTTATTGCGATTTTTTTTTACCAAAAATATGTAGAAGAATACGATCGGCCTAAACTGAGGAAAAAAATTTTTTTTTTATATATTTTTGGGGAATTTTTATTATAGCAAAATGTAAAAAATAACGTGTTTTTTTTTCAAAATTGTTGCTCTTTTTTTGTTTATAGCGCAAAAAATTAAAATTGTAGAGGCAATCAAATACCACCAAAAGAAAGCTCTATTTGTGGGAAAAAAAGGATGTCAATTTTGTTTGGGAGCCATGTCGCACGACCGCGCAATTGTCAGTCAAAGCGGCGCAGTGCCGAAACGCAAAAAATGCTCTGGTCAGGAAGGGGGTAAAATCTTCCGGGGCTGAAGCGGTTAATGTTAAGTTTCTCAAGTCTAACTTTAATTTTAATTCTGTCCTCTGTTAACCATGGAGGTGCTTCCTGTGATGTGGCATAAGCATAAACACTGCAGTTTTGGTTACTGAAGCCCCCCGATTCCCTCGTGAAGACTGAGGAGAGGAATAAATGCAATACCTTCATCATCTCCCCATCCTTTGTAACCAGATGTCCTTCCTTATGGGGCCAATATGGTCTGTCCTCCCTTTTTTAATTGTTTACATACTTTAAAAATTTCTTGGAATTTTTTTTTTGCTTTCCTCCGCTATGTGTCTTTCGTGTTCTATCTTAGCCACCCTAATTGCACCCTTACATTTCTTGTTACATTCTTTATAAAGTTTGACTGCTGATGAGGATACCTCAACCTTATATGTGTTTTATGTAGGACAAAAAAAAATGCAAGATGTAGACTATTGTTTCTGGGCTGTACTACGGACACAAATATCAAACGCATATGTGGTATCGCTGCGATGGTCAGGAGTATAATTTATTTTGCGTTGTTCTTTGGTGGTAGGTTATGGTAGTAACAAGAAATATACAGCTAATCTTTAATTTTTTTTTTTTTTTTTGGGCCAGTATTCCTTTCATAATAAAAAAAAAAAAAAATCAGGATATATCCATTACCATTTACCACCAAATGAAAGCCCAATTTGTCCTGAAAAAAAACAAGGTATAATCCACCTGGATTAGACCATTTTTTGCCACACACAAATCAACTGGCCACTAGTTAATGAATTCACAGCTTCAACAATTCGGTGTCTCAGACCTTGAAGAATAGCAGGCATAGGTCGGATAAACACCCTTTCTTTTATTGTACCCCCACAGATAAAAATCGCGGGGAGTAAGGTCTGGTGACCTGGGAGGCCACAGACAATGAACAAGATCTTGTTGTCCACCTCTTCTAATCCATCATTCTGGAATGGCGTAGTTTAGTTAACGCCAGACCTCCAAGTGGAAGTGAGACGGGGTACAATCTTACATGAAAATTAAGTAATTTGGATCTTCATTAAGTTGGGAAAACAACCAGTTTTGTAGCATGTCCAGATATGAAAATCCTATCACAGTTTGCTCGGCAAGAAAGAAAAGTCCATAAACTTTACTTGCAGAAATGGCTCAAAACACATTCAGCTATAGCGAGTCTCTTTCATGTTCGACGACTATGCAAGGATTTTCACTTCCCCAAATTCTAACATTGTTGCGAATAACCTTGCCAGGGGAATGAAACGTTAAGTCATTCGAAAAAATTAGTCATTGGGAAAAATTGTCCACTTCCATATCCTGCAGAAATGCAGCGCAAAATTTGACCCTTCTGTTATGGTTGCAGGATGCAATGCCTGCAGTAACTGCAACCTGTACGGCTTCATATGCAGATGGTTTTTAAGAACATGCCATACCGCTGTGTGGCACTGAATAAAGCTTCTAGGCCGGCTTTTACCTTTGAACCTTCCTCTATCTAGTGATGTGCGGAATGTGCCTCTATCTCTTACAGTTCGTTTGAAAATAAAAGTTAAAGTCTGCTACATCTTTTTGAATAACCCTGTATATCAGTAATAAATATATCAAATGTAATTGCGAATACCTGTAAAGTAAAAAAAAAAAAAAAAAAAGAAAACAGCCTTGGATGCAGATGTTGCTAGTGTCAATCTTCTTTGACTCCGCTCACATCATATTAATGCACAAAAACTGTAAAACAGTTTTTCTTATATTTGTACTTTAATTTGAATTGATCTTTTTTTGTTACTGGCACAACACAAATCAGGACTGCAGTAATAGATGCCAAAGAAAAGAACAGGGAAAGAGAATGTAATCACACAACAGTGCTGCAGGTATAAGGTACTTTGAGGATTAAAAAAAAAATACTGTGATATGACATATAGGATTTATGTGAATTAAATATGGCAATTAACATATCTCTGTTTAGTATTACTAAGTTTTTTTGTTACAGTTCCACTTTAAAGAATTCCAATAATTGTATATGTCAACAAAGGATTCTTACTTTTATGGATTTGCCCTGTAAAACATTTACCTACTGAATGTACTGTATATATTTTTGATGTGTCCCTGAACGTATTAACAAGTGCAGTGCTAGTTTGCTCATCTCACCTCTATACTTTCAGGTAATGTTTCTGAGCTGTTGTTGATATGTACAAAAGGATGTGTTGCTCTGGATACAGGGTCTGAAGATTCTTCACCTAGAAAAAAATGTTATAAAAAATAAATTGCATTTATAAAAATAGATAGAACTCCAAAACATAGGATACCATATTGGTCCTTATAGATGCAGTCAAGCAAATGCCCAGACTTGGACCTACCTGCATCAGTTACTGTACCAGCTTGGGTACTCTTAAAAGTCCCAGCCTATGAAAACTTTTCTAGTACATTCACTTTTGCAACCTGTTTAAAATAGTGAATAGCCTAGCAGTGCCCTATTGAGGAGGGCTTCTTGAAAAAAAGTGGCAATCCCTGCAGTGGGTCCTGGCCATTTCATGTCTTAACAAGACCGACTGTCCCTGTAGAGCAGGGGTACTGAATAAAAAAATCACAGGGAGGTCCAGTCAATCAAATATTCTTCCAGAAGAGGTCTGAATCACATGTTTGTGTGGTGATGCAGATCCTTTACATCAAAGCCCCCCCCTTTCCTCTTAGGCTACGATCACATCTCTGTGACTGGAGAATATATGAAAAATCGAACGTGTTCCTGACCTGCAGAGAAATGTGCTGTTCTTTAGCAGATGTGCAAGAGTGACAATAATTCTTAACACACATTTTCCCCCACACATCGCTAATCTACGGCACATTTTTGCATGCACCAAACCACATAGGGCTGAAGCACCAAGCGGCTTGGTGCAGTGCGATTTAAAAGAAAAAAAAAAAAAAAGGTCAGAACTTCTTTCCCTGGCTTTCTTATAGGGTAGTCCTTTAAAATGAATGGGCTTCCCTACCTGCAATGTGTATGCAGATCTGAACTGAGCCTCATATCACGATCCCTCTCTTTACATCAAAATCCCCTCTGTACATTACTGTCCTTAGTCCCCCATTACTATCCTCAGCCCCTCCCACATTACTGTGCTCAGCCCACCCATTACTGTAATCAGCTCCCCCATAATTGTCCGCACCCTCCCCATAACTGTCCTCACCTCCTCCATTACTGTCCGAAGCCCCCATTACTGTCCTAAGCCCCCCACTACTGTCTTAAGCCCCCCCAGTACTATCTAAAGCCACCCCCCCTTTTTTTGTCCTCAGCCCCCTATAACTGCAAGCTGGTGATTGCTTGCTAGGATGCCCTAGCAAGCAATCACCTGCCTGCGAAAATCACCTGCCTGTGAATTCGGGAAGCAAACGCTCTGTGCAGAACTGTCCTGCCTCCCGCTGTGGGCTACGAGGATGACAGTGGTGATGGCTGCAGGGCACAACAGGCTTCTAAATGGCACGGCAGACAGGACAGGGAGTCAGTCCGGATGTGGTCTGCTGTCTGCCATTTAGTGATGCCCGCTGTAGAGGGTAAAAACCCTGTGGATAAGGCATTATCCTTCCTGACAGGCCCTGTCCTAGAATCTGGCATTGCGATCATGTCCATCTGCCAGACCCTAGCTGTCTGGTCCAAGGTAATGCCTCAGGATTCTGGATCTATCGTATATCCTTCTGTTTTCCAACAACTGGAACTCATTCATGTGGTCCTACTCTACTGTGTTGATGGGTTAGCAAATATTTGGTATGCATGGTCACTGGCTTTTACAGCCTTGTTATGTCCAATACAGTTATCCTTAAGCTCTTAAAAGATAGGAAATAGACTCGTCTCAAAATTCTACCACTTCACCTAAAAAACATATTTCTCTAGGTGCTAGGCTAGAAAGTTCCATCCCAGTAGTCTGCAGGACGAATCCCATCTTTCCTCCAGTCTGGTCTGGGTCCCAAAGCCTCTTTTCTTTCTAAGGTGGCTTCTTCCTTTCACCTCAACCACAACATTGTTCTCTTTTTACTATGCCCTGCTCAACATCATACTAAGGCGATTGTCTGGATGTGATACACACTGTTCAAGTCTAATTCTCAGCTACTGTTCTTTCTACAGTGTCTGATATTTTGGTTGTTTCGTTCCTGAAGGTCAGCTTGTTTCTCATTCCACTATCAACAGGTGGATTCAGCAGCTCATCTTTCAAACCTATAGAGCTCAGGACAAGGTTCCACCTTTCACTGTCCATGTGCACTCTACCAAATCTGTTAGTGCTTCCTGGGCCTTTCAGGCTCAGACATCTACTTCTAAGATTTGCAAGGCTGCCACCTGGTCTTTGGTTCACATGTTCCTCAAGTCATATCAGGTGAACATTCAGACCTCAGCTGATGTCAGCTTTGGTCGTAGGGTTCTTCAGACAGTTCTGTTGGTTTTGTTGAGCCTCCCTGTTCACCTGTGCATTTTTGTAGGCCTGTTAGCTTTTTGTTTAATGTATGATTAAGAAAAACTGGGATTTTATCTACTTACCGTAAAATCCCTTTCTCTGAGTTCATTGACAGAGACAATGACATTCTTTGACAACAGGGTTTTATAGTGCCATCTACAGGAGTAAGACACTAGGCAGAAAAGAATACAGCACTGCCTATGGGCAGCTCCTCTAACCCCCTCTGCTACAGAGGTAACAAAGCAGTTACCGTGCACATTTTATGTGACAGACCAACACAAAGTGGCACATAATTGTGAAGTGGAACGAAAATGATCAATGGTTTTCAACATTTTTTACAAATAAATATCTAAAAAGTGTGGTGTGCATTTGTATTCAGCCCCTTTTCTCCGATCCCCCTAACTAAAATCTAGTGGAACCAATTGCCTTCAGAAGTCACCTAATTAGTAAATACAGTCCACCTGTATGTAACTTAATCTCAGTATAAATACAGATGTTCGGTGAAGCCCTCAGAGGTAGAGAACCTTAGTGAACAAACAGCATCATGAAGGCCAAGGAACACACCAGACAGGTCAGGGATAAAGTTGTGAAGAAGTTTAAAGCAGGGTTAGGTTATAAAAAAATACCCCAAGCTTTGAACATCTCATGGAGCACTGTTCAATCCCTCATCCTAAAATGGAAAGAGTATGGCACAACTGCAAACCTACCAAAACATGGCAGTCCACCTAAACTGACAGTCCGGGCAAGGAGAGCATTAATTAGGGAAGCAGCCAAGAGTTCCATGGTAGCTCTGGAGGAGCTGCAGAGATCCACAGCTCAGGTGGGAGAATCTGTCCACAGGACAATTATTGGTTATGCACTCCACTAATCTGGCCTTTATGGAAGAGTGGCAAGAAGAAAGCCATTGTAGAAAGAAAACCATAAGATGCTCCATTTCCAGTTTGCGAGAAGCCATTTGGGTGACACAGCAAACATGTGGAAGAAGGTGCTCTGGTCAGATGAGACCAAAATTGAACTTTTTGGCCTAAAAGCAAAAAGCTATGTATGGCGGAAAACTAACGCTGCACATCATCCTGAAGACGCCATCCCCACCGTGTAACATGGTGGTGGCAGCATCATGTTGTGGGGATGCTTTTCTTCAGCAGGGACAGGGAAGCTGGACAGAGTTGATGGGAAGATGGATGGAGCCAAATACAAGGCAATCTTAGAAGAAAACCTGATAGAGTCTGCAAAAGACTTGAGACTGGGGCGGGGTTCACCTTCCAGTAGGACAACGACCCTAAACATACAGCCAGAGCTACAATGGAATGGTTTAGATCAATGCATATTCATGTGTTACAATGGCCTAGTCAGAAGTCCAGACCTAAATCCAATTAAGAATCTGTGCAAAACTTGAAAATTGCTGTTCAGACGCTCTCCATCCAATCTGAAAAAGAGCTGAAGCTATTTTGCAAAGAAGAATGAGCAAAAATCTCACTCTATAGATGTGCAAAGCTGGTAGAGATATACCCAAAAAGACTTGCAGCTGTAATTGAAGCAAAAAGGTGGTTCTACAAAATATTGACTCAGGGGGGCTGAATACAAATGCACGCCACACTTTTCACATATATAGTTGTAAAAAATGTTGAAAACCATTTATTATATTCCTTCCACTTCACAATTATGTACCACTTTGTGTTGGTCGATCACATAAAATCTTAATAAAATACATTTTAGTTTTTGGTTGTAACATGACAAAATGTGGAAAATTTCAAGGGGTATGAATACTTTTTCAAGGCACTGTATAGCCAAAAAAGCTTTGGCTTTACTTCACCTTTCAACACAAAGCAGTGTAAGAAAATATAAACTCAAATAGAAGTGTGGGTGCTGTGTCCATAAATTAACTCAGAAAGAGATTTTCCGGCAAGTACAAAAAAAAAAAAAAAAAAAAAAAGAAAGAAAAATATTTTTTCTCTTATGTTCATTAACAGACACAGCTCTTATATTCTTTGACAATAGGGATGTCCAAAAGCAGTGCCTTAATGAAGGGTGGACAAACCAAACAGAAGGAGGGGGCTTCTGAAGTACCAAAAGAACCAAAGAGAGTGTGTGGCCACAGGATGCTGATTAAAAGAAGATTGCAAGGGCAGAAACGTGGGCCTTAACCACTTTCGGATCGCCGCACGGAGATATACGTCCTTACTTTAAAGGGGGATATCGTTATGGCAGCAGCTAGCTGGGCATGGAGATGAGTGAGGGGAAGATGGCCCCCACCCGTCTCCATAACAGTGCAGGGCGGAAGCAACGTCATAACATCACTTCTGCCCATAGCTCTTAAAGGGCCTTTTTTTTTTTTTTTTTTTTTTTTTAAATGACAAATTTTTTTTCTTTTTATCGCATTTAAGTATAAATATGAGATCTGAGGTCTTTTTGACCCCAGATCTCATATTTAAGAGGTCCTGTCATGCTCTTTTTTCTATTACAAGGGATGTTTACACAAGTGACACAATTTTTTTTTTTTTTTATACAGTGTAAAAATAAAGAATAAAAGGTAAAATAAATAAGAAATTTTTTTTTTGTTTTACTTAAACGCGCCCTGTCCCACCGAGCTCGCGTGCAGAAGCGAATGCATATGTGAGTAGCACCTGCATATGAAAACAGTGTTCAAACCACACGCAAGGTATCGCCGCGATTGGTAGAGCGAGAGCAATAATTCTAGCCCTAGACCTCCTCTGTAAACGCAAAACATGCAACCTGTAGAATTTTTTTAAACGTCGCCTATGAAGATTTTTAAGGGTAAAAGCTTGTCGCCATTCCACAAGCGGGCGCAATTTTGAAGCGTGACATGTTGGGTATCAATTTACAGGGCGTAACATTATCTTTCACAATAAAAAAAATTGGGCCAACTTTACTGTTGTCTTATTTTTTAATTAAAAAAAAAAGTGTATTTTTTCCAAAAAAGTGCGCTTGTAAGACCACTGCGCAAATACGGTGTGACAGAAAGTACTGCAAGGACCACCATTTTATTCTCTAGGGTGTTAGAAAAAAAATGTATGTTTGGGGGTTCTAAGTAATTTTCTAGCAAAAAAACCCATTTTTAACTTGTAAACAACACATCTAAAAAAAGAGGCTCGGTCCTTAAGTGGTTAATATTAGTCAAAGCTAGCTTTTGTTCAATGCTCCATTCAAGAAAGGCCAAACCGGAGCCACTTAGAAGGAGCAGAGATGGACACCCAGAGCTTTGCACCAGTTAATATAAGCTTTCCAAGTGTTATGATAAATGTTCCGAGAGGTAGACTTGCGTGCCTTCAACATTGTAAGGATCACCAAACCTAGCAACCCTTGGTCTCTCAAAACCTGGTCTTTAACATTCAGGACATCCAAAAGCATTCCAACTGAGAGGTGGGCAACACAGTAACCAAAAGCTAAAGATCTAAAAAAAAAAAAAAAAAAAAAAAGAAGGAAACTGGGTACTGCCTGCAGTTCAAAGAGCCATCTAAAAACACCTAATGCTCAAAGCTGGCATAAGACAAGGTCTTAACATTCAGCTGGTAGAATTTAGAGTGTGAGCAAAAGACCAAGTGGCAGCCTTGCAAATCTGGGAAAAAAGTTGCTTAGTATCGAAAAGCCAAAGAAGCAATCACAGATCTAGCAGAATGCACCTTGAGAGGAAACAAACCTTTACACAATAGGTTTGACTGATGGGAAAGAGAAGCCGATACATCTTTTCAGGGTACATCCAGGATGACAAATCGTCAATCAGTCTTTCTAAAAGAGGCAGTGTCTGAAAGATAGAACTCACACAGCCTGAACCACATTCAAATAATAGATGGAAATTTCCTTTTGGTGAACTGGAGACAGACAGAGGGATGGAAGAAAAATGTCCTGGTTAAGGTGAAAAGAAGATACAACCTTAGGCAAGTAGAAAGTGCTAAGCCTCAACATCACCTTGTCCCTTTGCAAAAACAAAGAAGGTTCTTTGTAAGATAAGGTCGTCTCACATGAGTTTCGAATGCAGTTTCTGAAGCGCAAAGAGAACCAGGTTCCTTTCCCACAGTCACTGGAGAATGGATGGGGGAGCTACATAGGAGACCCCCTGTACAAAGACCTTATTCAAAGTGAGAGACCAACAGTATCTGAAACCTGATAGAATTCAAAAGCTTGACCTTCGACAGTGCCAAGAGCCAAACACTGGTCCAGGTAAACTCCTGGGGTGGAAGCTCCGATACTCATACCAAGTGCAAGATGTCTTTCACATATCATGATGGACCTTGTAATTGGCCCTTGGAATAAAGGATCATAACGATCGGATTGCATACAGGCATACCACAGCTGTTTGTGGCAGGACAGAGCAATGAGGATTACCAGAATGCCATGCATCTTGATCCTGTCGAAACAGATGTGGAAGAAGCCATCCGAGGTGCAGAAGAGAGGCAATAGGGCAGAACAACAAACTGGTAGTGCAGGGGCTCCACAGCAAAGCATTGGAATTTCAAACATCTGGAAGGATGGGGACATGAAGGTAAACATCCTTGATTTTCACAGAAGCTAGAAAGTCTGCCAGGTGAAAGAAGGGCATGACAAATTTGGTAGACTGAATGCAGCATTTCTGTACTTGAGTACATACATTCAAAGCATTTGTTACCCCAACATTTCATATTCCTGATATGTGCCTGCTGTACCATGTACTTGTATGAAAAATTCTCCTGTTCTCTTTGTATTGCTTAGTTTGTGTGAGATCCCTGGAGTTCCTGCCAGTCCCTCTGCTTTCCTATTAAAAACCGACCACACTAAGCAGGAGAGCACACCATGGTCAGTTCTCTAGCTATGCTGGGAACTCAGCCTGCTCTCCTCCAATGATCAGACTCGCCCTGACTCGCCCCACTTGCACAGCCTTTCACTGTGAAGCTTGGCAAGCTGCTGTTTCTCCTGCCCAAGCTCTTAAACAGCTTAGAACAGAGATAATGTGATCACTTGTAAGAAAGTGGTAAAAAAAAGATATTTAGAATGTTTTTTTTTTATATCCATACACAGATGTTTTGCCTTTCATGTCTATTTTAAACTGAATGGGTTGTTTTACAAGGTGACCTTTTACAAATCACTTTGAGGATTCAACATGGGGCAAATTCTAACTTTGGATATGGAACAGTGAACCGGCTCGAGTAAGACTTCTGAAACCATTCTGCCACCCAAACTGAACAATAACACTTTGATCCAGAAGAAGCGAGGGGGCTTAATGGAGGCCTGCTAATCTGTGTGGGAACACAGGAAGGTTAGATGTGAGAAACCCAAGAGTGGGCAACCCTGGGATATAACCTTCTGAACAAACACACAAAGGTTCCACAGTCCAGCATTTTAGCCAAAGTGCCCTCCACATCTGTACTGACTTGAGACACATACGAGAAATTAGATCAGAGATATGAGATCAGCAAACCATCACAACTGAAGTCTAATGCTACAGGTATACATTCCACGCGTTCAATAAGCAAGGGGTAAACTGCAGCAATGGTTGGATTTCTTAAGGCATTTTGACCAATCTGACATGTATAGCCCCCTGTTCCTAAAATTGGGGCAATAGTGTAAATTTAGTTTTTGTGAAATTATATATATATATATATATATATATATATATATATAAATATATATAAAGTCGGTGTGACGAAACATGTCAGGGCGTGGCTGTACGGCAACCATCTGAGCTAGTGTGCGACGTGCTGAGCCGATTCAGGAAGCGGTGATCAGAGCCCGAGTAGCGAGTGGTGGTGAGAATATATCCACGCACCTCGGGTCCGCCGTGACCATATTGCACGGGTTTGGGCACATACTGGAAGTTTGCTGTGATATTTATTGCTCGTTTTTAAAGAGATTCATGTGAGTGTAATGGTTGAAGTGTACACAGTGGCTATTAAATTTGCTTTTACGATATCACACTATTAGTGCAATTTTTATTTACATGTGGAGCGATCCTGTATTTACACAGATGGAATTTGGAGTCTCTGGTAAACCTGTGAGGTTTTCTCACGTCTTTTTGCCGAGCACGAGAGTGCGAGGCATATCTAGTTTAGAAGTGTTTTATCTGATGGGAGAGGAATCACTGACACTCGGGTGTGGTGGATAATTAAAGAAATTCTACACATAAATCAACGATTGCATCAAGTTTATGGACTTTATCATTTATATATTTATATTATATTATTTTCACTACTGGCACAGGGTGATTTATGTGATATAATTTTGTTTGTGTTTGTTTATGTTGTAGGTCTGTGTAAACAGGCTTTCACCATATCACTTTTAAAGTGGTATTTAAGCACCGCTTATATTCATTTTTTTGCACTATTGTAATAGAGTTTAAATTAATATACTATTTCACATTTTATTTATTTAAAGTGGCAGCTTCACTGAAATAATTTTTGTATTTGTAGGGGCAGTGGTGGGAACGCAAGAGGAGCGGATTTTGCTTGGTTACCATTGGTTTTTAAATTTAGTTTTTTTGGCTGAGCTGTAAACAGCTCAGATTTGATTGTATAGTTTATTTGGTTTTGCTCTAAACTTAACTGATTGCATTTCTCACTGTTGCCAGTAGGTGTCACTGGTACCACAGGCCAGTATGAGAATTACAACTAGGTTGAGCTATTGGCCTGAGGATGTGTTGCTGCAAGTTCTGCAAGTAGGCCCAGAAGCCTGTCTGGGGCCTACTGATCCCCAGTCCTTAGGCTGTCTTGCCTGTGTGGAAGAAGCCCGAGCCAAGCTGAGGAGATCCAGGGGAGGACCCTTGCCGGATTGAGCCAGGATGAAGGCTGGTCTCTCAGGAGGGCCTGGTAACTCATTTGGAGGACGCACCTATAACTAAACTACTACTGTTGCCGGATGGCTTAAAGGTTCTGACACGGTGAAGCTGAATCATATTCTACAATCTAAACCATGGTAACTAGCTCCTGCCTGCTAAGTCTGAGAGAAAGGCTTGTCCAGGAGTTCTTCTGGCTGCTAAGTCTGTGAGAGATGCTTGTCCAGAAATTCTACCGGCTGCTAGGTCTGTGTGAGAGGCCTATCCAGGTAGTCAACGTCTGCTAAAAGAGAAAGCTGTTTTACCTTTGGATTCAAGGAGTCTGTAAGTGATCTGCAAATGGTATCTGAAACCTCCCCTAACCCTCTCTCCTACTAATTCTTTCAAGTTCCTTATTAAAGCGGAGTTCCACCCAAAAATAGAACTTCCGCTTTTCGGAATCCTCCCCCACTCCAGTGTCATATTTGGCACCTTTCAGGGGGGAGGGGGAGCAGATACCCGTCTAATACAGGTATTTTGCTCTCACTTCCGGGCGCCTTCTCCGTCTCCCCCACTATCTTCTGGAAGACACATAGGTCCCAGAAGACAGCAGGGACCAGTGGGATTGCACGAGACGCGCATGCGCAGCAGGGAATGGCTTCACTTCCTGATTCCCTTACCGAAGATGGCGGCGCCTCCACCCGCGAGCTGAGGGACGGGTCGGCTTCGGGTGCCAACATCGCGGGTGCCCTGCACAGGTAAGTGTTCTTATTTTAAAAGTCAGCAGCTGCAGTATTTGTAGCTGCTGACTTTAAAAAAAAAAATAAAATTAGGCGGAACTCTGCTTTAAAGCATTGCAAATATATAAAGTGACCGGCGCCCAGATTCTGTTCTAACTTCCCATTATAGCCATAGACTCAGCCCTGGGGTGAATGTAAGCTTGCCCCCTGTCTCTGGAGGTACCTCCTTGCTCCCAGTAGACCCAGGGGGTGCATCCGCCTGAAGCCACGTGGTCAGATGGTGCTGTATAGTGTTGGAGACCATGTAACGCTTGGTATGTTATGCAATATGTGCGGAGGACTGGCCATACATCTCCGTCCGTTTGTTCATTGCCTGCACTGCGGGGAGTACCTGTTTGCTGTGGAACACCCTACCATGCCGCCCCGTGCCTACAGAGTTGATTGGGCCACAGGTGTTGCTACAGTGGAGGCTGCTGCTTTTGCTCCTGCTGGGAAACCTACACTCATCACGCCTGCTACTATGAGTGTTTCATTTGATGATGTCGCTGCTACTGTTACTAAAGTGCCATCATCAGACATCGCTACTGTGCCTGCTGCACCTGTCCAGAAGAAGGTGGGCTATGTAAAGGCACCTTGCGGCCGGGGTTGAGGCCTACCCCAAAGACCACCAGAAACGGGATCCGAGGAAGGCGTCATTCCTGGGAAATCAACGTCAGGAACTGGTGAGAAATCTGGGACAAGCATTTCAGTGGGGTCAATGTGTAAATATAGGCCTGCGGAAGAATAAAGGGATTCTTAGCTGGAATTCTTGTCTGATTTATCTGGTGATGATGAACTGTTTGAATCTATATCACAAGAACTATTGTGGGCTAATAGTGAGGGTGGTGCCTCTACCTTCACTTTCCCAGATTAGGCAGCTTTAGACTTTAGAGAGACATCAATAAGTATGCAAACGCCAAGTGTTACTAGTGAGCCTCTTCCTAAAGTTATCAGTCCAGCTGAAACTAAAAAGTTGTCTGCTAAAGCCATGGTGCAAAAGTCTCTGAATCTGTGTGTGCTTCCTGGATTGGGGAATACCAGAGCCTTGCCAAAGCTTGCTCGCTTACAAAGAGGGCTCAACAAAAGAGTTGCTACAGAATATGGCCTGGAATTTCCATATGTTCCTTCGGAGACTATGCAAGAAATTGAATCAAAGCGAGAGGAGTGGTACAATGAAGCTATCTGGGACTACCTGTCTGTACCAAAAGCCTTTCAGAAAAACTGGATATTTATCTGTCATGGATGAGCGTTATGACGGATGCATGCTTCAATGGAACTATGGCTGGGATGTCTACTCTGACAAAGTGGTCATCTGTAGACCTGGAAAAGAAGATGTTGTTTACTATGTTACTACTGTGGATAAACAAGGGAAGCCGGTTATTTTGCCAGATCCTCGTTTCTACTGGTAACCATTTTAAAGGGACTGTCATAGTTCAGCTGGCAAATATCGGTCTCTGCTCTAAAGCAACAGTTTGTTTAAAACTCAGAGGAGAGTCTTCGGTCCTTTGAACAAAGACTGAGAAAAGTTCTTTACTCTAAATGGACTATGGGGTACATAGCCAGATAGTTCTAGGTTTAGAGAACTTTGTGTTCAAGATTTTCTACATGTGTACAGAAATTTCAATACTTTGCCACTAAGGACTTCTGCAATACTGATTTCTGCCGCTAGATGGTGGCTAAGTTACTTATAGAAAGGGATGGACTTTTAAGTTAAATTCTAGTTTGCTTTGCATTTAAAATGTGGAAGAAAGTTTCACTCTCCTGGGAGTGAGGCTTTCTCCCAGTTGATCAGTGATACTGTTATGTGTTTCTGTGTGTGTAACCTTGTTCTTTTTCAGGTAACAAAGATCTCCTATCAAGCTGCTAAAGTGGGGGCAGTTAGATAGATAGTGAGGTTCCTGTAACATGTTTGATGTGAATATACTGTTGATTGTTGTTTGACACTGTAACCTTCTCTTACTGCCTTACCCTTCTTTTCTCCCATCCAAGTTTTTTTTTGGTTAAGATACCTACTCTCAGGCTTGAGAGTTATTGTTTT
The DNA here is from genome assembly GCF_042186555.1 of Aquarana catesbeiana. NCBI lineage: Eukaryota > Metazoa > Chordata > Amphibia > Anura > Ranidae > Aquarana > Aquarana catesbeiana. The sequence goes on along the minus strand of NC_133325.1, from coordinate 557,899,301 downwards.
TTTTATTTTTCCTTAGACACTGAGGACATTGTCTCCCTTAGTGGGAGGATTGTGTAGCCCCCTGTTCCTAAAATTGGGGCTATAGTGCTAATTTAGTTTTCGGCTAAGATGTAAACAGCTCAGATTTGATTGTATAGTTTATTTGGTTCTGCTGTAAACTTAAAGCGGTAGTAAACCCGCACTTTTTTTTTTACAAAACAAACAAAAAAACCTGCAAGGCAAAGGCATAATGAGCTAGTATGCAGCGCATACTAGCTCATTATGAAATACTCACTTTAGAACGAGGCGCTGGTATCTCACCCGATCCACGCCGAGGGAGCTGACATGTTGCCTCGGCGTGTCTTCCGGGTATCGCGGCTCCGGCGCTGTGAGTCACTCCCGCACACGCGGGAGTCTTTTTCCCGGCAAGGTCTGGCAGTTCTGCCGGACTTTCAGCCGGGCCTTAACAGCACATGCGCCGCATGACGTCAGGGGCTGCATTAAAAGTAAATATCTCCTAAACCGTACAGGTTTAGGAGATATTAATTTTACCTACAGGTAAGCCTTTTTATAGGCTTATCTGTAGGTAAAAGTTCAAAAAAAGACTATACAACCACTTTAACTTAGTTGTGCATTTCTCACTGTTGCCAGTAGGCATCACTGGTACCACAGGCCAGTCTGAGAATTACAACTAGGTTGAGCTATTTAATGATTGTTCTTTTTCCAGAACAGCCCATTAGGAGGTTCCTGGCCGCTGTGCTTTCTGGGAAGGGGGGATTTATTGGGCAGAGCCCAAGGGGGGCGCTACACATGGTTTTACAAATTAAAGTCATAGCAAGGACCGCCTCAGAGTACTCAAGAAATCCAGACTGGAGGAAGGTGAGGGTTGGATGGAGTAAGGTGACCAAAGTTACTGTAGGTGGGCAGCAGAAAAAGATCAAAGATCAGAGTGCCATGTAGTTCTTTGCAAGCAGGAGTGGCAGTGGGGAGATGTTTCCTCAATACTGAATAGTGAAAAAAAGAGCATGGATCACACGCGTCACTCTACTGAACAAATGAGGTCAGTCCTCAGTCCCACATCAAAAATTGAGGTGAACAGGGAATGAAACTGCCCAGAAACCTATGCAAATAAGGTAGTTCCCAATACTTTGCCTGACCAGCCCACTTACTGAGTCTTTATATACAAGGTGAGCACTGAGACAATGCAAGGGGCTCTGGACCTGGAAAGCACTCCGTAGATAACTTACCAAAACAGAGTCTAGAAAGAGCCCTACACAGAATGCAGCATCCAAAGTTTACTTCCATGTTGGCCCTGCAGTGGATTCCGAATGTGGAACTCCAAAAGCCAGGCGGAAGATGGCCATGCCAGATAATTCCGGCAACCAAAAATACAAAGCTCCAGCAATGATGTAGAGAAGAGTCCTGATTGGAAAAAAAAATTAAGAAAACAGTGCTAGGAAAGATAGGTTCGTCTTAACACAGCAGAGATGAAGAAAAGATGTCCATCCCCCTAGAACACTAGCAAAAAAGACGAAAACATGCTGGTAGTAGAAGATTATCCTGCGCTGCTCTGCAGTTTTTTATTTGCCAGTGACCAATCCTCCTATAGGAGTCAGTATACCCTGAAGGTTAAAGACTTCCTGTGACCCTCGATGGACAAAAAAAAAAAAAAAAAGATTTAAAACAATTAATCCCTGTTCTTACTAGCTGTAAAGTATAAAGTACAAACTGAGATTCTAAAGTCATGCTTTAACATTTTTGACAGCTCTAAACATCTGCTTCGTGTCTACATTGGTGGGCTGGTAAGTTGCCAGGATTCTGCTCCCCTTGTAAAATACAGTTATGATTTTGGTGCCTTTGTTTGACGTTTGAAAATAAATTTCCCCAAAAAAGTCTATAGCTACAGAGTTGAACAGGGGCATATTTTTAATTGCTTTTACGGCTTGTTCATAGGTGTGCCCAGCGGGCAGGAAGCACAGGCGACTGAACTGCGGTTTACCTTCCAACAACCGCCCACCAATCAAAGACATGCAGCCGATCAGGACTGTATATATGCCGTGGGAGAAATTAGACCCCCTGTTGTATTTTTGATAGGCAGTACTTCTGCTAAATAGAGCCATAACCGAATTCAATGCATGTGGCTGTTGCATAGTGGGTCTGCATTTTCAGGGTTAAAATAGGCAGTAAGGAGGAGAAATAATGCCTCCTCACCTCCTGTCACACACACCCTATGATTCACCAAGAGCTGCCAAACATCATAATGAGCTTTTACTGCTCATCCAGAATATGTAATACTTTAGTGTGAATAGTCTGGGCACAGGTTTGCTTTAACAAGTATCTGTTGGGTAAGGAATTCCTATTTCTTCCTTGGATTTTACTTTCCTCAGCAATACAAGTGCATTTCAAAAAATATCTGTGCACAAGCATGCATTAAACATTTTACTAAACAGTGTTTAAATACCTGTTGCACCCATGTCTTTGTAATGCAAGCAGGTAGACCCCTCTTTCGCTTGCATTAAGAAAAAATCATACAGAGTTATAGTATTCAGTAGAGTCCTTACCTATGAGGCGGAAAACGCCATCCTCTTTCCGCTGTACCTTGAGGTTCTTCAAAGAGAAGGCAACTGGCTCAGGAGAGATTGGAGAGGGGTAAAGTCGTGGCCCATCATCCTGTTACACATTAATAAACATGTTTTATCTCAATGCTTGAAAGTGCCATGCACTCTACCACACTATGGTTTACCATTTGTACAGATGTCACGTTTTAGCGCAAAGTCATTGTAAATACTTCAGACTTAAATGAATGGTACACCAGTAAAATTAATGTGATAATTTAAAGCAGAGTTCCATCCAAATTGTGGAATCTCCGCTTATCTGCTTCCTCTCCCCCTCCGTTGCCACATTTGCCACCTTTCGGGGGGGAGGGGGGAAGACAGGTACCCGTCCCCACTTCGGAAATTCGGCCCCCCTCCTCCTTCCCCTACCGCCGAGCCAATTCAGAAAGCGCAGTAGGAAACCAGCTGTTAAGTCGCAAGGCTTCACTGCCGGTTTCCCTTACAGGTAATGGCGGCAGCAGCAGCCGAGAGCCAATGGAAACATCGGCTGGGGTGCCGACATTGCTGGATTCCAGGACAGGCAAGTATCCTAATATTAAAAGTCAGCAGCTACAGTATTTGTGGATGACTTTAAATTTTTTGTGGGGCGGAAGTCCGCTTTAAGTATAGCAAGGCAATAATGATGTTCATAAAAAGCAGAAACCTAAAAGCAGCCAACCAGTTTTCGGATTGCTAAACTCAAATAATAACCAATACTTTTTTTGCAATTGGCCATAACAATAAGCAAAAAAATAATAAAAATAAAAATTGAATGACAACTACTATGTACTATCGATATGTGTCATAATACAAAATGCTACATAATAATGCATACATACAGTGGGGAAAATAATTAATTGATCCCCTGCAGATTTTGTAAGTTTGCCCACTTACAAAGAAATGAAGGGTCTATAATTTTTATCATAGGTGTATTTTAACCCTTTCGCCACCAGGTCAGTACGTCGTACGTACCCAACGGCGGGTGGCATCACACACAATCGGGTGGCTGCAGCCACTGGGATTGTGTGTGAAACTGACAGGTAGACTCCTGCCTGTCAGTTGAGAGCATTCAGGCGGCTCTGCTGCCGCCCAATCACTCGCGCACACACACCAGGTACCGGTGCCCCGCCCCCGTGTCTCGCCATGCTTACCGGGCTTCGCTTGCCCATCGCGGGCCTGGGATCTCCATGACGGTGCTGGTGGGTAGAGGGGAAGGAGGAGAGCTCTCCTCCCCTTCTTCTTGTGACCCGGAAAGTGACGTCTCTGACGTCCCTTCAGGGTCAAGCTCTTGATGTACCCGGCTCGCTTTCCTGGGAAAGGATGTTTTGCAATGAGATCTGCATTGAAAAACATTTAGTGGAGCACAGGGGAGACATGCAGGGTCTTTTAGACCCTGCATATCTCAATAAAGAAAACCTGTCACATAAAAATCATCACATAGGGAACTGTTGAAAACAAGAGAGAGAGAGAGAGAGAGAGAGAGAGGAGCGCCTCTAAATAAAACTGCTTTATTCAATATGATAACAAGAAAAGTAGCCACTTACATATTGGCACAGAACTCTCCACAAATCAGTAACGGATGGTGGGCTGCAGATGAAACACAAGCTGGGGAGGTGTCGCTTAATCTGTGACCACAATGATGGCAGAGAACCGTGCCGGGAACAGCCGCTCATACAGGGAGGAAGAGGACAGCTCGCAGAACCAGCGTGTGACGTCAGCCGAGTGAAAGAGACACAACGCGTTTTAGAGCATGCGCAACGGCCGTAAATGACAGAGGATGGATGGGAAAGCATTTATGTGTGTGCGCCGGCTGCGAAACAACAGAGAGCTGGCCAGAAAAGGGGAGTTCTATGTATGGCATTAGTAAAGGGACATTACAAAATATAATTGGGACACAACTCTGAGGTATAAATAAATACGACGTGTATGGCAATAACAATTGAAGATTAAAATTATTAAAATAGAAATCCACTGACCTACCCTAAAACAAAAATAAAAATATATAAATAAATAAAAATAATAATAAAAATAAAAAATAAATGATGAATGAGGTGTAAAGGTGATTAAAAATAAAAAAAATAAAATAATATTCTAGGGAAAATAAAAATAAAAAATGAAAAAAATGAACAAATCAGGCAGAGCTACAGTAAACACCTAGGTATAGAGTGTGAGTAGTGTAAAATAATAATCCTAAACTGAATGCATCTAGGTATGCATACATACACAATTTCTATCTGCAAAATAGCAAGATGTAATAGAACAAATTATGTATATCCATGTATATCCGTATATCCAAATATGACGTGTATGGCAATAACAATTGAAGATTAAAATTATTAAAATAGAAATCCACTGACCTACCCTAAAACAAAAATAAAAATATATAAATAAATAAAAATAATAATAAAAATAAAATACATTGAAATAAAAAATAAATGATGAATGAGGTGTAAAGGTGATTAATAATTAAAAAAAAAAAAAATATTCTAGGGAAAATAAAAATAAAAAATGAAAAAAATGAACAAATTAGGCAGAGCTACAGTAAACACCTAGGTATAGAGTGTGAGTAGTGTAAAATAATAATCCTAAACTGAATGCATCTAGGTATACATACATACACAATTTCTATCTGCAAAATAGCAAGATGTAATAGAACAAATTATGTATATCCATATAAAAATAAATGCATTGCAGATAACAATAATGATAATAAAATTGAATAGCAGAATTGCCAGATAAGCTCAAAGGACCTTTCTCTTTGAGCTTATTTGGCAATTCTGCTATTCAATTTTATTATCATTATTGTTATCTGCAATGCATTTATTTGGCAATTCTGCTATTCAATTTTATTATCATTATTGTTATCTGCAATGCATTTATTTTTATATGGATATACATAATTTGTTCTATTACATCTTGCAATTTTGCAGATAGAAATTGTGTATATGTATGTATACCTAGATGTAGTCAGTTTAGGATTATTATTTTACACTATTCACACTCTATACCTAGGTGTTTACTGTAGCTCCGCCTAATTTGTTCATTTTTTCATTTTTTATTTTTATTTTCCCGAGAATATTATTTTTTTTTATTATTATCACCTTTACACCTCCTAATTCATAATTTATTTTTTATTTCAATTTATTTATTTTATTTGTATTATTTTTATATTTATTTTCATTATATTATGTATTTTTATTTTTGTTTTAGGGTAGGTCAGTGGATTTCTGTTTTAATAATTTTAATCTTCAATTGTTATTGCCATACACTTCGTATCTATTTATACCTCTTTGGAGTTATGTGTCCCAATTATATTTTGTAATGTCCCTTTACTAATGCCATACATAGAACTCCCCTTTTCTGGCCAGCTGCTTGTTGTTTCGCAGCCGGCGCACACACATAAATGCTTTCCCATCCATCCTCTGTCATTACACTTGAGAAAGGAGCGCGCATGCCTCTCTTGTTTCCTGGATTACTCCGAGTTGGCTTCACTCCTGAGAAGAGCTGCCCTTCGCTGACTGTGTTACCACCATTCCCTCTACTAGCAAATCCACCATTATCAGCTATTATTATCTGCTTTTATTATGGACTTTTTTATGGACTCATTGTCTTATATTTATATATATATATATATATATATATATATATATATATATATATATATATATATATATATATATGATATGATATGGTGAACAAATCTCCCATTGAATTTTGACAGGCAGCCCCTCCAGTTGCCCAAATTCCTGATCACTTGGTATATAGGCTGTTTACAAACAATGGCAAAAAAAATTAGGCCCTCTCATATGTTGTTCTGTTACTTATTCTGGATTTTACCACTAAGGCAACTAAACCCAGACCATAACCCTCCTCTTTTGTCTTTTGTTGGGGGATTTGTTTATTCATTTTGCTTAAAGAAGAACTCCGGGATACCACATAAAATAAGTACACTGACCTATGTAAACTAATAAACCTTTAGTAGCTTATTTAAAAGCCTCACTGTTTAGGAGAAATTTAGAATGCAATATTTGTGATCTCATCACTCCAATTTAAAAAATAGCAGCTTCTCTCGACAGAAGGAGGAGGTGTATTTCCAGGGACACGTCACATCCTGCCTTCTCACTCTACAGCTATGAGAAACTACAGTTCCCATCATGCATAACTGTAGAGTGAGAAGGAAGGGCATGAATGTGGCCAGGTACTATAGGCACGTATTTCTTGCCATAAATGAGCCTGTGTACTCTACATTGCAGGCATGGGTTGCTGAGAAAGGGGAGGAAACTCCTGATCTGTCAGTCAGTAAATGAGGTCATGGGGAGGTACACATTTTTTTTTTTTAATTTGGAAAAAAAAAAAGTTACACCTAAGCACATAAACCCCCCCCAAAAAATTTTTTGAGGCTCCCCCCATCCCTACATATACACACGCATGAACAAACGCATGCGTCGGGGGGCCTACACGTGAAAACGTCGATTGCGATACACATCTTACATATCGCTGCGCACGCCAGAGTGAGAGTGATAATTCTAACACAAGACCTCCTCCGTAACACTAAACTGATACCTATAGGGGGCTTTTGAAGCGTCACCTATAGAAAATATAAGGTACTAATGTTTGATGCCATTTCACGGGTGCACAAAAGTTTAGGGTTTGGCATGTTCGGTATCTATTTACTCATTACTAAACATTTGCGGTAATATCGTGTGACATAAAAATTTGCAACTACTACTATTTTATTCTCTAGGACAGGGGTAGGCAACCTCGGGCCCTCCAGCTGTGTTGAAACTACAATCCCATGAGACATTGCAAGACCCTGACAATAACAGGCATGACTCCTAGAGGCAGAGGTATGATGGGATTTATAGTTTCACCACAGCTGGAGGGCCGAGGTTGCCTACCCCTGCTCTAGGGTGTCTGCTTTCAGAAAATATATAATAGTTGTGGGTTTTGTGTAATTTTCAGGCCTAAAATGATTTTTTAAACATGTGTGCAAAAAACGCAAAAGCGGTTTCAGCAATAAAAGGGTTCAATGATAGACATAGAAAATCGAGCAAAAATCCAGAAAAAAACAGGATACAAAGGTTATAAATTAAGTTGCAGTTCAATGAGTAAAATACATATCAAATCGGACCAATGATAACCTAGGCAAATGGTTTCGCACAGAGCAGTCCCGATTCTCCTCTTCCGGGGTCCCTGCCAGCGCTTTTGGCTCAATCCCTAGCTGCACTGTGCTTCTGTTGACACACACAGTGTGTCTCAGCTCTGCCCCCTGCTCCCTCCTCACAAGCCGTGATTGACAGCAGCAGGAACCAATGGCTCCTGCTGCTGCATCTGAGTCCTGTGAGGAGGGAGAGAGGGAGCAATTCTGCTACTCTCAGGTACAGCGGTAGATTGAGATCCGGTAAATATACCGGGGGGGGGGGGGGGGGGGGCTAAGGGGGGAGCTGGTCACATAAGCTTTTTTACCTTAATGCAATGCATAATTGATTATGAAAATAGTTGACAACTATTTTTATGATCGATTATGTTGATTTGTTGTTTCAGCCCTAAAAAAAATCCCTTGTTTGCTTCTCCTAATGCTGCCCGTCAGCTCCTTCCCTGCCAGAAGCCCAATTTGTGGACTTTCATATTCTTGGGCTCAGTTGCTACTGCCTCCTGTGTGGACATAATTTACTGCTGTCGTATTTTGCTGGTCACACACACAATTTAAATTTTGTCTGGTTTCTGATGAACCATCTGAAATTTGCTCAGTGGGTGGCTCTGTTTGCTGACTCTGACCCGAAATCTCTTGATTGAAAAATCGAAGGAGCTTGGTGTATTTTTTTTATATAATCTTTATTACTATTACTAAGTTTCAAAGTATTCAGAAATATAAACGTATAGAATATGGAGGGAGATGTTAAAGAACTCCAGACAGAAACTTTTTTCTGTGTAAGTGCCGGTGGTTTCATACCTTCATCAAGGGTCTTGTTCATTTTTCCCCCAATCCATCCTCTCTGAGAAAACTGAGGCGCATTATTTAAATCACAGGCTTCCTTGCCATGACATCCATTTTGTAAGACCAACGGCCGCTATATGCCCTGTATTCCCGCAGCCACTGGTCTGGCCCACACTGTAGTTTCTTCCAGCGAGCAGGGACAACATTCCGTCCCTGCTTGCTGAAGTGGGCAGAACTGGGAGTCTCAGTCATTAGACAGCCAGGGGACTCCTGGACTGTCCCACCTCCCATGACCTCATTTACTGACTCACAGATCAGAAGTCTCCTCCCCTTTCTCAGCAACCCATGCCTGCAATGTAGAGTACACGGGCTCATTTATGGCAAGAAAAACATGCCTATAATACCTGGCCACATTCATGCCCTTCATTCTCACTCTACAGCTATGCATGATGGGAACTGTAGTTTCTCATAGCTGTAGAGTGAGAAGGGAGGATGTGACGTGTTCCTGGATATACACCTCCTCCTCCTGCCGAGAGAAGCTGCTATTTTTTAAATTGGAGTGATGAGATCACAAATATTGCATTCTAAATTTCATTGAGTGAGGCTTTTGAACAGTGAGGCTTTTAAATAAACTACTAAAGGTTTATTAGTTTACATAGGTCAGTGTACTTATTGCAGTTTTTATGTGGTATCCCGGACTTCTTTAACCTCCCTGGCGGTATGATTATTTCGGATTTTAGGTGCTGAAAGCGGTACCATTATTTTGCATGGAAATTTGGCGTTTTATATTGTAGGTCTGTAAATCTTAACAATAACACACTTAAATCTGTCCAAACCAGAGTCTAGTAGATATCCCGGGTATGATAAAGTTTGAAACACAAAAACATAAATTATAATATAATAAATAAAAATAAATAATTAAAAAAAAAAAAAAAAAATAGTAATAAAATAAATTTCCCCACAATTCACTATCGCTCAATTCTGCAAGTGTTCTAATTTATTATCGCTGTTTTCTAGCTGGTCTAAAGCCACTTTTGACGTAAAGGGACACTTTTTGGTTGCTATGGACAATCTCCAGTTTCCAGGCAGAAAGAACAGTGTATATCATGTAAAATTGCATGCAGGGCATGGGACAAAGCACTGGGGACAAAAGGGATGTGAAATCATTTCATACAGTACTGTAATCTGTAAGATTACAGTACTGTATGTGTTATGCTTTTGAAATTTTTTTGAATTTGCCGCCAGGCTCCACCCCCGTGCGTCGCGCCACTCGCAGGGAACGGAGCCTGGCACAGAGAGGCTTTGGAGGAGGACGGAGCCCTCGGACACTGCGGGGGACATCGCAGGATCCCGGGGACAAGGTAAGTAACGCCGCCCCAGGATCCTGCAATGCGATCCTGAGTGTGGCTCGGGGTTACCGCTAATGGTACTGAATTTTAACCCCGAGCCACACTCGGGAAAACCGCCAGGGAGGCTACGCAAAGTGAATAAACAAATCCTGTGAAGACAAAATAGACACGGTTAAAAAAAATATATGATATGCAAATAAAGAGGGACAGGATGACAAGGGTGAGAGAGAGAATAATAGAACCAACAAAAGACAAAAGAGGAGGGGTATGGTCTGGGTTTAGTTGCCTTAGTGGTAAAATGCAGAATAAGTAACAGAGCAACATATGGGAGAGCCTAATTTCTTGCCTTCATTTGTAAACAGCCTATATACCAAGTGATCAGGAATTAGTGGGGTGGGCTCAGGTATTTTGGCAACTGTAGGGGCTGCCTGTCAAAATTCAATGGGAGATTTGTTTACCATGGTGTGTGGTGTGCATGGAGGATCTGTTTTTTTCTGCTGAGTTTGCAGGCTGAATGGAAAAAACTTATCATATCATCATATCATATAGCCCTAAGCTGCTGACAGCAACAAAATAGAGGCAACCTCGCCCTGCATGATTATTGTTTGCCTATAGCGGCTTATCAATAGTAGCAAGTTATGCAAGTAGCAAGATAAGTATAGTAAGTCAACTAAGACAGAGCTTACTTCACTTGCTTTCGCCCCCTTGGCTGTGAGTGCACTTGTTGGTCCATTCAAGGCAGTAACCCTGAAACAGGGGAAGAGATGTGGGTAGGGTTGGCACGGAGGGGGCATAAAAAATGTGTTGACCAAACTGTGTTTTTTTTTTTTTTTTTAACTGAAGGCACAGAAGCCTGGGGGAGTGAAAGAGGTCTAAATGATGCAGCACAGGAAACAACTGTGTATTGCATTGTGTGATAATTGTAAAGATACAGAGGGAGAAGTGTAGATGGAGGGGATAATGCTTGTGTTATGACAGCACTGGTCTCAAGCAAGTACCTGGTGCCCGAGTCCAAAGCTGGGTACACACTACATGAAAATTGTAAGAAAAAGCCTGTATGAGGAACGATCTGTCGATTGTCTGTTTGTATAATGCTTTCAATAGCCGATTCCAACTGTTTGGACGAAAAAAACAAATGTGCAAGCTAGAAAATTTTTATCGTACGTGAACACAACATTTGATTTTCGCTCAATGTGTACAGTAATCGTATGGAAATAATCGAATAGCAAAAACGGGCATGATCAGAAGCAAAGAATGACCCGGAAGAAGGTGGCAACGAACATAGAAATTGTACACAAGAAAGAATGTTTGTCTTTGTCGTTCGAGAATTTTTGTACAAGTTAATACCATTGTCGGTTATATCATGATATGCAACTTTGTGAAAAATCAGTTGATCGTTAATGCGGTCAATAAGCATATATTAAGTGTTAGTCTCCTACAGGGCAGCATGGTTGGACAGCACTGAGGAAAGGGATTGTCGAGCTGTCGACCAAGTTAACTCTGGATCTACTGCACCAATCTAAAAGTCACAAAGTGCTACATGTGCTTTGTACCCTGGATGAACAGCATGCTGCATCTGGGACTACACAGACTGTCTGGGCTGGGACTCTGGACCATGTAGAGGAAGGAGAGATTGGCAGCACTTCCAGGTATAAAACCACTTCTTTATTGAAACTTCATAAAAGCAGTAACATGACACACACGGTATGTGCTTGGTCAGCAAACATGTTTCACACTCCTATGCTTAATCATTGCTTAATCCTTGCTGGGACTCTGGTCCACTTGGCATGACATCACCAGAGAACCAGAGCTATAAGCCTATGTTATATTTCCAGGGCTCTCTGGAGATGTAATGTCAAGTGGCCCCGTCATCCTGTCCTTGCATTCATTCAAAACATGCAATGCATTCTTTAAATGGTACCCGTGCTGAGTGGCCCACCTCCTGTGTTCAATAAGCAGGATTACAGTCGCTCAGCACGAGACCAAGAAGCAAGTCGAGAAGTAGTGTTGTCTACTTCAGTGATTTCCAGGGGCATTGGTCAGATATTGTATATACAGTTACCTTGGTCCAAGCTGGACCAAGGTAACTATTATAGCCATGCCTGGAATTATTCTTCAATTCTTCCACACATTCCTTTACTGTAAGAGGCATAGGGACTCCATACAATTTTTTTGACTTCACAGAAGGGCTTACAGTTTTCCTGGAAATACATTAGGGTAAGGGTACATTACCTGCAAAGATGTAAATAGTGCTTAGCAAAAGTTCTTTGTGTTTAATTTGTGCAATGCAAACAGTAAAAGTTGCACTGACATTTTTTTTGCACACTGTACATACTCACATGAAGTGTGATCTTGCTGTTGTTGACCTGAATCATCATCGGAAGTATCTCAGGAATCTTCTCATCTTCTAGGAAAGGTCCTAGGTGGGTTATTGCAGAAACTGGTATCTCTGAGCAAAAATCCTGAATCCACATTTGTAGAAATCCATTACGCTCAGCAAGTGGGGAGAAGGGGGCTGCAGCTGGGCCAATATCAAAGTGCAATGTGACACGGGGAGTGGACGAAGGAGAAGGAGGAGTACCTGGAATACTTGTCATTGAGGCTGGTAGAGATAAAAATAGAAGTTGTGATGATTTTATAATGGTTTAATACAGTATTACTGTAGCAAGATTAAACCTAAATATGCCAAAACAAGTTGTGTGATATTTTGCCATTGTATTAAGTGTTTTTTTTTTTTTTTTAACAGAAGATTTTTTATTAAACAAATCAGCATTACAAAACAAAAGAAATTTAGTATAACCATTGTGGTGATTACAATGATATTAAGATCTATCTTCAGATGATAGCCACTATTTATCAAATGTTCCAGATATGTACATGTCAGAAATTTCACTTAACAGTACTCCTACGGCATAACATTCTTATAAACCCTTAAACAATTTGAAGTAGGTAGCCAATGTTCAATCAAGCCTAATGGGGGCGGCGAGGGGGGGGAGGGGTGAAGGGATGGGAAGGGGGAAGGGATGGGAAGGAGGGGGATGAAGGGGGAAGGGATGGGAAGAAGGGGGATGAAGGGGGATGGGCATAAGAACAGTAGACCTGGAATGTAGGATGTCCTCTACTGTATTTCACATCTTAGTTATGGGGTAGGGGGTTCAGGATCTCCAGAGGCGTCCACCCAGGAGGACCAAACTTTATCGAACTTCCCCGGGCATTGTCTACTTTCATACGTCAGTCTATATAGGGGGAGTACTCTATTCACCGACCCTCTCCACGAGGCAAGGGTAGGAGGCTCTACCAATTTCCATCTCAACAAAATTTCTAGCGTAGTACAATGTAAAGGTTAGACAGTTTACTATACCTATCACCCTCAACATCCTCCAGATGACTAAGCAACATTATTTGGGGATCCACCGGTAGGTTTGACTTCGCTCAGTGTGGAGGCAACTGCCGACCAGAAGGGTCGGATTTTGGGACAAGACCAGACCATGTGCCAGAACGTGGCCACCTCCTGCCTGCATCTCTGACAGTTGGGATCTCTGTCGTGGTAAATGCGCGCCAGTCTGTGCGGGGTAAAATATGCTCTGTGTAGGAACTTAAATTGTATGAACCTGTCTTTTGCAGCGATCATAGAGGGAATGTAGGAAATTAGACACTCCTTCCATTCCTCCTCCTCCAAAGAGGGAATATCAACCCTCCACTTTTCCCAGATTTTAGTTAATTTGGCGTCATACTCAACTGTGAGATATAGATATAGAGTTGAGAGAGGCTTCTCCATCACACTGGAAGTCAGGAGTCGTTCAATAGAATCTGGCTCCAGGATGAGGGGGGCTGAGAACTGAGCTTCAAAGGCATGTTTCAATTGCCAGTATCTGAATTGGAAGGAGGGCGGGATAACGAAGGATTGCCTCAGGGCTTGGAAAGTCATAAGCCTACTATCCTTAACCACATGTTTTAATGTGAGGATTCCCTTCTTTGCCCAGAGAGAGGGGTCCGGTATACTGTAAAAGTGGGGGAGCATAGGGTTACCCCATAGGGGCATGTGAGGTGAAATGTGATTGGGCTTCCGGTATATTTTCCTAGCGTCCTGCCAGACCCTCACAGTGGTTCGCATCAGAGTCGTCATGGATGAATTGGCCCGGAGACCGCGAAATGGGAGATTGCTCAGGGCAGCGAAGGAGCCCAGAATAGCCGCCGGATTCTGTGTGGGCTGGGAGAACCACCACCGAATCGTGACCAGAACAGCTGCCCAGTAGTAGATTTGAAAATTCGGCAGCGCCAGACCCCCCCCCCGAAAGTGGGAGATATAGGATCTGCTTGGCCACCCTGGGTGGCCTCCCAGCCCAGACGAATTGTATCAGCAGACCCTCCAGCCTGCAGAAGAAGGTCCTAGGGATATGTATGGGTGTGTTACGGAAGAAGTAGAGAAACTTGGGAAGGTAAATCATTTTTAGTAAGTTGACTCTGCCAACAGGGGTCAGTGGAAGGGAACGCCAAGCAGCACACCTAGCCGTAAGTTGCGTCATGAGTGGTCGGAGATTATTGTCCATGTAGTCCTGGACCTTAGCGCTAATTTTAATCCCCAAATATTTAAAATCTTCTACCCATTTGAGCTGCGGGTGTGGTACTTTAGGGGTCGAGGGGTGGAGCGGGAAAAGAACCAACTTGTCCCAATTAATACGAATAGCCACCAAATTGGTTAATTAGATCCAGGGCAGTCAGCAATGAGGACGAGGCGTCCGCTAAATAGAGCAGAGCATCGTCTGCGTACAGCGATATCTTTTCCTCAATTGGACCTACATGAAGTCCCCTCACCCCAGAGTGAGCCCTCAGCGAAACAGCCAGAGGCTCCATCGCCAAAGCAAATAGGCCCGGGGAGAGGGGGCATCCCTGCCGTGTGCCGCAAAACTTCCCCGATAGGCATCCGTTGGTACGTATTCTAGCTGAGGGGGTATGATATAACATACGGAGCCATTTCATAAAGCCCGGGCCAAACCCGAATCGCGACAGCACCTCCCATAGGTAGCCCCACTCGACGGAGTCGAAAGCCTTCTCCGCGTCGAGTGAGGCCACCGCTCCCCTGGTCACCTCATCCGCCCTGTCTATATGTGTGAGGAGGCGTCTGATATTAATGTCAGTTCCCTTCCCGGGCATGAAGCCTGTTTGATCCCCGTGGATGAGGGCAGTAATGACCACGTTAAGCCTATTAGCCAATACCTTTGCCAGTACCTTTGCATCCACGTTCAGAAGGGATATAGGGCGATAGGAGGCACATAACGAGGGATCTTTCCCTGGCTTAGGGATCACCACTATGATCGCTTCACTCATTGTGTCTGGGAGATTTTTCGAGACATGGCGATGCAGAGAAAAGGCGATGCAGAGAAAAGGCACTGAAGTTTATCAACTAGTTCTGTAGCATATTGTTTATAAAACTCCACAGGGATGCCGTCAGGCCCCAGTGTTTCCCTGTCTGCATCAATTTAAGCGCTCGGAGTATCTCCAAGGACGTGATTGGTGCGTCGAGCTTGTCACGATACGTTACTGTAAGGGTTGGAACATCAATGTCATCTAAATATGCCACCAAATCCTCCCTTCTGTAATCTGCCCTGGATCTGTAGAGAGATTCATAAAATTGCGCAAAACAGCCATTGATCCCTTCCGGTGTATGGATCAACTGTCCCGAGGAGTCCTTAATATGTGAGATGCTCATCCCTCCCGCCTGTTCCCTGGAAAGCCAGGCCAACAAACGGCCTGACCTCTCTCCCTGCTCAAAAATCCGTTGGGATTGAGCCAGCATTTTCTTCTGGGTGAGAGAGGTTCGGAGACGAATCACCTCCTTCGTCAGAAGTTGTAGTTGCGAGTAGTGCGCAGGATCCCGAGTGCGAACAAAAAGAGCCTCCGCAGTACTCGCCTCTCCCTCGGCCTAAACCAAGTCTGCCCTACACTCCCGACGGACTTTGGCAATGATGGTCTGGTAATGTCCCCTCGTCGTTGCCTTGAAGGCATCCCATACAACTGTGGAATCAGCTGAGCCCACATTTACGGCCCAGAAGTCAAGCAGTTCCGTTCTAAATTGGGAGTCTACTGCTGTGTCTGAAATCCAAAATCTGGAGAGCCTCCATATCCTTTCTACTGTGCCCAGGGAAAGGTCTAAGGACAACAAGGGTGCGTGGTCGGAGATTCCCCTAGGGAGTATTTGTATGTCCGTGACCCGTGGGAGGACCGGGCTCCCTGTGAAGACCAAGTCTATGCGGGAAAACGTTCTATGGGAGGCCGAGTGGCATGTGTATGCCCTGGTCAGGGGGTGACGCCACCTCCAGACATCCGTCAAGCCATAGGTGTCCGCCCACTCAGCCAACCCAGGGCAATGATGTCCCGCAGGAGTTAGCCTGTCGACGTCCGGGTCAGGGACCAGATTGAAGTCACCCAATATAACATTATTATCAGAAGCAAATTCAGCCATCTTGCCGGTGATCTGGTTGAGCACCAGCAAGGAAGCCGGAGGAGGCAAATATAAGCCCACAATAGTCCATGTTAAAGAGTATATTTTAGCATGAATAATAACGTACCGACCGTCAGGGTCCAGGGCCAAGTCCAGGAGCCGAAAAGGAAGTGATTTCAATACCAGAATAGTAACACCCCTAGAAAAAGTGGAGTGCGTAGAATGGTAATGGTGGCCCACCCATGGTTTTTTTTAGGGCCAAAACCCTACGCCCCGTTAGGTGTGTCTCTTGAAGGACACAAATGTGTGGGTTATAGGTTTTAATGAATTGGAACACCAGGGAACGCTTGACCGAGGAGTTCAGTCCCCTGGTGTTCCAGGAGATGATGTTAAGGGAGGACATGTCTACAAGGGATAATAAGAGTATTAGGGGTAATGCAGGTCACGGCTCCCGAGCTGGGCCCCAGGACCCGAAACGGACACACCTGGAAATAGTGCAATGCTGAGAAGTCAAATATTATAGTACAAATTTCAAATAAAAACAAAACCAAACCAAAAAAAAAAACGATAAAGGATACCAGTATCTAAAGTAAATGCAATTTGCCCTATTAGGGGAACTTTCCGCACCCCCCACCCCACCCAACCCCCCAAAACTGAGGCGGGTTTCAATCCCAAACTTGTTCAGCTCGCCGGCTGCAACAGGGGGTCCATGGAAGAGGCGAGCCCACCCCCCCGAAACATCACACGGGGGGAGGAAGCAGCAGTTCAAGCGGGTTTCCACATATGAGATCTCCGCTTGTGATACAGCAGGCTGTGAGGGCCTGGAAAGTCAGACGGAGGAAGTTAGCTCACATTGCGACCTCACAGTGAAGTCGATCCGTGTTTAGGAGGATACCTAAAGCAAGAGTTCCAGCATTGTTCAAGGGAAGAAACAGGTGTAAAGGAACTGTGTGTCCCAACGGTCTCCTGACCAAGTACTTTGGCAGGGGCATTAACTTGAAATTTCCCTGGTAGGGGTAGTGAGCATCCCTCCTCAATTCCGCACTCAAAGTAGCTTGAAATGGGCCCAGGCCATGCAACAAACTGCATTGTCAATGTGTTAATTTGCGTGGTAGCTCGGACCTGGGCCGAAGCCATGGAGGGTAAGCAATAAGAAGGGTCATACAACACATACCAGGTAGATCCTCAACGAATCTGTGGTAGGGAGTCCAACCAGGCTGAGGCCTCTCTCGCTGTAGTAAAGAAACGAGTTGTCTCGCCATCCTGGACTCTGAGGCGAGCAGGGAAGAGCACACTGTAGCGAATGCTGCGTGATCGCAACGCTGCTTTAACTTGGTCAAAAGATTTCCTGAGTTTCTGTGTCTCCATCGAATAGTCCGGGAAGATCATCAGCTTTGTATTTTGGAATATGAGGTCCGCAACATTTCTAGAAGCGTGGAGAACTTTGTCTCTGTCTCTGAAGTTGAGGAGATGGAGTATGAAGGTGTGGGGGGGGGGATCCAGGGGGTCCCGGCTTAGGCGGGATGCGGTGCGCCCTCTCCACCGTGTAATAAGGTGACCAGCGGGCCTCAGGTAGCAGGTCACGCAGCAGAGCCTCTATGAAGGAGGTGGGATTAGTCCCCTCTACCCCCTCCGGTAGACCAACAATGCGGAGATTATTACGTCGATTCCTGTTCTCTGCGTCCTCGGCTCGGTATTCAAGGGCTTTTACTTTGGTTTGAAGTGTACGGAGTGCTGCCCCATGGTCCGCAATGGTATCTTCAGTGGTACTCAATCTCTGCTCTGTCTCAGTAACTCGCGATCTGATTTTATCTATATCTTGACGGATGAGACCCATATCCAGCTGGACAGCTTCGATTTTGGATGCTAACGTGGATTGGCAGGTGGCGATAGCCGCCATGACATCCTCCAGCCAGGGGGGTCAAGAGTCATCCGGTTCCATAGCGGTAATCTGTGAGGCTTTGTGGGCGCTGCGGGCATTAAAGTCCTCCGGAGAGGGGCAGGCGGGCGAGGGGAGTCCAACTGTGGTGGAAAGTCAGCCTCTTACCCCCTTTACTATACTTTGCACTGGAGTTCCTGCGTCTCATTCAGGAGCCAGGGGGCCCAAAGCCGGGCAATAGTCAGCAACTGGCTATGGGAACCTGTCTGCAGGGTCAGGGGTAGTCAAGCAGTAGATATGGTAGTGTATATGTCCCCTTAACAGATTTTTCGCTCACCTGCAGTTATAAGATGCAGAAGGTATCTACTTCAGGCCTCCACAGATAGATCAGGGTATGCAGCCAGCCAGGGATCCCCAGAATCTGGAGGACAGGAGGGGGGAGGTAATACAGGAGTTGTTTCCCTAAACAGGGAGATATCCCCACTCAGCACAGGGCCTCCTCGTCTAGGCCAGTAGGATCAGGTTCACCCTCAGTCCTGTGGCTCCGGAGCTTCAGGAGAGGCCACGATTGCGGCCTAGTCACGCGTGGAAGGAAGGTGAGACCAGGCCCAGAGCGCGGCCTATGAACAGTCCAGGGTCTCCTCACCTGCCCCCATCCACCATCTACAGCAGCCAGCTAGGTCGGACAATAGGACCGATCGCGCCAGGGGACTCACGGATCGCCAATCTCGACCCGGGAAGGGAAATCCTCCTCTCTCCTCACTCACTAGGGAGTACCGGGTTCCCCCCCAAGCAGCTGGGATTAAAACTGGGAGTTTTTGGAGCGATGGATCCGGATTTTGGAATCGGCTGAGCGGAGTTCTCTGGAAAAACCGCCACTCACAACGCCATCTTGGCCACGCCCCGTATTAAGTGTTTACATTCAAATGGAATTCTTAAAGCCCAATTCTGGGTTAGCCCCCCAAACTCATGCAGAAAACAATGCTTGTTTTTCCAGGGGATCATTTAGCAAAAAAGACCCATGGTCCCACAGTCTTCCTCCTGTCAGTTCTGGCAGAGATGACCGAACCACTAAAGCAGCTTTTTTGGCCAGTTGTGTTGCCTTGCCTCTCATCCACATCATCATGCACAATACATTGTAATTTATGACATCAAGGGCCAGACCACATTCTAGCACTGGAGAGAAGAGGTTTGCAGAACGAACTGCTGTAAGAACATCAGCTAAAGCAAGTATTTCTCTTTTTGAGATATAACCTAAGCAAATATTTTGCATATGCTGGGAAAGGGGTGGTGGGGGGCAATTTAATTTTATAGGCCAGCTTGTATTTCAACTTTAAATGTAATTTCCATCAATTTTAAGACAGCCTTTGAAAACATTTTGCAACATATTATTTGCTCTATACATGTTTTATGATTGGTACTAGAAGAGAGAAAGTTTGTGTTTTGTACTAGGGTTGCACAGATACCACTTTAAAACCGAGTACAAGTACCAATACTTTTTTCAAGTACTCACCGATACTTTTTTTAATGTCATGTGACAGCGGCACTAATATGCAGCACTGATGAGGTGTGGACTGTATCAGTAGTTTTTTTTTATTTTTTACAACTTTTTTTTATAATTTTTTACAATTTATATATATATATTTTTTACAATGCTTTCCTTTTGTGGGGGGTGTGTGGGTATTTAATTTATTATTTTTACAATTTAACCTTTTAAATATTTTATACTAATCTTTATTTATTTATGATCAGCCCTGTTGGGGGGGGGCTTTGGTGAGATATCAGGGGTCTAAACAGACCCCTGACAGCTCCCATTTCAGATGGGGAAAGGGACTGGGGACAGAAATTCTCCAATCCCATTCTCAGCAGTCTCTGCTGCACTGAAGATGAATGAACAGAAGACAATGGCTCCTGTCCATTCATAAACTGAAACATTGTAAACACAGTTTACGATGCTCAGTGACAGTTATGAATGAACAGAGTCAGTAATCACTGACTCTGTTCATTCAGAAAAGGTAGGAGCTGGTAAATGAAGATTTACTGGCTCCTTCCCCTGCTCTCCATCCTGACAGATCCAGGACGAGGGGGGGACTGAGCACAGAGGGGGACGAGAGCAGGACCCGAGGAGCAGGAGGAGGACACAGGTGACAGCTCGGTATGATCGGTGCGGGCGTTATATGCACTGATCTCCCTGTATAGCCGCTTCTCCTCCTCTTCCTCCTGCAGCTATTGGCTGCTTTACTGAAAGGTATACAGGGAGATCGGTGCCTGTAACTGCCCGTACTGATCATCTGTGAGGTTGCCTGGTTCCTCCGGTACACAGAGGACAACACAAGTATCGGATTAGGCATCGGAAGCATTTGCACGAGTATGAGTACAAGTACTCGTGCAAATGCTCGGTATCGGCACCGATACTAGTATTGGTGCAAGCCTAATTTGTACACCATGAATGTGGAAATTTTAGGGTTAAAAAAAATACATTGGGTGCATATGTGAGGTAAAGTGTGCCTCCCCGGGCACCAGAAATTATGCTAGGTATATAATATGCCTATAACAGCCCAGTGTGCATGAACCCTTAGTTGAGAAAGCTTTTTCTTACAAGTGCCCCTCTCAATCTATTTATTGATAACATCACTAAGAATATAAGCCTATAACAATCATTAAAGCTGAACTCAACACAAAATGTTTAAGACATTCCTCAATAGCTACTAACTATACAAAACCATTTGTGTGTACTAAATGCTCTTGAAAACCCAGATATTACACTGATAAAGCAGCAGTGACATCATCAACCTGTGCAGATAAGAGAGCTGTGGGTAGAACCTAGCAGGCCCTCCAAGAGACCATTCACTGCACAAGAGAGAGAGAATCACTGCACAAGACAGAGAATCACTGCCTGGTCTTTACTACAAAAAACTCCTGCAAAAAAGGCAATGTTAAGGAGTTGTTTCATGAAGGACTGCTGTACAAATCAGGGAGATATATACAAGGGACTCCCAGATTTAAGTCATTAACATGCCTCTTGTATTTATACTAAATTTAAAGGGGTGGCTAGCCTTGCTTAAGATGCACCACATCCCTATATCAGATACCAAAAAGAAAAAGAGAACCAAATCTTGGAATTTTAATGCTCTTCTCTCTATAAAGATGGTTTGGATTTTGGCCACTAGATGGCACAAATCTTAATGTGCAGACACCTTGAGCATCCGTGTAAGCTGCGCTGGCAGGGTTCAGCAGCAATGCAACTTCTATGTATGACGTCATCACTGGCCTGTACATGACGTGCCCATCAGATGTTATGTCGCCGCCTCTGTGGTCGGTAGTGTGTTTAATATGGGGGAAAGATACAGTAGATGAGGCAGGGAGATCATTCTTTGTATGCCTCTTGCGCATACCCATCCACCTGTGGGTTGTGGGTCCCTAGTGAGAGGAGGACCCCTGCTGAATATTTTGGTGTGAGCTTTATGTTATTAGAACAATATGCATTGCATAGCTGCCCTTCAGTTGAGCTTATTTTTTTACAACAGCAGTTTTGTGTTAATAAGGTTGATTTCTTTAAACTGTATACTGTATTGGCAATACATAAATACAGCACTCACAAACATAGATCCGTAATAGATAAAAACCAAAAAGTAAAGTCCATATAAACTATAAAAGTGCTTCAAATCTGGTGTACAAAAAACGTAGAAAATGATTCACATCTGGTGTACAAAAAGTGCACAGAAAATACTGCAGAAGAATTTTCAGGTGTACCAAGACACCCCCACATGTGTCCCCACTCACCAGATCGCAACGACACCCAGCTTTTCAGTCTGGGGGTCAGTATAGACTTATAACGACATCCAAAGGATGTCACAGGATGGCAGGCTCAGTGATGAAATTTGATGATGAGTGATCCTTCAATGTTATTTCTCAGCCATAAAAACCAGGTACCCAAAGGAAAAAGAGGGACCAATAGTGAAGTATGCTAAGAACAGATATTTATTGCGCATAAAAATTATCTGGGGAACCGGATTGTACAATCCACAAGTCTCTCCTCTACTGCCCCTTCCAGCAATGTCTCCTCTCTACTTTCTCCCGACCTAGTAGTAGAGAGAAGACATTGCTGGAATGGGCGGTAGAGGAGAGACTTGTGGATTGTACAATCCAGTTCCCCAGATGAAGTCACGAGTCATGACGTAAAGCGTAGGGAGTGGCAGAGAGAACAGACGTAAACCGGAAGTCACGCGAGAAGGCGCTCTAGACGCCATTCCATCTGTATCTGCTTGTTTTTAACTGTTTTAATGTAAGAGACCACCCAGAAGCCCTTAATAAATTTAATACCTTTTACCTAACATACTACACTATTGGAGGCTTTCTTTTTTCCCTCTCTTTACCACCGGGCCTTTCGTGCCTCGGTGGAACACATTGTGACAGGCATGTGTACGGCATTGGGAACAGAGAGGAAATCACCAAAGCCGTGGTGAATGGATGAGAACTTTTGGGCCATATTCAGATGCTGTATACAGACCTAAAAACAGATGCTTATTAGCGATGCTTGTTTTATGACCAATTAAGGTGAGAGTCCTGAGAGACTGATGTTATCAAGAGTTTTTTCATGAGGACTTTTATGAACTTTGGCCAGCTTATTTATTTTTTCAGCGAATCACTTTATGCAGTTTTTTACGGCCAGAATTGGGCCTTTCACTTACCCATTTTTTGAACTTTTACTCTCTTTACACGGATAGAGAGCCCTTTTATATTTATTTATCACTTCTTTTCTATTGACATAATTTTATTATATTCACTTGATAGTGATGTCATTTATAGTCATGCACTTTATATATGTTTGAGATACTTTTATCTTGTGTGAATAGATTTGATTGCGCGAGATCACTTTTATTTAATATTTCAATAGGTGTAGTGTGAACACCTTTAGATTTTGCTGCTATCTTTTCAGATATCATCACACATTATTTTGTACTGTGCACATTCACTGCATTTGCTCATTAGTAGCACGAAGGACACTTTCACTTTCAGCGCAGCACATATATTTATACTTATTTTTGGTGGGGAACATACACTGGGTGTTTTCACCAGCTGAATGTTTTCAATCATGTTTATTTACGTGGCAGTGCATACATTTTGCTTTGTTTTATTTGAATAGAGAGCAGTAGCCAGGATTGTGACTCTCCTCCCCACTTTATCAGCCCTTCTTTTTTTTCTCATCTAGCACATCTTCAACCCAGCCTCACCCAACTCCCCCCAAACCACCCCTTTATCTAATCTTCCTAGGTGATAGGTATCGGTAATTGGTATCAGCAAGTTCTTAAAAAAAAGAACTCATACTGTGTCAAAAAAGTGGCATCGGTGCAACCCTACCGACTGTAGGGGGGATTTTCAAAAGAGGGGTATGGCGGCCCCCCATGGAGGGGGATGGGCCAGTATCCCAGAGGGAGGGGGAGAGGCCAACACCCTCAGTCGAATGGAGGAGGGGAATGGAAACCGTGGTATCCTATGGCGCCCCCCAAACAGCACAGAGACGAACCAGGCACGGTAAACGGAGAGATTGCAGAGGAGGGAAAAGGAAAAAGAAAGAGAGGGACTTAATGCATTGTATTTTTAACCTAAGTGACGCTACCTTTACTTTAGCGCGCTCAAAGTGTTAGTGTTGGGCCTCAAGTTTGCTCCCGACAAGGAACTTAATAAATTTGATATTTTTATTGACTATCAGAAGTATATGAGGAAAATAAATATCAAGAAACATTTTAGTAAAATTTCACCTCAGGTAGGACAGGAAGTCTTCTACTACAGTCACACCAATTTGAGGAATAATTCGATGTTTAACCCTAGAAACCCCAATAACCATTTTTCTGAGGTGTTTAGATCCCTGGTCCAACAGAACCTAGAAGGTTTACCCATCAAACATAGTAGGCGTAAGACCGACCTAGAAAGGGGGCTCAAATCTTTAGTAAAAAACAGATTGTGATCAGAAGTGCTGATAAAGGGGGGGGGGGGGTTTGGTCATTCTCAACAAATCTGATTATTTAGCTGACTTTAACAGACTTTTCTATGATGCTGAAACCTATGAAAAATTGGGGGGTAATCCCACCAACAAATTTAAAGCCAAGCTGAAACGCTTGGTAAAAAATGCCCAGGACGAGGGTATTGTTACAAAGAAAGAGGCCAGGTACTTAGTGCCTGATGCTTCCAAGAGTACCGGTAATTTATCAATTGCCCAAAATTCATAAGAATCCATCCAAACCACCCAGGAGACCCATTGTGAGTGGGGTGGACTCATTGTTTGCGAGAATTGGTGAATAACTGGACAGTTTCTTTCAGCCGTTGGCACAGAGCTGTCCGGCCTATCTTAAGGATAGTAGGGATCTCATACAACTATTGCAGGGGATTGAGGTCAGTGAGGAGCATCTGTTGGTCAGTATTGATGTCAATTCCCTTTACACTAACATTCAACAGAAACATGCTATTGAGGTGGTGGTATGGGCTTTAAATAACACTAATATGGAACATAAACAAAAGGATTTTCTGGTACATGCCTTAGATCTAGCCATGAGTCATAATTTTTTCTGGCATGATAAAAACTGTTTTTTAGGCAGAAAAAAGGAGTGGCCATGGGGGCTAAGTATGCCCCCTCAGTGGCAAACTTATTCATGAGTCACTGGGAAAAAGATGCCATATTCAGTGGTAACTTACCTCAGCTAAAGTTTTATTAGCGTTATATCGATGACATTGTCATTGTTTGGGCAGGATCAAAAGAGTCGTTCTTACAGTTTTTGTCAAAAATTGGTGAGAACAGATATGGCATTTCATTCTCGGCAGTTTCTGACAATCAGAGTATTAACTTCCTCGATCTGGTCATTTTTAAAGATAATCATCAATTGTCCATAAAAACCTTTTTTAAGGAAGTGGACTGTAATGGTTATATTCCCCTGGGGAGCTGCCATCATCCTCGATGGCTCAGCTCTATCCCCAAGAGTAAATTTATGAGAGTCAGGCGAAATTGCGCCAGAACTGAGGATTTTGACTCACAGGCGCTATACTTCACAAGAGCTCAACAAAACCTTGCTCTCAGTTAGGAATATGAATAGAGACAATTTATTTAAGAAAAGAGAGTCAAATGAGAGAGATTTTGGAATTGCTTTTATGACAGGTTTTACCCAGCAATACAGACAAGTAGAAAAAATTATTCGTAAGCACTGGCACTTACTGTTGAAGGACAGTGATCTGGCCAAATCTTTACCCGACAAAATATTGTTTATCTACACCAAACCTCCCACTTTACGGCTGAAATTGGCTCCTAATGTGGTTGACCCCCCTAAGAAGACTGTCACCTTTTTAGATCAAGTTGGTTTCTTCAGCTGTGGGAGGTGTGTAATGTGTAGAATGTCTAAACATAGAGTAAGGAAGACACTCGAGTTCACATCCCATTCCTCTGGCGAGTCCCACAAGATTAACAAATTCATCACATGTGAGACTACCCACGTCACGTATCTTCTGTCTTGCCCTTGTGGACTTCAGTACATGGGTAGGACCACCAGAGCATTGGGGGTTTGCCCACGTGAACATGTTAACCGGATTAAAAAGGGTTTCAAACATTACAGCTTGTCTAACCACTTTAGGCTATTCCATGGTAGGTATCCTAGTGGACTTACCTTTTGTGGTATTAAAAGAGTTGAAAGTCATTGAAGAGGAGGCAACCTCAAGAGAGCCATCTCTCATAATGAGACCCAGTGGATTCATCGATTGAGGACGATGAACCCTATGGGGTTAAACATCGAATTAGACCTTAATTGCTTTCTGTCCAATTTTTTATATATTTTAATGTATCTGTATAATTCTTATTGGTCTAAATAGGCGTGTTCATTTTCATTATATTTTGTTCATTTTTTTTATTTTTGTTTTTATTTTTTTATTTTCATTGTTATTTTACAATTCATTTTTTTATTTTATTTTTTTCATTTTTATTTTTTATTATTATTTTTATTTATTTTAATTTTTATTTTCATTTTTAATTTTCATTTCTATTTCTCTTTTTTTTATTTTTTTTTTTCATTTTCCATTTATTCCTATCATTTTTCTTATTTTATTTTCAATTTTCTAAATTTACTCTTAGTTCCCATTTATTTTTCATTCATTAAATTTGTTGGAGTGTTTTCATGTTCTTCATCTGTTTACCATGTCACCAGAACTGACGCCAAGTTATGTTGAAGTTTATCCAACCAAAGATATGGCGTCAGTGTCTCCCATGTGGATTGTGCTCTATCCATATGGGTGACAGTTGTTTCCCAACCAACAAAATGGCGGCTGCATTCATGTGATTGGTGGGAATAGGGGGAGTGTATTCTCTCCTCTGTGTTTTAAGGCAGTCAGTCCCAATCGGAAATCAGGTCCTTTGATGACGCCCTGCGGGAGGGCGAAATGCATTGACGCGACGCACTACCGGCACGACTGACATAATTTCTGGTCTCGTGAAAAGAACGCCACTGACGGCGTTTGCTGTATTCTCTTACTATTCCATGCCTGTTTTTTAACTTACGTCTGTAAGTATACACTTTTTATGCGCAATAAATATCTGTTCTTGGCATACTTCACTATTGGTCCCTCTTTTTCCTTTGGGTACCTGGTTTTTATGGCTGAGAAATAACATTGAAGGATCACTCATCATCAAATCTTATCACTGAACCTGCCATCCTGTAACATCCTTTGGATGTCGTTATAAGTGTATACTGACCCCCAGACTGAAAAGCTGGGTGTTGTTGCGATCTGGTGAGTGGGGACACATGTGGGGGTGTCTTGGTACGCCTGAAAATTCTTCTGCAGTATTTTCTGTGCACTTTTTGTACACCAGATTTGAAGCACTTTTATAGTCTATATGGACTTTACTTTTTGGTATTTATCTATTATGGGTCTATGTTTGTGAGCGCTGTATTTATGTATTGCCACTGTGGTCAAGTGTTTAGCACTTTGTGTATAGCAGCTTCATTCAACTTTTTTCACCCTATTTTGCACACCATCAGCGCGAGTTTAAATATTTAGATTATATATTGTCACTGTATACTGTATTGGCTGTTTTGGACTTAAATGCCCCAAGTTAAACAAGATTGGCATAGTTATGGTACAATTTTTTGTAAGAACTGTCATATGGTTTTGCTGCTTGTTGTCACCTGTATACCCCTTTTACACTGGGGCAGCGGGTCCGCTATCGGTAAAGCGCCGTTTTAGTGACGCTTTACCGCTGTTATGGTGGCACTTTTAGGCCACTAGTGGGGCGCTTTTAACTCCCGCTAGCGGCCAAGGAAAGGGTTCATAGTGCCCGTTTTGCGGCATTGCTAAAGCGCTTTGGGAGCACTGCCCATTCATTTCAATGGGCAGGGGCGGTGGAGAAGCGGTGTATACACTGTTCCCACACTGCCCTAAGGATGCTGCTTGCAGGACTTTTTTTCTGGTCCTGCAAGCGCACCGCTCCAGTGTGAAAGCACTTGGGCTTTCACACTGGGGTGGCTTGAGAGGCGCTTTACAGAAGCTATATTTAGCGCAAAAACGCCTGAAAAGCACCCCAGTGTGAAAGGGTTCTTTATATCAGGTTTGGGGAAAAATATTTAATCTACCAATTTTTCAATATAGCGATTACAGAATGCACTTTAGCATAAGCCATAGGGGTGTCCCATTTACAGTTGTGCTCATAAGTTTACATATCCTGCAGAATTTATGATTTCTTTTTTCAGAGAATATGAACGAGAACACAAAAACTGTTCTTTCATTCATGGTTAGTGTTTGGCCGAAGCCATTTATTATCAACTGTGTTTACTCTTTTTAAATCATAATGGCAACAGAAACTACCCAAATGACCCTGATCAAAAGTTTACATACCCTAGTGATTTTGGCCTGATAACATGCACACAAGTTGACACAAAGGGGTTTGAATGGCTATTAAAGGTAACCATCCTCACCTGTGATCTGTTTGCCTACGTTTCTGGATTCTGAGTCATGGGGAAAGCAAAAGAACGGTCAATGGATCTGGGGGAAAAGGTAGTTGAACTGTATAAAACAGTAAAAAGGGATATAAAAAGATATCCAAGGAATTGAGAATGCCAATCAGCAGTGTTCAAACTCTAATCAAGAAGTGGAAAATGAGGTGTCTGTTGAAACCAAACCACGGTCAGGTAGACCAACTAAGAGTTCTGCCGCAAATGCCAGGAAAATTGTTCAGGAAGCAATGAAAAACCCACAAATAACTTCAGGTGAAATACAGGACTCTCTGAAAACATGTGGTGTGGCTGTTTCAAGATGCACAATAAGGAGGCACTTGAAGAAAGATGGGATGCATGGTCGAGTCGCCAGAAGAAAGCCATTACTAAACAAATGCCACAAAGAATCCCACTTACAATACGCCAAACAGCACAGAGACAATCCTCAAACCTTCTGGCACAAAGTCATTTGGAGTGATAAGACCAAAATTTTGCTTTTTGGCCACAACCATAAACGCTACATTTGGAGAGGAGTCAACAAGGCCTATGATGAAAGGTACATCATTCCTACTGTGAAACACGGGAGGTGGATCACTGATGTTTTGGGGATGTGTGAGCTACAAAGGCACAGGAAATTTGGTCAAAATTGATGGCAAGATGAATGCAGTATGTTATCAAAAAATACTGGAGGAACATTTGCATTCATCAGCCAGGAAGCTGTGCATAGGACGTACTTGGACATTTCAACATGACAATAATCCAAAACACAAGGCCAAGTCGACCTGTCATTGGCTACAGCAGAATAAAGTGAAGGTTCTGGAGTGGCCATCTCAGATTCCTGACCTCAATATCATTGAGCCACTCTGGGGAGATCTCAAACATGCAGTTCACAGACAGCCCAAGAATTAACAGAAACTGGAAGCTTTTTGCCAAGCGGAATGGGCAGCTTTACCACCTGAGAGAATAAAGAGCCTCATCCACAAATACCACAAAAGATTTCAAGCTGTCATTGATGTTAAAGGGTGCAATACACGGTATTAAGAACTAGGGTATGTAAACTTTTGATCAGGGTCATTTGGGTAGTTTGTGTTGTCAATGATTTTAAAAAGAGTAAACACTGTTGATTGATAATAAATGGCTTTAGCCAAACACTAACCATGAGTGAAAGAAAAGTTTTTGTGTTATCATTCATATTCTCTGAAAAATGGCCAAGAAATCATAAATTCTGCCAGGGTATGTAAATTTATGAGCACAACTGTATATTTGTTTGCCATCCTCCCACCTTTTCCTAAGACCGATAGGGAGTCCTATCCCTGGCAGCGGCTTGTTTCAACCACTAGCGACTCAGGCCCAAGGTCTTTTGCTGTATTAGGCTGTACATTTGCACTAAAACTATATGTAAGGACAATTATCAACTATGTACATATATTATACCTTTTGCACCTGTATATAAATGACATTTGAAACTGATTTTGGAATGTTCTGATGTTTTAGATAAAGACTCGAACAAAGTTTCACAGAGTTCCTGAAGAAGCAGGTGTTTACCTGTGAAATGTGTTGCAAGAGCTACACGCCCTCCTCACCCAATGAGCGGACTAATATAGCCTAATATGTAAATGTATTGCTATACATTTAACTGTCCAGGTACGTTAAAAATGTAGGATGTTGGATAGACAGTATCATGTAACTATGATGTCATGTTACCTAAGGGGCACTACCTGATCTATGTATTTGTAACAACCATTTTAAACATGTTTTTAATATGTAAATTTTTTTGTTCAGCATTTTAATGCAAGCCATTGTCAAATATAGGAGTGGCACCTGAAAAGTCTCCGATTTGGTTCTTTTTTTTTTATTTCTGGTATGCCGCTTGTATTTGGATAACAACTGTGTAGCCTGGAGTTCAGTTTTAAACAATTCCTCGCAAATCTCGTCAGGAAGATAAATCTGTACATTTGCAAGCTGAAACAAAATTCCTAGACATTCACCAACTTCTGTTCTCAAATGTGAAATGGTGCTTATCGTACTTATCATCCAATTTAGAACTCAGCCAATGTAACATCCACTGAAAACGTCACTCAGGACATATTACCATACTTACAGTGCATCCGGAAAGTATTCACAGCGCTTCACATTTTCCAAATCTATGTTACAGCCTTATTCCAAAATGGATTAAATTCATTGTTTTCCTCAAATTTCTACAAACAATACCCCATAATGTCAAGGTGAAAGAAGTTTGTTTGAAATCTTTGCAAATTTATTAAAAATAAAAAATAAATCACAAGTTTTCACAGCCTTTGCCTTGACACTCAAAATTGAGCTCAGATGCATTCCGTTTCCACTGATCATCCTTGAGATGTTTCTACAACTTGATTGGAGTCCACCTGTGGTGAATTTAGTTGATTGGACATGATTTGGAAAGGCACACACCTGTCTGTATAAGGTCCCACAGTTAGTGCATGTGAGAGCACAAACCAAGCCATGAAGTCCAAGGAATTGTCTGAAGACCTCCGAGACAGGATTGTATCGTGGCACAGATCTGGGAAAGGGTACACAAAACTTTCTGCAGCATTGAAGGTCCCAATGAGCACAGTGGCCTCAATCATCTGTGAATAGAAACGTTTGGAACCATCAGGATTCTTCCTAGAGTGGGCCACTCAGCCAAACTGAGCGATCAGGGAAGAAGGGCCTTAGCCAGGGAGGTGACCAAGAACCCAATAGTCACTCTGATTTCTCTGTGGAGAGAGGAGAACCTTTTAGAAGAACAACCATCTCTGCAGCACTCCACCAATAAGGCCTGTATGGTAGAGTGGCCAGATGGAAGCCACTCCTCAGTAAAAGGCACATACCAGCCTGTCTGGAGTTTGCCAAAAGACACATGAAGGACTCTCAGACCATGAGAAACCAAAATTCTCTTTTCTGATGAAATAAAGATTGAACACTTTGGCCTGAAGGAGGAGACCAGGCACCACCACTCAATACCTGGCCAATAACATCCCTACAGTGAAGCGTGGTGGTGGCAGCATCAAGCTGTGGGGGTGTTTTTCAGCAGTAGGAACTGGGAGACTAGTCAGGATTGAGGGAAAGATGAATGCAGCAATGTACAGAGATGTCCTTGATGGAAACCTGCACCAGAGCGCTCTGGACCTCAGACCGGGGCGAAGATTCATCTCCTAACGACTCTAAGCACACAGTCAACATAACAAAGGAGTGGCTGTGAGACAACTCTGTGAATGTCCTTGAGTGGCCCAGCCAGAGCCCAGATTTTAACCCCATTGAACATCTCTGCAGAGAGCTGAAAATGGCTGTGCACCATTGCTCCCCATCAAACCTGATGGAGCTTGAGAGGTCCTGCAAAGAAGAATGGGAGAAACTGCCTAAAAATAGGTGTGTCAAGCTTGTAGCATCATACTCAAAAAGACCTGAGGCTGTAATTGGTGCCAAAGGTGCTTCAACAAAGTGTTTCAGCAAAGGCTGTGAATACTTGTGTACATGGGATTTATTTTGTTTTTTATTTTTAATGAGTTTGCAAAGATTTCAAACAAACTTCTTTCACCTTGTCATTATGGGGTATTGTTTGTAGAATTTTGAGGAAAATAATGAATTTAATCCTTTTTGGAATAAGGTTGTAACATAACAAAATGTGGAAAAAGTGAAGCGCTGTGAATACTTTCTGGATGCACTGTATATTACCATATAAAATAGTGAATTTGTATTTAAGGTCTGTTATCACCCTGGTATCCATCTATGCTGCAAAGAACACAAAATTCTACTTTTCTGCACAGCCAGCGATTACCTGTGGCGATTGCTGCTGGACACACTTTGTGTGCATAGAGCAGCGCAGGTAATCCGCTGGCTGTGCGGACAGCTGCAAATAGCTGCAGCTGCCGTCGACCTATCATTTTAGTGAACGGGGCCGGTGGCCGCACCTAGCTGCAGCAGAAATATTTGATTCCTGCTGCTATTCGCACTGGCCCTATTTGCCGATGTGAATGTAGCCTAAATGTCGTGAATGATGCAGATAATTCTGCTATGAATGTCTGTAAATCCAGCATAGTGAATGTGTTTAGATTCACTAGGGTTTTTTTTCTCTTTTTTTTATTCTGTTTATTTATGGTAGACGACAAGACAAACAGAAGAAAAACAAGTGTAATTTAGAGAGCACTACATAATATGTTCATACCAGTGAGAAGAGCCACACACTATGGGTCTGTAGTCTGCTATTACAATCCAAATCACAATATAAAATGTATCAAGGAAGATGGCTCTGAGCGGTAACACAATAAATAAAGTCACGTCACCTGCAGGGTATACAATCAGGAAACCCCACAAAGAGAGTTTTTTGTGTTTATGAAGGAAAAAAAAAAAACAAGATGTAAAGACACAAACCAGTGAGGTTCACTAGGGTTTTTAAATTTATAAACAAAGTGTTAAAATTTCTTTAACTGTCCAGTCAGAATGAAGGTCTCTTGCACATGAGCATTTGAACCCCTGCAACATAAATTCCAGCATTCTTTTCCCAGCTAGGAACCCCAGATGCAGCGCACAGCTGCCCATAGAGATGAATAATTGTGCATGGCTGTATGCAGACATTGAGGTCTATGGGAAGTTGCACACAGCACCTGGGCTTTCTGGGCTGGGGAAACACTTCACGTTGCACAAGACCTAGGTTATTAAACAAACTGTGTTCATGTTGCCTGTAAAAACCACATTCTGCTTTTAATTTGCACTGAAAGAAAGAAAAGAATCTGATACATTAATAAATAGGGACCAACATTATTATTATTATTATTCATATAGAATTAGAAATGTGTAATTTTTTCAGACTAAATTTTTATATGCCTCAAAATAAATGCAAGTAAGAAAAGAACCCTCATCCTTACCTTTCAAATCTTCAATCTTTTGTGCACAGCTGAGGTCCAAAGCTTGAACAATAACGGAAACATCTTCCCCATGTACGTGAGTCACAGAAGTGACATGGTGAAGGGCCAAAGTCAAAATCTAAAAAATGGAATAATAATAAAACAAAAAAAAACAAAAAAAAAATAGACTATATTTGCTTGTTTTGTTTTTGTTAAATATCAGTTTAATCAAAGCATTTCTCTGTCACCAAAATTCTAATGCCTCACTTACCTGCAGTGGTTCCGGACCCTCTGTACTTTGAGAGGTGGTGTCTTGATCAGATAATGCTGTTTCTACATTAACTTCCGATTCTAAAACAAAAATAAATATATAAAAAGATTGCCAATTAAAATTGCTTAGAACAATGACATTACACATTCCTCTTTGGTTTAAATGGAACCATTATTCTTCTCTAGTTTTGCGTATCTAAATTTTTACAGTTGGCCCTGGAAAAGAAGTAGAGGGGATATCTCCAAAATTGAGACATTCGTTCTGGTGGCAGAGATTTCCTCTTAATTCCTGTTGTGTCTTTGGGACAGGAAGTGAGGGGAAATCTTTCTAGTGGACACACAAACAGCAATAAAAAAACGAAACTTCTAATCATTTCACTACGGTATCTAAAACTAAACAAAAGCTTTGGTGGAGTGCTACTTTTAATACCATGGCATATAATGGCAGATATGGCTGAATGAAGTGTAAAATAAACCCTTTATATGTATGTAGAGAGGCAATGGAAGCACAGGTTAATTGGTTAAATCAGTCCCATAATCTCTTTTGGCACTTAGTTTTAACGACAGCAGACCCATACTTCTGTAGAGAACAAAATGAGGCAGCTGAAAAATAGACAGAATGTGCAATATGCAGTGAAATCATACATATTAACAGTGTCAACTGGTATCTCTACCCCAAATTTGTTTGTAGCATAAAATAATGGATACAGGACCTTCTAGACACCTTACTTAAAATCTACATCAACAAATCATATAAAAAAATATATCCAGTTTTTTTTCAGATCAAGCTTAAAAACGTGTTAACCATAAAACCATAGTATAACAATTGCTACCAGGCAAGCACAAAGGTTCGTACAATAAGTCCCCTACTTATGAACAAGTTCTGTTGCCGGGAGCACATTCATAAGTCCAACAAAGATTAGCACTCTTCTGGCGGGGCAAGTCTCCGTCAGAACATAAAGGCACAGCGGGGAAGATTGCTGCACCAACATTGCTTGTGTTGGTATGGTGATCTGTTATTTTTTTTTCAAAAAAAAAAAACCTGTGTTTGTACCCAGTTTTACAGGATTGGAGATCTAAACACATGTTCAAATCTTTGAAAGTTCGCAAATTGACGTTGGTATGTAGGGGACTTACTGTAGTTGATTCAACATAAATATTTATCAGTAAATTACATTATTGCTGTGGTAGTTGCAATATTCAAAGCCTTTGCACATTTTAAGCAGCAGTGTCTGCTTCATCAAGAAGAGGCAACTTTCTAATGTGTTGATATAAGCTACATCATTCATGTAAATCCTGCCAATAGCCTTCTTACAATGGCCATCCGCTCAAATGCAAAATCCCTCTCACAAATTACCCAACTGTATTCCAACAGCAACCCCACAGAGAAACCATAAATCCCTGATGGTGTACAGTCTAAGCTGGTCACTAGCCATATACAGTACAATGATCAGTTCAGGCATTGTTTGACTCTACACACAAGCTTTGTTTATCTTAACACCTGTTGAAGATTAAAGATTTTGTGTTTTAATTTACCAGCATCCATTTTAAGTAAGAAATTCTCAGTAGTTTCGCTGTCCAGAGACAAAACATCCAACCCCTCAATTGAAACTGTGTCAAGAGACTGTGTACGAGAAAGAGGTGAGCTTGTCAGATTATGGGTAGCATCCATATCCCTGAAATAAAAAAAAAAAACAGCAAACATTATTTTGTGCTAGAAAGACAAATACTTGGAAAAGAACGTAAATCTATTAAATGCAAAAGATGCAGATGCAAAAAATGCAGCAAAGATAAAAAAAAGGGGATGGTACCAGGAAAAAGAAGGGGACCAATGGTCTAGTGCAGGGATCTTCAAACTACGGCTCTCCAGCTGTTGCGGAACTACACATCCCATGAGGCATTGTAAAACTGACATTCACAGACATGACTAGGCATGATGGGAATTGTAGTTCCTGAACAACTGGAGGGCCATAGTTTGAAGACCTCTGGTCTAGTGTAAAGCATGAAGAATTTGTGTACAATGTGGTAAGTTCAGGTGAAGTATCACACACTTATGTTTAGTGTCACCCAGAAGACGCTGCATTCTTTCTTTGCCAAGGCTAAAATTCTCTTTTGTCAGACCCAGTGTGTTAAGCAAAGTGTCACGTGCAAAATCCTTTCCCAAAAACAGATCAACAGAAAGTTCCTTTGCCTGTGTGGAATCTTGAGCCACCACCTTATTTAGATTGTCTTTTACTGGAACTTCTACTTTTTCTGCCTTGACATGTTCAACAGGCTGAGCAGGTATTCCTGAGTGCACAACAAACTCCTCCTGAGGTTCTTGTGCTGGTTCCTGTCCAAGAAGTGAAACCTCATTTTTATTAACTGGGATTAACTTGGTCCTCTCCCTTTCACTTCCTGTGTCTCCATCTGTCAGTTCAAATCCAATAAGGCTGCTCCTCTCAGAGTCCTCTGGCTGCACTGGGGAGTGGGAAGCAGAAAGCATAAGGGAAATAGTGACTACAGGAATCAGTAGACCAACACAGACTGCAGGAGGGCAGAGCGGAGGCATTTCTATCGCAAAGTGTAATGATGAATTTGCTACATTTTGCAACCCTTCCAACAAGGCCTGAACCTGCTCCTGTAAACGTAGTAAAGTGAGGTAATGGTAGTGGTTCAGCTGCAATCGTACCATTTGATCCACATTGAACATAACCTGTAGTTGTCGTTCAGATATTAAAAGGCAGGCCAGGGCAGTAAATGGCATGGGGTGGAGAAGCATCTGGTGTTTGGGAACACCTCCCTCAAATTGCAATGACAAACCAGGACTATGTAAACTCCATAAAGATGTTGAGGGGGGCTCAGAGGAAGGATACACATGAGACAGAAATGCAGTGTGCAAAGGTCCTGGAGGATGAAAAGATTTGTGGGCAGCAAAGGACCGGAAGGTATTCTGAAGGTGGTCAATGGTTGACCCAGGAGCTTGCCGTGTGTTTGTTAGGGTAACTGAGGTAAGATGGGCACATATTGAAGAAGGGCGTTCAGGCGGGCTGTAAGAAGGAGGTGGCACAGGGAAACTTAGCTGTAAGGCAAGAAAACAAAGTCAAATGAGAGAAAAAAAAGGACAAAAACAACTGACAGAGAAGTAATAGGAAGACAAACCTTAAGGTTAAATCCATCCAGACGCACATCTCTGTGCTCTCCGGCTTCATCATTCACAATAGAAGTCACAGCAGCAAACTGCTGAAGGTGATGCGATAGGTCTAACATAAAATAATTCAGCCACAGGACAGACTGGGCAGCAATGTATAACAGAAGACCATGTAGCTGTATGTACAGAGCAGGAGGAGGCACTGCAGAGAAAGAATAAATGAACAACAAGAACACAGGGTATCCTCTATGCTAAACAAATAAAAAAGCACCAAGTATAGTCATGAATAATTACTAAAGCACCTGAAAGGCTGTCTCCTGGAAAACGATAATATTCAGTATATTGAAGGTGTACAGCAGAGCAAGCACCAGGAATATGACCACATGAAATAAGTGACGGTTTTTGTGAGCTCTGTCCAGAGGAAGATACCTTTAAAGGGTGAACAAAGCAGTTATAAACCAGTACAGAATGACAAACTAGTTCTTGTAGTTTTACAATTCCACCTTCCTACCTGATGAATGTCCATATCATCTACTCTGATCAGTACAGATCGGAAGTAAAGGGAGGAGGATGACCCTGTCCTGCCTAGGTAAAAAAAAACAAAGTTATTTATAGTGCGAAGGAAGACACAATGAGGTTGATTTACTAAAGGCAAATCCACTTTGCACTACAAGTGCACTTGGAAGTGCAGTGACTTTAGATCTGAGTGGAAGCTCTGCTGATTTTGTCATCCAATCACGTACAAGCAAAAATGCTGTTTCTTATCTTCCTTGCACGTCCCCCTCAGATCTACAGTGACTGCACTTCCAAGTGCACTTGTAGTGCAAAGTGGATTTGCCTTTAGTAAATCAACCCCAATGAATAGAAAAAGAAGACGATGCAGGGAAATTAAAACACATGTAGCCTGCTCATATGTCGAGGATCTAATTTCCTTGATCATACATAGAGATGGATATCTAAGATAATTTAGGCAGACACGAATGGAAATAGTTAGTGGCCATGCAAACAGGAATCCAGTTATTTGCAGAGATCTAGAATCATTAATCAATCTTTTATAATCCACTGGTTTTAAATAAAATACTATATGAAAGTGTAATGCCCCGTACACACGGTCGGACTTTGTTCGAACATTCCGACAACAAAATCCTAGGATTTTTTCCGACGGATGTTGGCTCAAACTTGTCTTGTATACACACGGTCACACAAAGTTGTCGGAAAATCCAATCGTTCTAAACGCGGTGACGTAAAACACGTACGTCAGGACTATAAATGGGGCAGTGGCCAATAGCTTTCATCTCTTTATTTATTCTGAGCATGCGTGGCACTTTGTCCATCGGATTTGTGTACACACGATCGGAATTTCCGACAACGGATTTTGTTGTCGGAAAATTTTATCTCCTGCTCTCCAACTTTGTGTGTCGGAAAATCCGATAGAAAATGTCCAATGGAGCCCACACACGGTCGGAATTTCCGACAACACGCTCCGATCGGACATTTTCCATCGGAAAATCCGACCGTGTGTACGGGGCATAAGAAGACAAATAAGCTGGCCTTCTGCACAGTTAATTAGTGAAAGATGGAAGTGGTAAGATTAGTAAACTACAGCAAGGTTTGCAGAGGCAATTTTCAAACTTTAATGGACTTTCAACCCTAACGATGAACCTCTTTTTTCTTTGGTCTTTTTTGGTCTGCTATACAATCAAATGGTAAGTGGTATGACAAGTGCAGAAAAAATTAAATCCTGTAAGCTGATATCTTTCTTTGCTCTCTGCTTGTGGTGCTGACAGGATTGTTAGGTAAAAATTAGGAGAAAAAAATTAACTAAATGCAGACACCACATCTAAGGACTGGTAAGCTCCAATATATTATATTTTTGTCCTTGAATTTGGATAAACTTTAAAATTACCATGTTTTGGAGATGACATTTTTCCTAGCACACCGTCATTACAGTCCTCTTTTGCTTGTCTCTCTTGGGCAAGTTCCTGTCTCCACTGCTCACAGGTACCCATTGCAGTGGAACACCGATTCCAATGAGCACAGCTCTGATCTGCAAAAAAAAAAAAAAAAAATTGGCAACTTTAATCTTATATATGAAAGAAAAAAAGGTTTGGCACTCGCGCTTAAAACTCAAATCTAAAACATCAAATCCAGTGTAAGACCACACTTCCACATATAACGTAAAAAATATATAGCATGTAGAAAAACTCCCACACCAGTGTGAGCGAGGCTTGGCTTGTGTGAAGGAAGAGGCAGCGAAGTATACCCAGCATGATACTAAAATAGGTGATGGTCCTGTGTACTGTCTTATTACTTCAGGAACGGACCGATCAGCAAGAGCACAGGACAGGCGGATTTAACAAGGTCAGTTGGAAAGAATAACACGTGGACTTTTGGAGATCCTGTGCTGTAGTAACCCCCCCCCCCCCCTTTCACTGACTGCTACATTTTAAGGTGCTGATTAAATATTATCTGGCAGAGAATTGAGGAAAATCTACTGGAGGGAAGAACCAGTTACTTACTGTACAAGATCAGATGAAGGCTCACCCCAGGTCTACATTAACCACTTAAGGACCGAGCCTCTTTCTGTGATTTG
This sequence comes from Aquarana catesbeiana, assembly GCF_042186555.1. Taxonomy (NCBI): domain Eukaryota; kingdom Metazoa; phylum Chordata; class Amphibia; order Anura; family Ranidae; genus Aquarana; species Aquarana catesbeiana. Next base: position 557,860,297 of record NC_133325.1, on the reverse strand, counting down.
TTGTTTACAAGTTAAAAACATTTTATTTTGCTAGAAAATTACTTAGAACCCCCAAACATTATATATTTTTTTTTCTAACTCCCTAAAGAATAAAATGGCGGCCGTTGCAATACTTTCTGACACACCGTATTTGCGCAGCGGTCTTACAAGCGCACTTTTTTTTTTTATAGAAAAAATACACTTTTTTGAATTAAAAAATAAGGCAACAGTAAAGTTAACCCAATTGTTTTTTATATTGTGAAAGATAATGTTACGCGGCGTAAATGGATACCCAATATGTCACACTTCAAAATTGCGCCCGCTCCTGGAATGGCGACAAACTTTTACCCTTAAAAATCTCCATAGGCGAAGTTTAAAAAAATCTACAGGTTGCATGTTTTGAGTTACAGAGGAGGTTTTGAGTTAGAATTGTTGCTCTCATTCTACCGATCGTGGCGATACCTCACATGTGTGGTTTGACCACTGTTTTCATATGTGGGCTCTACTCACTTATGCGTTCGCATCTGCACGCGAGCTCAGCGGGATGGGGTGCGTATAAAAAAAATTTTCTTATTTTTTTTATTTTTTTCAATTTTTACACTGATTTTTTTTTAAAGTTTTTTTTTATTGCTTTTAACACAACAAGTATACACAAGACCCAACGGGCCACATACAAAAGTAAACTATTTACTTCAGCATTGACTCTCTCCTCTTCCCTCCAGACCTTCACTTAGTGAAAATAACACAGTAATAATAAGGCCACCTATTTTTAGTAACAGTCAATGGAACGTTACGGTATGTCTGACAATTACATACATGTTATATCCTACTACAAGTGTATTCTATTAGGTGCCACTCAATCTGCTATCGTAGTTTCGCTATTCATCCAACTGCCCCACACTTTGTCAAATTTCTGTGGCATGCCCCTACTAATGTATGTAGCCTTATATAAAGGTGCAGCCCTGTTAACCACGCCCTTCCACGCTGATACAGATAGAGGATTGGGCTTTTTCCATGATAACACTATCATTTTCCTAGCATAATATATTAAAATTGTCAGCAGAGTACGAGTTACTCTCTTTGGGGCTAGATTGTCTATTTACACTGTTCTTAAAAAAAAAAAAAAATGTGTCACTCTTATTCCTATTACAAGGAATGTAAACATCCCTTGTAATAGAAAAAAAGCATGACAGGACCTCAGATCTCATATTTACACTAAAATGCAATAAAAATAAATAAATGATTTGTCATCAATGTCATTTGAAAAAATTTTTTTTTTAAAATGGCCCTTTAAGATCTATGGGCGGAAGGGACGTTTTGATGTCACTTGCGCCCTGCAATTATACGGAGATATATCACTCGTCTCCATCTCAGGCTAGGGAGAGGATCCGATCCCCACTGCTGCTACCGATGGCTCCGGTAAGAGGCGGAGGGCACCGGAGCGCGGCGGGAGGGGGGGTGGCCAAGGCGAATCTGCCACAGAGACCACTTTTATCTTGAAGCGGACTGCCCGCTGAAGAAGAGGATACCGGGGTTATGGCAGCTAGCTGCTGCCATAACAACGATACTCCTCTTCAAAGTACCGACGTATAACGACGGTGAGTGATCCGTAAGTAAGTGGTTAAAGCACTACATGACCTCCTAAGCGAAGGGGTCACATTAATTGTGGTATGTGCATTGGTGTATCACACATGGTGGAGCACAGGAGTGGCTAATTAAGAAGTGAAAGGAAGAGAACACAGAGCACTTTTTCACACTGGTGGTGTGGGACATTTTCTACATGCTATATTTTTTTACATGCTATAATTTTTTTTTTTTTTTATAGTGTGGTCTTACACTGGATTTGATGTTTTAAGTTTGAATTTTAAGTGTGAGCTCCAACCTTTTTTTTTTTTTAATTTACAGTTTAAGTGAGGATACACTTAGGGGCAGCTACACTAAATATTTATGTAGCACTTTGCACATACTAAAAGGGTCATAGCACTTGGTGTATAAAGCAGGCGCCTGCTATTTACAGTACAGTATGCACTCAATACTTGGTCAGGGTTCCTTTTGCATGAATTACTGCATCAATGCGGCGTGGCATGGAGGCGATCAGCCCGTGGCACTATTGAGGTGTTATGGAAGCCCAGGTTATTTTGATAGCGGCCTTCAGCTCGTCTGCATTGTTGGGTCTGGTGTCTCATCTTTCTGTTGACAATATCCCACAGATTCTCTATGGGGTTTAGGTCAGGTGAGTTTTCTGGCCAATCAAGCACAGTGATACCATGTTCATTAACCCAGGTATTTGTACTTTTGGCAGTGTGGGCAAATGCTAAGTCCTGCTGGAAAATGAAATCAGCATCTCCATAAAGCTGGTCAGTAGAGGGAAGTATGAAGTGCTCTAGAATTTCCTGGTAGAGGGCTGCACTGACTTTGGATTAGATAACACACAGTGGACCAACACCAGCAAATGACATGGCTCCCCAAAGCATCACTGACTGTGGAAACTTCACACTGGACCTCATGCAACTTGGACTCTGTGCCTCTCCACTCTTCCTCAAGACTCTGGGGCCTTGATTTTCAAATGAAATGCAAAATTTACTTTCATCTGAAAAGATGATTTTGGACCACTGAGCAACAGATCAGTCCTTTTTCTCCTTAGCCCAGGTAAGACGCTTCTGACATTGTCTCTGGTTCAGGGGTTGTTTGACACAAGGAATGCGACAGTTGTAGCCCATATCTTGGATACGTCTTGTGTGTGGTGGCTCTTGAAGCACTGATACCAGCCGTAGTCCACTCCTTGTGACTTTCACCCAAATTCTTGAATGGCCTTTGCTATACAATCCCACCAAGGCTGCAGTTATCCCTGTTGCTTGTGCACCTTTTTCTACAACACTTTTTCCTTCCACTCAACTTTCCATTAATATGCTTGGACACAGCACTCTGTGAACAGCCAGCTTCTTTAGCAATGACCTTTTGTGACTTACCCTCCTTGTGGAGGGTGTCAATGACTGTCTTCTGGACAACTGTCAAGTCAGCAGTCTTCTCCATGATTGTGTAACCTAATGAACCAGACTGAGAGACCATTTAAAATGTAACCTTTATAGGTGTTTTGAGTTAATTAGCTGATTAGAGTGCAACACTATGAGTCTACAATATTCTAATTTTTGATACACTGAATTTTGGGTTTTTACTTGCTGTAAGCCATAATCATCAAATTTAAAAGAAAGAAATGCTTGAAATATATCACTCTGTGTGTAATGAATCTACATATTATAGGAGTTTCACTGTTTTAAATGCATTACTGAAACAAAGTTAACTTTTTGATGATATTCAATTTTTTTTAGATGCACCTGTATTTACAAATCAAGTTTACAGCTCAACTTCATATCACAGAGCATTGGGTAACTTTTTTATATACCTCACAATATAGGATGCTAGCATTGCACCCCTTGGTGGGTGACATTATGTCACCCAGTATTACCGATCTCTGAACATTTAATAAAATCGTGTGACCACATATTTTAAGGAATAAAATATATTTTATGTATAACTACCATAACTGTAAGTTATTGTAGGTTTATATGAATTAGTAGAAACCCCTAACTATGTCATAATTCTCCTGAGGGGTGCAAGCAACACTGGCTGAGATACTTTACTGATCTATTTACTGATCTAATCTGTACTGAGATTGTACATATAAATAAGCAATGGTTAGACAGAACACCACCCCCCCCTCCCCAAATATCCATAATAAGCTTTTTTTTTTTTTTTTTCATGGAACAGCCACTCATGCTGGTCAGGTTATACTTTTATAGAACAGGCTCTGAAAATGGAAGATCTTTTATAAGCTGGTTACATTGTAAATAACAAGTTTTTGACCTCACCATAAAATCTTTTTTAAGAGTTCATCAAGGCGCAAAGGAACAGTCAAACTCAGAAACATTAGATACAACCTTTAGGAGGTTTTGAACACTGGGAAACAAAAAGCCAGTAGGTTGGCCAAGAATAACTTCTCATGATGCAACTTTTTTTGAAAAGCAGTATTAGGAGTAGATCATAAACACATAGTTAGTCAGGTTGAAAAAAAGACACAAGTCCCTCTAGTTCAACCAAAAAAATAAATAAATAATAATAATACAATTCCACATACACAATCCTTCATCCACAGTTGATCCAGAGGAAGACAAAACCCCAGCAAAGCATTCTCCAATTTGCTACAGCAGGGGAAAAAAGTCCTGCCTGATCCCCCCCAGAGGCAATCGGATTTTCCCTGGATCTTTACCTATAAATGTTAGTATCCAATTATATTGTGTACATTTAGGAAAAAATCCAGTCCTTTTTTAAAACAACCTACTGAACTTGCCAGAATCACCTCTGGAGGGAGTATATTACACATTTTTACAGCTCTTGCTGTGAAGAAACCTTTCCGAATTCGGAGATGAAAACTTTTTTCCTCTAGATGTAAAGAGTGCCCCCTTGTCCTCTGTGACGACCTTAAAGTGAATAACTCAACACCAAGTTCACTATGGACCACTTATGTATTTAAACATGTTGATCATATCCCCCCTTAATATCCTCTTCTCAAGAGGGAACAGATTCAGTTCCTCTAATCTCTCCTCATAGCTGAGCTCCTCCATGCCTCTTAGCAGTTTGGTTGCCCTTCTCTGCACTTTCTCCAGTTCCCCGATACCCTTTTTGAGAACCTGTGCCCAAAACTGAAGTGTATATTCCAGATGAGGTCTTACTAATGATTTGTACAAAATGATGTCTCTCTCTGGAGGCCAAACCTCTCTTAATACAAGAAAGGACTGCTTGCTTTGGAAACCGCAGCTTGGCATTGCATGCTATTATTGAGCTTATGATCTACCAAAACCCCCAGATCCTTCTCCACCATTGATTCCCCCGAGCTGTAGTCCCCCTAGTATGTATGATGCATGCATATTCTTAGCCCCCAAGTGCATAACTTAACATTTATCAACATTAAACCTCTTTTGCCACTTAATTGACAAATTAGACATTTAGTGCATTGAGGTCTGCTTGTAAATTGGAGACATCCTGTAAGGACGTTATTCCTACTTCATAGCTTAGTGTCATCTGCAAAGATAGAAATATTACTTTTAATCCCAGATATTAATCCCTATATTATTTATAATGATATTAAAAAGTAAGGGTCCCAGCGCTGAACCTTGGGATACACCACTGATAACCTTAGACCATTGAGAGTAATGCCCTATACACACACGATAGGATTTTTCGATGGAAAATGTGTGATAGGACATTGTTGTCGGAAATTCCGACCGTGTGTAGGGTTCATCACACATTTTCCATAGGAATTTCCGACACACAAAGTTTGAGAGCTTGCTATAAAATTTTCCGACAACAAAATCCGTTGTCGGAAATTCCGATAGTGTGTACACAAATCCGAAGCACAAAGTGCCACTCATGCTCAGAATAACTTAAGAGACGAAAGCTATTGACTACTGCCCCGTTTATAGTCCCGACGTACGTGTTTTACGTCACTGCGTTCAGAACAATCGGATTTTCCGACAACTTTGTGTGACCGTGTGTATGCAAGACAAGTTTGAGCCAACATCCGTCGGAAAAAATCCATGGATTTTGTTGTCGAAATGTCTGATCAATATCCGACCGTGTGTACAGGGCATAAGAGTCATTAACCACTACTCCCTGAATTCCGTCCTTTAGCCAGTTTTCTATCCATTTACAAACTGATATTTCCAAGCCTGTAGACTTTACCTTACCCATGAGCCGTGTGTGGGCAACTGTGTCAAACGCTTTTGCAAAATCCAGGTATACCACGTCCACAGCCACCCCTCTGTCCAAGGTTTTACTTACCTCCTCATAAAAAGAAATCATGTTTGTTTGACAACTTCTGCCTTTTATGAATCCATGCTGTCTGTTGCTTAAAATATTTTTTTTCCAGCAAGAACTAGTTGTCTTTATTAAACTCTTCAGTATCTTCCCGACTATAGAAGTTAAACTAGCAGGTCTACAGCTACTTGGTAAAGACTTTGATCCCTTTTTAAATACGGGCACCACATTGGCCCTGCGCCAATCCAGTGGTACCATTCTAGTCTTTAATGAGTCCCTAAATATTAGAAACAATGGCTTTGAAATGACAGAGCTCAATTCTTTTAGGATCTGTGGGTGGATGCCATCTGGTCCAGGTGCTCCAGAGTGGTTGGTTCTGTGTCCCTTGATGAACTCTATGAAAGGCATATTATGGGGAGTACAAAAATCACTTTTTTCTTAATCTTTCATCATGAGGCACAGAAGCCATAGACTGGGAACACTGGGATATCCCAAAGCAGTCCAACTGAGGGGCGGGCAACACAGCAAAACAACGTTAGCAGCTCAAGAGAAAAGAAACAGAAAAAGAAAAACACTGGAACAAAACACTGGGGGTCCCTGAAGGTTAAGGAGCTGCCTGCAGGACCTTATGTCCAAAGCATGCCACGGATGATGCCTGAAAACTCATTTGGTAAAACTTAGAGAATGTGCGAACAGAAGACCAGGTGTTGGCCCTGCAAATGGTGCCTGAGAGGTGCCTGATATCCAAGTCTAGGAAGCACTCCCAAGTCTGTTGGAGTGCGCTTTAACAGAACATTGTGGAACCTTAACCTTAAAACAGAACTTTACCCATAACAACTTGATAAAAAATAACGTTCTTTAGCAAGGAACAAGCATTGCACATTAAAGGGCCAATTCACACCACATGCAGTCCAGTGCGTTTTATTTCTGCACCAAAAACGGTCAGTTCAGGGCTTTCCAGTTCCAGAAAAAAAGTAGAACATGCTGCATTTTTCCTGCACTGGACTGTACTGGAACGCATCAAAAAATGCACTGGACCCTAGTATAGTGAAAAAAAAACCTGTAAATAATAAAAAAAAAAAAAGCACCTGGAATGCATTAAAAACGCATCAAATACGCACTGGAACACGTTAAAAACATGCATGCAGAAACGCATGCAGAACAGATCTGGAGTGCGTTGTGGTGTGAACCAGCCCTAATAATTATGCTACCAAAATTAGTGTGTGCTGTAAATTGCCTCCAGCATTGCCCCTGTTTCTTCTTGCCGGAGGCTGCCATTTTGCTGAAGCCCAGAGCCTCTGATCAGCAGTAAATCATAAAGCAACTAAAACCCATCAATTTAACAGTTTCAAAAAACAGATACATTCCTGGAATGCTGGGATTACTAATTGTCACATTTGCTTGTGTCCTTAACCAAACTGTCAAACCATAAAATGGCTAGTGTCATAACTGATCACATTTGCAGCATCATTTTCAGGTCAAACAAAAGCAGCTTCCTTGGCTGTAAAGGATAGGAGAGTTTAATTCTGCTTTAAGGCCGTCAGCAAATCGGCCTGTACAAACTCAGCAGTGCCTAAAAATGGAGAGCAACTGAGCATGTGCAGAGCAGGGTGAGATGATGTTTTACTGGATTTTAAACAGTACAGGCTCCTATTCACTTTTCTGACTCAAGTTCCACTTTAAACTGGTAGGCTTGAACAGTAATGTGCCTGATCCAGTGAAAGATGGTGGAATGGGAAGTAGGTCGGTCCTAGCGGAGACCTTCGGGGATGACGAAGTCAGCTTGTCAGTTAAGTCTCAGCTTGCCTATTAGTTTTTGCACTAGTGGAGCAGCAGGGTGTTGGTTGCATTTACTTTTTATTTTTTACTTATTGATTTGTGTGGATTTTCATTATTGAATTTATCACCTTTGTACTCACTGGTTGGTTTATTTATTATTTGAGTGGGATTTACACATCTGTATGGTGTTTACCATTTACCACTGTTTTTTATTATTTATGATAAGTTCATATTTAATATACAGTGCCTTGAAAAGGTATTCATACCCCTTGAAATGTTCCACATTTTGTCATGTATTCAGCACCCTTTACTCTCATACCCCTAACTAAAATCTAGTGGAACGAATTGCCTTCAGAAATCACCTAATTAGTAAATAGAGTCCACCTGTGTGTAATTTAATCTCAGTATAAAATACAGCTGTTCTGTGAAGCCCTCAAAAGGTTTGTTAGAGAACCCTAGTGAACAAACAGCATCATGAAGTCCAAAGAACACACCAGACAGGTCAGGAAAAAAGTTGTGGAGAAGTTTAAAGCAGGGTTAGGTTATAAAAAAAAAATCCCAAGCTTTGAACATCAAGGAGCATTGTTCAATCCATCATCCGAAAATGGAATTAGTATGGCACAACTACAAACCTATCAAGACATGGACGTCCACCTAAACGGACAGGCCGGGCAAGGAGATCATTAACCACTTCAGCCCCAGAAGATTTGGCTGCTCAATGACCAGGCCATTTCTTGCCATACGGCACTGCGACGCTTTAACTGACAATTGCACAGTCGTGCGACGTTGTATCCAAACAAAATTGACGTCCTTTTTTTCGCACAAATAGAGCTTTCTTTTGGTGGTATTTGATTATCTCTGCGGTTTTTATTTTTTGTTCTATAAAACAAAAAGAAGAGCGACAACGTGGAAAAAAAAATATATATCTTTTACTTTTTGCTATAATAAACATCCCACATTTAAAAAAAAAAAAAAAAAAAAAATTTCCTCAGTTTAGGCCGCTATGTATTCTTCCACATATATTTCTGGTAAAAAAAAAAAAATTGCAATAAGCATATATAGGGACAATTGTAGACACGCACCCACACTCACTCAGGTTGAACTGGATGGACTGGTGTCTTTATTCAACCTTACTATATAACTATATTGATTGGTTTGCGCAAAAGTTATACCGTCTACAAAATAGGGGATAGATTTATGGAATTTTTATTATTATTTATTTTTTTACTAGTAATTGCAGCGATCTGCTATTTTTATCGGGAGTGCAACATTATGGCGGACACATCGGACACTTTTGACACATTTTTGGGACCATTGACAATTATACAGCGATGTGTGCTATAAAATTGCACTGATTACTGTAAAAATGTCACTGGCAGGGAAGGGGGTTAACACTAGGGGGAGATCAAGGGGTTAATTGTGTTCCCTGTGTTCTAACTGAAGGGGGGATGGGACTGACTAGTGGAGATGACAGATCGCTGTTCATACTTTGTATGAACACACGATCAGTCTCTTCTGCCCTGAACGAACCAGGATCTGTGCATTTACACACAAAGATCCCGGTTCTCGCTCTGTCACGAGCGATCGCAGGTGCCCGTCTGTCATCGCGCCCGGCAGGCACTCGCATCGGCTCCGGTGGCGAGCCGTGGCAACAACGGGAAGCGACGTAAGGTGACGCCGATTTGCCCAGCCGAGCCAACCTGCCGCAGTAAAACTGCGGCGGCTGGTTGGCAAGTGGTTAATCAGAAAATCAGGCCCATGATGACTCTGGAGGAGCTGCAGAGATCCACAACTCAGGTGGGAGAATCTGTCCCCAGGACAACTATTAGTCGTGCACTCCACAAATCTGGCCTTTATGGAAGAGTGGCAAAAAGAAAGCCATTGTTGAAACTTTAAAGAAAGTCATAAGAAGTCCCATTTGCAGTTTGCGAGAAGCCATGTGGGGGACACAGCAAACATGTGGAAGAAGGTGCTCTGGTCAGATAAGAGCAAAATCGAACTTTTTGGCCTAAAAGCAAAACACTATGTCTGGTGGAAAACCAACACTGCACATCACCTTGAACACACCATCCCCACCATGAAACATGGTAGTGCCAGCATCAGAATGTGGGCATGCTTTTCTTCAGCAGGGACAGGGAAGCTGGTCAAAGTTGATGGGAAGATGGATGGAACCAAATACAGGGCAATCTTAGAATAAAACCTGTTAGGCCCCTTTCACACAAGCTTTCTGATCAGGCCCGCCTATCAGTTTTTCAGGCAGACCCGATCGGAGCCTCTATTCACTCCTATGGATCGGCGGATGTCAGCAATGACATGTCCGCTGACACCCACTACTATTCGATCCTGTGCATAAAAATGCAGATGGATGGTGACTCTACTTTCTATCCGTCTGGTGGATCGAATGAAAAACAGACAGGCGGCCCATTTTCATCCGATCTCCCCCTAGAGGAGAGTGGGGCTCCGACAGCTCCGTCTCTGCACAGTGGGTGGAGATGGACCTGTCATCCGCCTGCTTAGCGGGGATCAACAGAGCGATCCCCTGCTGAGCAAAGCAGAGTCTCCTGGGCAGACCGCCCGTGTGAAAGGTTCCTTTTGGCCCGTACACACCATACGAAAAATACCGCTTTTGACGTGATCATACGATAATCAGATCGTTAGTACAGAGCTTTCGAGAACCGATCACGACAATTCATCCAATATTATTCGATCAGACAAGCACGAAAATTTTCCTCATATGATACCAGATCGTACAATTTTCATTTAGTTAGTACAGTTGTCGTCCCAAAATACAATACAAATACATTACAACACATGACATCACTTCCGATTTCTTTTTCTGTGGTACGAGAATTTTCGGGACTTTAGTAACCTATTCAATTTCTACTTGTGACTACAAAGCGAAAAAAGTCGGACGATCTGTCGTCCGATTTTTGGATCGTGTGTACGGCCATTAGAGTCTGCAAAAGACTTGAGACTGGGTTGGAGGTTAACATTCCAGCAGGACAACAACCCTAAATATAGAGCCAGAGCTACAATGGAATGGTTTAGATCAAAGCATATTCATGTGTTAGAATTGCCCAGTCAAAGTCCAGACCTAAATCCAATTGAGAATCTGAGGCAAGACTTGAGAATTGCTGTTCAAAAAGACGCTCTCCATCCAATCTGACAGAGCTTGAGCTATTTTGCAAAGAAGAATGGGCAAAAATGTCACTCTAGGAGTGCAAAGCTGCTAGAGACATACCCAAAAAAACTTACAGCTGTAATTTCAGTGAAAGGTGGTTCTACAAAGTATTGACTCAGGGGGGCTGATCACAAATACATGCCACACTTTTCAGATATTTATTTGTAAAAAATTTGGAAAACCATTTATCATTTTCCTTCCACTTCACAATGATGTGCCACTTTGTGTTCGTCTATCACATAAAATCCCAATAAAATACAAGTTTTTGGTTGCAACATGACAAAATGTGAAAAATTTCAAGGGCAAGTACTTTTTCAAGGCACCGTTTTACTTTTTTTTTTTGAGTATCCATTTATTTATTATTTAGCCAGTGATGTTTGCACCTCTGGAAGATGTTTACTATTTTGGTCATTATTTATTTCATTTGTTTTGATATTGTGTGGTTGATTTACCACCGATTTAATCACTTACTGTGAGCACAACGGTCACATTTTTGTGAATTTTTTTTTTTTTTTATGGTTGTATGAGCAGCGCAACGTGATTTTTTCATTTATTCCTCGTGCATGTGTTTTAAATTATAGTAATTGATTCGTCTGCATGTTTGATGAATGCCACATTCACTGTTTGATATAAGTAAATATATGGAATTTACATCACTTTCCTATCTAATGATCCACTATTAACATGACTAACAAATAAGACATCACATACATAAACCTGTATAGATAGCAATAGGTTTATGTCTAATATGATGTATTTATTCATTTTATCCGACATGTAAACAGACATTAAGATAGTGGATTGCTGTAAATTCTGTATACTTACTTTAAATATCTGTGGCTAATCCTAAAATCTCCACATTTATTACACTAAACTATGCAAGAGTAATTCTATAAAAATGTGAAATTATATAGGAAAGACAAGCTCAGCGTGTTCTGAAAAAAAAAGGATCAAAACGGTAAATCAGATGTTGCCATCTGTGATAACCCCATATGTCAAAATGCTAAGCTTGATCACACACCTTCCATGTCACGAGCCGCTCTCTTGAACTTTAAATGTGATTGGTATCTTACTGGCAAATAGGGAGGTTCAAGGTGTAGAAGGTGCAGGGTCAAGCTAAGCTTTTAATACAACAACCTATATCTCTGGCTCTACCTATTGTTATAAACATGAAGTATCACTTAAAACTGCAGTCAGCAGACTCTAGCGCTTCACCTACTGGCTGAATATGGTAAACATGAAAAAGAGGTTTTTCAGTCTGTATTAAGAAAAATCCAAAGTCAATGATCGCCTAGGCAATCCAAGTGTAAGTAGGAGCGGGTACCTAATAAAACTAGGTACCTGCACCTCAAAAAAAAAAAAAAAAAAGGGATGGGGGGTAGAGGACATAATGCAGAACTTCCCTTTTAGAGTGAAGATCCACTTTAAAGTGGTTTTAAACCTCAGTCATGAAATCTAAACAAAACACATGGTACATCTATAGTGTTTACTTGTCTACCTGCAAAGCTCTAAGTGTTGTTTCTCTCTGGTGCTTCGTTCCTCTGTTATCAGCATTCACTTCTGACAAGTTTTCCCAAAACTTGAGATAAATTTGTGATGGGGGAGGGAGCTCAGCATGCAGCTTGTCTATTGAGAACACAGCTCTGTAATAAGGATGAGCTAAGGCGTGTTCGCAAACAGCACGTGCAGAGCCCGCCAGGAAGTCGGCACTGCGGAGTGCTAATCACAGGCAGTGAGACATTTCCCGATCTCTGCAGCCGCGCATAGGACAATGTCTCACTGCTTGTGATTAGCGCTGTGCAGTGCCGACTTCCTGGCAGGCTCTGCACGTGCTGTTTGTGAACATGCCTGAGCTCATCCTTACTCTGTAACCTTCCTTCATTCCTGTGCCAATGTGTGAAGAGGGGTGTGTCCCTTTCCTCCAATCAGCTCTTACGCAGTGTAGAAGAGCTCTAACTGCAGCTCTCCACCCCCTCCTCTCTGCTCCTGACAGATAAGGAAGGATTTTATCCCAATTCTGCACTTTTGAATAGATGTAGAGAAGAGAAGACTGCAGATAGACAAGTAAAACTTATGTTGGAGGATTTGTTTCATTTGTGTATTATCTGAGGCTAATCACTTCATTGGGTATATGTGAGAGTTTACAAAGACTTTAAGTGATATAAAATTTTTACTTGACACAAAAACAAGAAAAATGTTCACATTTCCAATCCATTGTTCTAAACATACTAAAGAAAACGTATACACTGAGTTTTCATGTTCTCCCTGTGTCTGTGTTTCCTCCCACACTCCAAAGACATGCTGGTAGCTTAATTGGCTCCTGTATGTGTATTTATGAATGTGAGTTAGGGACCTTAGGTTGTAAGCTCCTTAAGGGCAGGGACTGTAATATATATCATATATATATATATATATATATACACATACACACACACACACACACACACATACATATATATATATATATATATATATATATATACACACACACACTGTATCTCACAAAAGTGAGTACACCCCTCATATTTTTGAAAATATCTTATTATATCTTTTCATGTGACAACACTGAAGAAATTACACTTTGCTACAATGTAAAGTAGTGAGTGTACAGCTTGTACAAAAGTGTAAATTTGTTGTCCCCTCAAAATAACTCAACACACAGCCATCTGTTTATTAACATATCTCTGCATGATACTTGGTGCCCAGAATAAATTTAAAAAAAATATGCTCTCCCCCCCCCTTTGTGAGCCTGCTGACTCAATTCCAGCTGTCAATGACAGCCTGGGTTCCCACAGATGATTTGAAAGAGTGGTCCCTATTCATGTGATTATGTCAGATCAAACATAGTGATCACATTCAGGCTGGGGGTTTCAATAAAAAAAACAGAAGCCACCTTCAGGTTGCAGTATTCATCTGCGGTATTATCTATTTAATAGTGCAAATGTCAGATACATATGCATCAATATAAATAATAAATTGAGAAAAGATAGAAAATGCTGAAAACAAAGGGTAAAAAAAATAACAGACATGCTAATGCTGCAAAAATTTGCCAATTTACATCTAGGCATCCTGACCACCGGTCACAAATGAGGAAAATTAACTGTTTTAAACTCACATTTTTAAAAAGTTTCCTTTTTATTATGGTATAAAGTATGGATTTGTAAAAAAAAAAACTCTGCAGTTCAGAATTTAAATGTGGATTACATTATTTATACAACTCCAATTACTTTTACATGTATATCTGAAATATTACATATTCAAAAATGTCAGTAGGGAATATTCAATGTAACTTATAAACCAGAAGCAGCGTGCTGGGAAATACTGTCCAGCGCTCAGAATATTCCTGCATTCAGTTTTGGATAAGCTCCTGAAGTTTTTACATATTTATCAAGGAATGCCATTAAATGCATTTGCAAGTCTTAAAGTGTGTGTTTAGATTTAAAAAAAAAAACTTTCTTTGTTGACTTTTGAGGACAGTAGGGAATGGTTAAAAACCCTGTTTTCTGCTGTCTCTGTCCCACTTGGGAGATTTACTTCAGGGGATGAAGCAAACTAGAGGAAATATCCCCAAAGTAAAAGAATTTACAATCTTAAGCTCACCACATGTTACAATCTGACTGTACAATTCCAGTTAGATCTACCAACAAATATGTAGTCCAGCCTGCCTGGTTGTATACAAATTGATTGGATTGGATAGTTTAGGTAGGTCCTCATATTACATAGTTTTGGTAGATCTAAAGATGATTGTACAGAGATTGTATGGTCAGATTGCAATGTGTGTGGTGACTCTCTGTTGTCCCCAGAACCATAGTCACTAGAGCAAGAAATAAGAATGAATCTTCTGATGGGGAAAACTCTACTTAATTTCCCCCAACTTTGTTTGGGTAACCAGGTCAAATAGAAGGGTTAATCCCCCTAGCTAGGTCACAGAAGGCAATAAAAACTTAACAGTGTTTAACTTTTTCCCACGTTATCGAAAACTAAATAAAAAACAAAGTTTTGGTTAGAGATGCACTTTAAAATTTTATGTTTAGCGGCTTCTTGACATTCATCCTATTTTGAGAAGTTACTCATTAATTTTGTATAACACTGTGACACGGTCACAGTTGCCAGTTTGACCTTGTGTAGGTTTACTTTCCTGTACACCACTGGTTTCTACTTATTTGTTTTTTCTCAGTCAATATTGTTGTTACTGGGCTGCATTGTATAGCACAACGTGAAATAATTTGAAACTGAGAATAAAGTTCACACAAACGATTCCTTTAAAAGTCCCTATCCAATATCAAATCTCCCTTTTCTCACCCATCCCCCTCTAACCATTCGCTATATTAAAAAACAAAAAAAATGGGGGCGCATGCGCGAGGCTCCACACTCCCCGCTGCCATACCAGAGCTATAACGGGCTTCTGAACCGCCCTACAGCCCAGCCACTTCAGCGATCCACCTGCGGAACACCCCCTGCCTTGTCCGGGATGGTTCTGACTGGGTACCGCGGCAAAAATAAACCTAAGCCGATTAAGGAATCCTTGGCCCGTGGCTCTTCTAAGATGGTGGCAAAAGCCCTTGCCAAACAGCTTGGCTGCTTCTCCTGCTGACCTGGGACAGATGGACATTGAGGAGGAGGACGATACTGATCTCAACCCGAGCGGCTCCCCAGCACTGCCACAGTCAGGTATGTCAGAGAAAGATTTCGTAGCACACATGGAATCCTACAGAATGCTACAGAGGGCTCTTAAAGCGACCTCGGACCAGATTACTAATAGACTATCCAGGGAGATAAGAGAGTTAGGTTAAAGACCCAGAAGGCCGTTACATTACATTAGTAGGCCTTTTACAAGACGTTGAAACTACGTTCGTCTCCTACTATGCTCATAACCATAACCCAAACCCGTTTTTCCCCCATCACCTACAGGTGGTACAGTCACACTGTAAAGGAACTTTGATCTTGTGCTGCGACTCAAACCTTATACTTCATCCACGTCTTGATAAGTCCCCGTACGCCCCGGAACAACACTCCCCCTCCCTACAGTTCTGCAAGCTACTCTAGCAATCTTCCTTGCTCGATACCTGGAGAGAGTGCAACCCCTCCAGAAGGAACTACACATTTTATTCCCATCCACATAAGTCCTTCTCCAGGATAGACCATATATTTATCCCGGTAGCATCCGCACCAATCTTACTACACTCCTACATACAGCCCATTACATGGTCAGATCACTGTGCTGTGATAACAACAATCTCATCCCTGATCCCCCAAGCCCTAGACCGCACTTGGTGCATGAACGATGCACACCTAACCAACAAGTCCTATAGTTTTGACATTCAGCTCGCCCTTAAAGAGTACCTTACACATAACGTAACACCTGACATATCCCCAGTTCTCCTATGGGAGGCACATAAGCCTGTAATAAGAGGCACCTGTATCTCAGTCTCTACTAGGGGTGCAACGGATCAAAAAACTCACGGTTCGGATCCTTCCTCGGATCATTTTCGGATCAAAGAAAAAAAAAACTCCCCCACTGTAATATCCACAATCTCCCTATTGGCAGAGTAACGGCAGAGTATTGGCAGGGTATTGGCGGGTATATTGGCAGGGTATATTGGCGGGTATATTGGCAGAGTATTGGCAGGGTATTGGCAGAGTATTGGCAGGGTATTGGCAGGGTATTGGCAGAGTATGGCAGAGTATTGGCAGAGTATTGGCAGAGTATTGGCAGAGTATTGTCAGGGTATGGAAGAGTATTGCAGCAGGGCATTGCAGAGTATTGCAGAGTATTGCAGCAGGGCATTGCAGAGTATTGCAGCAGGGCATTGCAGAATATTGCAGCAGGGCATTGCAGAAGGGCATTGCAGAGTATTGGCAGGGCATTGCTTACATACGATCTCTGCCTTCCACTGTACAGATCAGTACACAGAGGGGAGAGAGGAACCGGCGTCGGTTTGTTACAAGTGATCGCTCCGTCATTTGACGGAGCGATTACGTGCTAAACGGCCGCCGGTTGTACCAAGATGGCCACCGCTCCGGAGCTAGGCCGAAGCCACGGCCTTTCCTATGGCCGAGGCCACAGAGCGCTCTGCGGATCGCGGGTGTCCCGATCCGCGGAGGTTGATCCGTACGGGTCACGGATCGATGACGATCCGTTGCACCCCTAGTCTCTACGCATCTTAAAACGCGACAAAAAGCTCAAGCTGCAACAACTCGAAACAGAATACCACCATCACTTCCTCCAATTCCAATCCTCTCCAACAGAACCCCATAGAATAACACTAGAAAAAAACAAAGTTGAACTAGACCTGCTACTGCCAGAAACAGCAGATAAGGCTATACGCAGGTCCAAACACACTATATATACCAAAGCGATTCGACTCAGGTTGGCTAAAGATGTTCATTCAAGCAACCCTGTCAAGGTGCTTGCTGAGTTCCGTAGGAAACTGGCCGAGCTATATGAAGCAAAGGCCTCTTTTCCTCTGAAACAAGCAGAGACACTGCTCCAAAATTTACCTATACCCAAATTGTCGGAAGCAAACCGGGGAAGTCCTTTTAGCCATTAAATTACTTAAAACCCACAAAAGACCAGGACCTGATGGACTCTCAAGCACGTACTATAAGAAATTCGCTGACACACTAGCCCCACTCCTAACTAATTCTTTCAACGCCCTGCTTAACATCGCTCCTTTGGCTGGGACACACTGACAGACATTATTTCCATGATAACCAAACCTAACACAGATAATACCCTATGGTCCAATTACAGGCCCATATCCCTACTTAATCTGGACATCAAGATCCTAGCCAAAATATTGGCTTTAAGACTTAAACCGATTATCAGAGGGCTAAATCAGAAAGATCAGGTAGGTTTCATACCACGGCGTCAGGCTAGTGATAACATTCGTCGAGTCATTTTACTTCAACGCCTCGCTAAAACCCATAATATACCCATGCATCTTTTGTCTCTCGATATTAGGAAGGCATTTGATACAGTCTCCTGGTCCTATCTACACTTTATATTACAGCGCTGGGGTTTTGGTCCGAATTTTCTACAATGGATAACCTCTTTATATGACCAACCCAAAGCATATGTTAAATATTCCGGGTTTTGCTCAGACTGCTTTCTTATTCAACGGGGGACAAGACAGGGATGCCCCCTCTCTCCCCTACTCTTTGCCCTAGTAATTGAGCCACTGGCGGCTCTGATCAGAGCTAATCCCAACATTAAAGGTCTAGAGCAGGGATAAGAAATTAGCGGACCTCCAGCTGTTGCAGAACTACAATTCCCGTGAGGCAAAGCAAGACTCTCACAGCCACACCCAGAGGCAGAGGCATGATGGGACTTGTAGTTTTGCAACAGCTGGAGGTCCGCTAATTGCATATCCCTGGTCTAGAGGTTGCCTCCACCTCCCACAAGCTGTGTCTCTTCGCGAATGACGCTCTATTATTTATAACTTCTCCCCGCACGACCCTCCCAAATCTTATTCAGATATTAGATAAATTTGATATTATCACAGGATTGGAGATCAATAAGTCCAAATCCAAAGCCCTCAACTTAAACATCTACGGGATAACTTTCCCTTCAATTGGTCCACCTCCTCGATTCCGTATTTAGGTACAAAACTAACGAGTAATCCCACACAACTTTTTCAAGCGAACTATCTCCCTATGCTGTCCCATCTCTCCACCCTACTGGCCTCTTGGCAGACACTGTGCATATCCTGGCCTGGGCACGTCACGGCTGTCAAGATGTCACTACTACCGAAACTCCTCTATCTTTATAGAGTCCTTCCAATTGCGATCCCCCCATACTTCCATCGGGTCATACAAACACGAGTATTCAAATATATATATGGGGCCCCTCAAAACCTAGGGTGTCGAGGTCTATACTGCTTCGCAGCAAACTCAGTGGAGATCTGGGACTCCCTAATTTTGCACATAATTACCATGCAGCCCAATTGGCCCAGATTGCACTATATCATTCAAAATCTGAGACCCCATTGTGGGTCAGTCTGGAAGCAGTGGATCTGCATCCCCTGGCAGTAAATAACCTGCTATGGATGTCCAACTCAACACGAGATCCCATAACAAATCTTGTTACTCAACAATCTCTTAGACTTTGGGATAAATTATGTGAGCCGTACAAGTTAAAATCCCCACACTCTCCATTACTCTCCTTTTTCAATCACCCAAATTTCTACCCTGCTTTCACAGATCCAGCTTCCTTCCAAGCCTGGACCCAATCTGGACTGCGACGCATACGTGACCTAGTTACCAGCACCTCCCTACAAACTTTCCCAGCCCTGCAGGCACAAACACAACTTCCCTCCAAAGAGTGCTTTCGATACCTTCAGATTGCACATTTCACCCAGACAGTTATAGGCTCGGAAACGTCACTAGATCACTAGCCTATCTTTATATGAAGACATCTGTGACTCAGACCCACACGCCCCAGGTATCATTTCCCGCCTGTATGGTCATCTCACATCCCCCCCCAGCGAAGCTCCCACCATACGGTACACAATGGTCCCAGGACTTAGCAATTGACTTAGACGCAAAAAACTGGATAGATATATGGACCAACATAAAGTCCTCTTCCCAAAATGTCATTGCACTAGAAACTAATTATAAAGACCTTATGCGATGGTACCTGCGTGGATTAACAAATCCTTACCAGGCTACTCCCCGATATGCTTCATTGGTTGTGGAGAAAAAGGCACCCATGCCCACATATGGTGGTCGTGTCCGGTTGTGCAGCATTTTTGGACCTCTATCTTACACATGGCCTCTACATTGCTCCAAATCCCCTTGGACCCCGACCCAGCTCTTGAATTACTGAATCACATCTCAATTGACTGCACCAGGGCCCAGCTCCGCCTTCTCCTTCACCTAACTAAGGCGGCCAAACAGACAAAAGCTAAGGCGTGGAAAACCCCAACACTAAATTTAATTGAAACTAAGAACAGTCACCCAAGCCATGATACACAACAAAATCGAAGCCACAATCCTAGACAAAATCCCTCAACACCTCAAAACATGGCAGTCATGGATTGATCACTTCCTGCCCCCAACTTTGATAAGCACCTCCTTGAACCTTAACTCTCTCCGTCCCCTAGAATGATATATCTTAACACGATGGAGGCCCATGCGACACCCCCCGACCCCCCTCCAGGCAGCTCTTGCCCTTCTCCTCTTTCTTATTCACCTAATCTACTTTTTTTCCCCTTCTCCCTCTCGCTTAACCTATCTAAACCGTTGGCGACGCGATCACTTGGAATATTATATCAATCTGTTGCCTCACTTTCATCCTATGAAGTAATATTTTCACTTATTATTTACTATTACAGTAATGTCTCACCTTTCTTGGCTAACAACTTGGAACTTGCCAATGCTGAGCCGATTATGTAACCTTACATAACCCTGTATCCCCGTGTTAGAATATCAGAATTTATGAATGGTTGAGTTCTTGTGATAATTGAATTATATATATAAATATATATATAAATATATATATATATCTTCTATGTATGGAAAAGGTGAAGTTATATAGGTTTTTATACTCATGAAAGTTCATGCTGGTATAGGCTTTGTATGCATTGCTTGGGAGAGATTCATCTCACATATGGATACAATTTAGTGTAGACCATTTCACCTCCCCCATCGTAAGAAGATTAGATTACAGTCTTTCCAAAGACACAAAGTTTCAGTATGTTAAGAATAAGCTGTTTCTTTATACTACTATATTTCTTGATTAGGGTATTAATAAGAACACTGCATTTTACATATATGTATACTGATATGTAGGATTTTATATGTTTAAAGGAAATGTATATATTGTAAGTTAAATGATTCTTAAAAGATAGCTTTTTCATATAGTTCATAGCCCCGCCCTTAGGAATGTTGGAAGGAGTAATTCAAATTTCCCGGTCTTTTCTATGGGACTATAACGAACCGTTTTTAAGCCAGCCTCTTTGGGAAAGGTGGGGGTTAATTGTAGGAGTACAGACAGGCTGTGGGGAGAGGGACACTTGCACTGCAGCTCTCCATCACACACACACACACACAGATCTCAAGATATACACACAGACATATCTGATTTAAACTTTATTTTAAGAATAATCTATTTTTGTATTCTACATTTTGACATTGTTTTTGTAACATTTTGCTAATTGATCATTAAATCAATTTTGGAGGTTTTAAACGAGAACTTAACAGATTTTTCTTGGAACTTTTCTCATCAATATGTATTATTGAAATATAGTTATTAATACAGTAAATAACTCGATTTCTACAGTGGCGAGCCATTTGCCAGATTCTTTTTGTCCGGATATCGAATTTTTTTTCAATAATTTCTCCTTCCGCTTGTCGAGAGGGAATATCAGCAAAAACAGTGATTATTCAGACAAGCTTTCAGGAGAAATCGAAAAAGCTCATTTTCGGCATCATTGAATTGAACTTGGAAGGAAAAGAAAGATCAGAATCGGTGAGACGTTTGTGCACGTACAAGAAAAATCTGTTTCTTGATGACGTAATTTCCCGCCAAGAGAGGGAACGCGTGTTACATGAAGGAAGCCGTCTTACATTGGTAAGTTATGGATTTAATTAATGAATTATCCAGTGAGAGTGATTTAGAATTTAAAAATTTGTCAAAGTTTGTTAAAGATGATGAATTATGGTGTTACATGTTCAATGAATGCTTACAGGCTAATAAGAAAATACAAAAGTCAAAATTTACAATTAAGAAATTCAGCAAACAGGTTAGGAATTTGATTAAGTTAATTAAAGTTTATGATACAATGATATCAGGAGTTTTTGAAAGCAATGTAGTTGGTACAAAAGAGGAAATAAAGGACAATAGTTTATGTACTAATTGTCAGATTTTGACTGAAAGGATAGATGATTTGCAGAGTGCAATTCAAATAAAGGATATTCAGTTGTCTGAGTTACAGAATAATGTAACGTTTAAAGCAGAGTCAAGCAAGAGTTTAGAGATTAATGTTAATGCAGACTCTATGAATGTTACTGCAGATTCTATGCAGGAGCCTTTTGTACAAGATATGCGATTTTTCAAGGTTGATGACCAGGAAAATTAAGTTTTGCTTAAAACAAAAATACTGAATAAAGCTGCTGAATGCAGACACCGTTTAGATATATTACAAAATGGCGTTCAGAGTGCCACGTGTAAGGCCACACCCAGAGATGGTGAGATACACGTCACAGGCAGAACTAAGGTTTCAAAGCAGACAGGAAATACTTCCCTACATACTACACAAAGGAAAACTTTGAAAGTAGAAAATACAGAACATATTTCTGAGCAATATATTCTTTCTTCTTCAAACAATTGTTTGACTGATTTGCCTTATGCTTCAGAAGTCAAACAGATCAGTACATTGACTGTTAATGACAGTTCAATCAATATGAAAAACAATGATGAAAATGAGAGGGATGGATTACTTCCATCACCATCAGGATTTAGGAAAAAAGGTTCTGAGTCATCTCCAACATTAAAATATGTGACTTCACTTTTATTAGATGAAAGTGGAAGGCCATGGATACATGGTTTATTAAATGGCAAGGATACTAAATGGTTAATAGATTTAGGATCTAAACTCAGTTTAACTAAAAACAAATTACATGTGAATATTGATTCTCCAAAATGTAATTTAATTGGTTTCAATGGAAAAGGAAATACAGTTGCAGCTAAAGTTTCTGGTGTGAATTTCGAGATTCCGGGAGTTTTAAAAACTAAAATGGACATCTGGTGTTGCCAAAATACAGAGAATATTTTAGGCATGGATGTGATTAGTAAATTAGATTGGATTATTGATTTAAGTAATTCTACTATATGGAAAGATTCATCTAGGCCCAAATCTAGGTTAATAGATTCTTCCATGTACAATAATGTTGGAAGTATTTGTACAGCAGTCGCTGACATTTCTTCAGATCTTAATTGGCCACACACAGGAACCAATCTCGAATTGGAACAATCAGTAAGAGCACATGACAGTCTTTGGAGTCAGAACAAAATGGATACAGGTTTGTTTAAAGATATTGAGATAGAAATTGAGGGACGAGACCCTGAACCCCAAATTCAAAATAAGTTGCCAGAAGAATCAATAGGTCCAGTTTCTGACATTGTACAATCATTATTACAACAAGGAATATTAAAGAAGGCACGATCAGTGGTAAATAATTGTATTTGGCCTATCAAGAATGCTGATGATTCGTATTCTTTATCAGTTGATTTAAGATCACTGAATAAATGCATTACAAATAACAAACCTATTGTTCCTAATTTAAATTTAATGTCACAAATGGATGCCAAGGCCAAAGTATTTTCAGTACTGGAAATTTCCAATAGTCATTTTTCAGTACCAGTAACAAACAGCTGTCATTATAAACTTGCCTTCAGTTTCAATAAAGAAACTTATGCCTTCACTAGAATAATTCCAGAAATGGAAATCAGTGACGGAATAGTGCACGAGTGCTTGGAGAAAGTTTTATCAAAATTTTCTAGACCAAAATGTATTTTCCAACATGTGGACAAAATTTTGTTGTCTACCCAAAATACAGAGGAACATGTCACTCTGTTGACAGAGTTATTTACTCTGTTACAAACAGCAGGATTGAAATTGAACACAGAGTCAGTTCAGTTAATGAAAGATAAAGTTAATTTTCTTCATATGCAAATTAGTCATGGACAGAGAAAGTTATCACAGGAAAAAGTTAGAAACATTTCTGCTATTCCAGTTCCAACATCTTACAAGGCATTATATCAATTTTTGAGTGAGGTAAATTCTTGCAAAGAGTTTTTACAGGAATACGATGATAAAGTTAAACCATTATTTGATTTCCTGAAACAAAAATATGTTGTGTTTGATCAATGGTCTCAAACCCATACAGATGTTTTTGAAATGTTGAAAAAAGATTTGCAGAATGCTGTTTCATTGCATACAATCGAAATTGGAATGTCTATGCCTGTTTTATTGTCTACTAAGGTATCTGAGAATTCCATCTCAGTAATTTTATTTCAGGTAAAAGATGGTGAACCGAAAATAATAGGTTTTTTCTCCAGAGGTTTGACAAATATGGAAAAGACTTTTGACACAAATATGAAGCAATTGTTAAGTGTTTATTTTGCAGTCAAAGTAACAGAAAAGATTGTGAGATCTAGGATGATCATATTACGGACACCTGATCTGTCATTAAAAATTCTTTTTAAGAGAATTCATTCAGGAGAATTATATGACAAATATTGCCCATTTTTTAAAACTTTAAAATCTAAACCCATAGAGGTAGATGTGATAACAGAACATTCTCAGCTAAATTTATTCAGAAAGCCTATAAATTGGATTGTTAGAACAAGTGCTGAGAGATGCTTTGAGACAGGATTTGTCAATAATATTAAGAATTATTCAACAGGTCTTTCTAGGTGTTACCCAAAGAATGCTTATACTATTCAGCAAAAATTCTACAGAAAATGCTGAATTGAAAATGTTAGAAGTACAGTACAGCACGCATTACTCTGAAATATTATAGAAGAGAAGTGAATGAATATATAATTCGCTTTTGTCTTCTGGGGTAATTTAAAATCTTTTATTTAGTTTATGAAAACAAGATTTTATATTATGACTGAAAAAAGAGAAATTGCGTCCTGTCGTTTAAATACACAGAATAATAAATTAGAGTATAGGTCATTTTAAGAAAAATAGAGCAAAGTAAGGTAATTAGAAATGTTATTATTAAAATATGGTTTGTATGTCATAATAACATATTAGAATTTTGGTATGTAAAATGAATAAGTAAAGTAGGGGTATATTTTGCATGTATTTAAATTCTCAATAATGATACTGCATTCTTTTTTAGGATCTGACTTGTAAGTCACCAAAAGAAAGAAATTTAATATTTCTAGACCTTCCAGATGGGAACAAAATCTTGAAGTTTAAGAATATCAGTTCTGGGAGAAGAATTGACAGAAGAGATTCATTCATTATAATTATTGTTGTCATTTTAATGTTCAATAAAGTTTTTCCAACTTTACAGAGTGCAGGAAGAAGAAGAAGAAGAAAAATTCTCGAGAACCTCTGATAAGAGAGGACATTCTAAAAACAATGGACTTTTTAGTTTTTTTGACTACTGATGAAATCATTTATCCATCAGATATATTGCAGTTTTTATATATCATTTTTATGTGACAGGACATGTTTATTATATCAAGATGAGATATTTTTTACACATCATTTTTTACACTCATATATAGTGTATTTTCAGAGTTGAAAGGGTTAAACATCCCTACAATAGAGTCATTCTAGTTAGAGGGAACATCTGGTGTTAATTAAGACAGAGTACATTTTTCTTAAAGGTACACAAACAAGATAGGATTAACTTTACATTGTAATATGTATTTAGTTTTAAATCATCTCACTTATATGAACAAATTGAAGTTAAGAACATATTTTATGTTTAATTTTGACAAGGTTATTAGAAAGGTTTTATGGATTATAGATTTATGTTAAACACAATTTGGAGGAAAAATATGAAACAAATTTCTGAAGTGATATCTATATTTCAAAGTATTGTACAACAATGTTACATTTATGAATCATGAAATTAAGGGGATTGATTTATTTGGTAAAAGAAAAAGAAAATAATAATTGTGAAAATATTTTTTATGGTATATGAAGATGAAGGGTTATGAATTCACTTTTCCTTATATAGAATCAAATTTGAAAATATATATTTACGTCAATTATCTTAAGTTCTTTGAGGATGAATGAATACAAATGTGATGCGTTTGAGGTATAAATGGATTTAGAGTTAGATTCAGACTTATATAGATTTAAAATGATAAGATTGGATAAATCAATCATTTTGAGAGGGAAATGTTAGAATATCAGAATTTATGAATGGTTGAGTTCTTGTGATAATTGAATTATATATATAAATGTATATATAAATATATATATATCTTCTATGTATGGAAAAGGTGAAGTTATATAGGTTTTTATACTCATGAAAGTTCATGCTGGTATAGGCTTTGTATGCATTGCTTGGGAGAGATTCATCTCACATATGGATACAATTTAGTGTAGACCATTTCACCTCCCCCATCGTAAGAAGATTAGATTACAGTCTTTCCAAAGACACAAAGTTTCAGTATGTTAAGAATAAGCTGTTTCTTTATACTACTATATTTCTTGATTAGGGTATTAATAAGAACACTGCATTTTACAAATATGTATACTGATATGTAGGATTTTATATGTTTAAAGGAAATGTATATATTGTAAGTTAAATGATTCTTAAAAGATAGCTTTTTCATATAGTTCATAGCCCCGCCCTTAGGAATGTTGGAAGGAGTAATTCAAATTTCCCGGTCTTTTCTATGGGACTATAACGAACCGTTTTTAAGCCAGCCTCTTTGGGAAAGGTGGGGGTTAATTGTAGGAGTACAGACAGGCTGTGGGGAGAGGGACACTTGCACTGCAGCTCTCCATCACACACACACACACACAGATCTCAAGATATACACACAGACATATCTGATTTAAACTTTATTTTAAGAATAATCTATTTTTGTATTCTACATTTTGACATTGTTTTTGTAACATTTTGCTAATTGATCATTAAATCAATTTTGGAGGTTTTAAACGAGAACTTAACAGATTTTTCTTGGAACTTTTCTCATCAATATGTATTATTGAAATATAGTTATTAATACAGTAAATAACTCGATTTCTACACCCCGAAACAACCACATATTTCTCAATATTTAGTTACCATTACACCTTTGTAATTTATGACTATCTTCTATTACCTGCAACTGAATATATGTTATTGTTCGTTGATTGCTGCCAATAAAAATCTTTGAACAGAAAAAACAAAAAAAACAAAACACAACCACCCTATCTAAAAGCCCTTTTACTTAAAGTTGTACTCATAAGTTTACATACCCTGGCAGAATTTATGATTTCTTGGCCACCTGACCAGATTATATAAATAGCACAAAAACAATTCTTTCACTCATGGTTAGTGTTTGGCTGAAGCCATTTATTAGCAATCAAATGTGTTTGTTCTTTTAAATCATAATAACAACAGAAACTACCCAAATGACCCTGATAAAAAGTTTACATACCCTGGTGATTTTGGCCTGATAACATGCACACAAATTGACACAAAGGGGTTTGAATGGCTATTAAAGGTAACCGTCCTCACCTGTGATCTGTTTGCTTATAATTAGTGTGTGAGTGTGTGTGTGAGTATGTGTGTGTGTGTGTGTGTGTGTGTGTGTGTGTGTGTGTGTATAAAAGGTCAATGAGTTTCTGGACTTCTGACAGACCCTTGCATCTTCCATCCAGTGCAAATTGTTCGGGATGCAAAAAAAACCCACAAATAACTTCAGGTGAAATACAGGACTCTCTGAAAACATGTGGTGTGGCTGTTTCAAGATGCACAATAAGGAGGCACTGGAAGAAAGATGGGCTGCATGGTCGAGTAGCCAGAAGAAAGCCATTACTACACAAATGCCACAAAGTATCCCACTTACAATACGCCAAACAGCACAGAGACAAGTCTCAAACCTTCAGCTTTTTGGCCACAACCATAAACGCTACATTTGGAGAGGAGTCAACAAGGCCAAGATGAAAGCTACATCATTCCTACTGTGAAACACAGAGGTGGATCGCTGATGTTTTGGGTATGTTTGAGCTACAGAGGCACGGAAAATTTGGTCAAAATTGATGGCAAGATGAATGCAGTATGTTATCAAAAAATACAGGAGGAACATTTGCATTCATCAGCCAGGAAGCTGCGCATGGGACGTACTTGGACATTCCAACATACAATAATCCAAAACACAAGGCCAAGTCGACCTGTCATTGGCTACAGCAGAATAAAGTGAAGGTTCTGGAGTGGCCACCTCCGACTCCTGTCCTCAATATCATTGAGCCACTCTTGGGAGAACTCAAAAATGCAGTTCAGAGACAGCCCAAGAATTTACAGGAACTGGGAGGCTTTTTGCCAAGAGGAATGAGCAGCTTTACCATCTGAGAAGATAAAGAGCCTCATCCACAAATACCACAAAAGACTTCAAGCTGTCATTGATGTTAAAGGGGGCAATACACTGAACTGGGGTATGTAATCTTCTGATCAGGTATATTTGATCAGGTATATTTGGGTAGTTTATGTTGTCATTATGATTTAAAAAGAGTAAACAATGTTGATTGATAATAAATGGCTTCAGCCAAACACTAACCATGAGTGAAAGAAAAGTTCTTGTGTTATAATTCATATTTTCTGAAAAGTAGCCAAGAAAATTTTGACAGGGTATGTAAACTTATGAGCACAACTGTACCTGTAGCCACAGCCACATGACATTCTGGCCCCAAATCTTCTTCTCTGGTTTACTTCCTGGTTTGGGTCCTTTTTCCAAGTATCCATGCGAGTGCCTAGCTGATATGAACACTTCCTATTGGATGTAAAGTGGCAGGGCCTCACAGGATTGAGGGGAAGGCATACATCAGCAGTAGGGAGTGAAGGAGACTGGCGGTCTTTGCATCACAGCTAGGAATCAGCAGTCTCCCCACCCAGAAACAGTAGTGGTGCAAAACCTGGATGGGGGATCTAGGTGAGTATATCTGGCCTAACAAGGTAAGAGCAGGAAAAAGTCTAATACAATGGGTTACTGGTGGGTGAAAGTGAGGGCTGGAAAATATATTGGTTTTGCCTGGAATGGAGCTTTAAATACATTATGGGACTGATTTACTCATATACAGTGCTGTGAAAAAGTATCAAAAGTATCATCAAACTAATTTTAATATTACACAAAGATAACCAGAGTAAATCCAAGATGCAGTTTTTAAATTATTATTTCATTTATTAAGTGAAAAAAGCTGTTCAAACCTGCCTGGCCCTATGTAAAAAAGTAATTGCCCCATCCCATGCTGAATCATGAATGAACTGTGATTAACCACAATTTTTTGACAAAGTGAAGCACGCTAACAGATCACAAAAAGCCACACATCATGCCACAATCTAAAAAAAAATTAAGAACAGATTAGAAAGAAAGTAATGGATATGTATTGGTCTAGGAAGGGTTTCAAAGTTATTTCTAAGGCTTTGGAACTCCAGTGAACCACGGGGAGAGCCATTATCCACAAATGGAGATAACTTGGAACAGTGGTGAACCTTCCCAGCAGTGGCCTGTGTACAAGAGCATGATGACAAAAAAATGGCATCCATGGGAGAGTTCAAAGGCCAAAGCCACTGCTGACCTAAAAGAACACAAAGGCTCATCTCACATTGACCAAAAAACATCTTAATTATCCCCAAGACTTTTAGGCAAATATTTTGTGGACTGATGAGACAAAAATGTAACTTTTTGGAAGGTGTGTATTCTGTTACATCTGGCAACAAACTAATACAGCATTTCATAACAAGAACATCATACCAATAGTCAGACATGGTGGTAGTAGCGTGATGGTCTGGGGCTGCTTTGCAGCTTCAGGACCTGGACGAATTCCCATAATTGATGGAACCATAAATCCTGAGCTCTACCAGAAAATCCTAAAGGAGAATGTCCGGCCATCAGTTTGTGACCTCAAGCTCAAGTGCACTGGGGTTATGCAGCAGGACAATGATCCAAAACACAACAGCAAGTCCCCCTCCAAATGGTTCAAACAAAGCAAAATTTTAGGTTTTGGAGTGGCCTAGTCAAAGTCCGTATAAAAATCCAATTGGGTTGCTGTATCAGGACCTTACACGTTCATGCTGGAAAACCCTCCAATGTGGCTGAATTAAAACAATTCTGCAAAGAAGAGTGGGTCAAAATTGCTCCACAGCAATGTGAAAGACTCATGGCCAGTTATCGCAAACGCTTGACTGCAGTTGTTCCCGCCAAGGGTGGCACAACCAGTTATTAGGTTTAGGGGGCAATTACTTTTTCACATAAAGCCAGGCAGGTTTGGACAGCTTTTTTGCCTTAATATTTTTGTACAGTATGAAAAACAAGTTTAAGCTGTGTTCCAATTATTATTATTATTATACAGGCTTTATATAGCGCCAACAGTTTGTGCAGAGCTTAACAAAATAAAGGCAGATATTACAGTTACATTACAATTTGGTACAAGAGGAATCAGAGGGCCCTGCTCATTAGAGCTTACAATCTAAAAAGTAAGGGTCAATTGATACAAAAGGTAATAGCTGTGGGGGATGAGCTGATGGAGGAAGTAGAACAGTGTTAGTTAGAAGCAGGATAGGCTTCTTTAAAGAGAAGGGTTTTCAGGGATCATCTAAAGATGGATAGATTAGGGGGCAGTGGGACAGATTGGGGTTTACATTGCCCAATTATGGGCAATGTAAAAAAAACTAGATTTTTGTTTGTAAATTTAATAAAGGCCTCTTACACATGAGCATCATCTGTTCAGTCACATTTTTTCAAAGAAACAAGGGATTCAATTTACATCAGTTTTCAGTTTAGTTAACATCAGTTTTTCATCCATTTTTACATCCGTAAGAGTCAGCAGCAGAAATTAGTCATTGGTTGTTAAGGAGCCGACCTAACTACCATGACTCATCCCTGCTGTAAGTGGAGTAATCCCTGCTGACAACAGAATGTAAGAGAAGAGCTGAGCCGAGCCTTTAAGTCCCCCGTTTACCCATAGGAACGCATTGCTGTCAGTATTGTGGATGAAAAAAGGACAAACGGAACACCCGTGTGAAAGGGGCCTAAAATGAAGTGCTTCAACTTATTTGCCAAACTAAACAAATATTTACTCTGCAACATGCTAGGGAAAACCGAATTAGGCTGGATTCACACCTATGCAGTTTTAGTGCTTTTTGCATATTTGCACTACAGAACGTGTTCCATAGGAAACCATGTTAACCACTGTAGTGCAAATCTGCAAAATGCAAAAAGCACTAAGACTGCATAGGTGTGAATCCAGCCTTAAGGTAACAAAGTGTTGAGTCTGCTGGTCTTCCAAGGAAGTCAAGAACTAACAATATGGATATTTCCCTGAGGAAGTAAAAGAAGTTGTATTTGAGAACAAAACCCTCTCAGTGTAAGGGGGAAAGTTCAGACGCAGGGATCCAGAAACAAGAGTTTGAGTCTTGCACTACATAGTGCATAAGCTATGAGGCTACTAATGCCATCTGGCAATTTCAGATGCAACTTGAGTTGCACAGAATCACATGACAATGGAAATTACATTATTCTCTATGGTGCCCATTCACATCAATGTAGCACAGCGAAACGCATTTTTGGAAAACAGTCCGATGCTTCTTTGGTGTGGTTGCAGCAAAATTTTGGCCCCATAGACATCAATAATTAACCCTTTCACTGCCAGGCCCATACAGACCTCATTTCTCCCCTCAGCTATAAGCTCATGGTCACTTCAATGACCATAAACTTATAGCAGAATTGTTCAGCAGACTCTGCTGAATAATTCTAAAACTCTGATCAGCGGATTACAATCCGCTGATCAGTTATTAACCTCAAATGTAAAAAAATGTAAAAAGTAAAAAAAAAAAAAAAAAACATAGTAAGACCCAGTGGTGGCTGGTGCTAAACTTTTTAGGGGGGGCGGCGGCAGTAAACAAACCCCCCCCCAGGTCCGCCTGCACTCAGCCTCTCCACAGGTCCCCCACCCCCACCTCTGCACAACTTCCTCAGCTTCTCCTCCCGGCCAACCCGATCCATCCTGATTGGCCAGGAGGAGAGGCTGGAAAACAAATAGCGAATATTAATTCACTATTGTCACAAGTGGGTGGGTTCAGGGTGCAATGCTCTGCCCCCCGAGCCCAACCTTTTTCAAGCCAATTAGAGCCTTAGGCTTCAATCATGTGGCTTTAAAAAAAAAAAAACTCATACAAACATACGAGTCTGATGCCCTGCAGGAGGCAGCGCCCCTAATGGACTGGCTGCTCCTGGTAAGACCCCTTTCACATGGAGTGGACTCTATCAAGCAGATCCGCCTGGTCAGCGGGGGATCTGTCTGCTGATCCCCGCTGAGCAGAAGAATGACAGGTCCACATCCTCTCCCCTGATGCAGAGTGGACACGGACACAGCACAGTTGTCTATGGCAGTGTTTCTCAACTCCAGTCCTCAAGGCGCCCCAACAGGTCATGTTTTCAGGACTTCCCTCCTCAGAACCAGCTGTGGTAAATACTAAAGGCAGTGAAACTGATCAAATCACCTGTGCAAAATAATGGGAGAGCCCGAAAACATGACCTGTTGGGGCGCCTTGAGGACTGGAGTTGAGAAACACTGGTCTATGGGGCGGTCGGATAGAAACGGACCACCCGTCCATTTTCATTGTATACCATTCGATCCAGTCTGCTAGATGGATGGGGAATGGAATCCCCATCCGTCTGTTTTTAGCAGACTGGACTGGATCGGATGCAGGCGGGTGTAAACGGACACATGTCCATTTACGTCAGCCTCTCCATACAGAACAATGGGTGGTCTGATTGGGCCCACCTGAAAAATGGATAGGCAGACCCGGTCGGTCTGCCTGTTTGAAAGGGGCCTAAGCGTACCTTTACAAGAATGCACAGGTGTTCAGTGCATCTCTGTGCAGGCAGTCCTACTGATGTCATTTGGGATGTAGCAACTGCACGAACAGAGCCGTTGCTCCCAATTTTACATCCATGTAGGCTTGCATGCATGTCCCTGAGTTCACACTGTCTGCATTCAGGGTCCTGTACCCACACCCACATGGATGTCAGACTGGGAACAGCAGCTATGCCTGTGCAGCCGTTGCATCCCAATTTACATAAATGGGACTGCCTGTACGGGGATGCACGGAACACCTGTGCAGGTAAACATGACCCTCCATAGGCGTACCCTTTCTATGCCACATGTCAACGATGCTTTAGTAGTAATTTAGCAGGAATTTTGTAAGTTATGTTGTGTTTATATGCACTATTAATGATTTTAGTGCATTTTTAATGAAAACAGATATATTATGAACATTTGCGCAATTATTGCGGGGCCAAAAAAATCTGCAGCATTTTTTTTTATTGTACAGGTCATGTGCTTTCAGAAAATGTCTAGTTTGGGGGTCTTTTCAAATTCTGAAAGCTGCAAGTGAAAAATGGTAACCTCCAGATTTTGTGGGTAAATTGTTTTTATTTACAGTTTTGCGTACCTTCAGTTTTCACCATTTCACAAAAAGGTGCAATTTAAAATGTACAAATATTTGTTATTTATTAAATCAATACAGTTTAACTTTTATACTTACTAGGAATTTAGCAGGAATTTTGTACATGTTGCCATGTATGAATCCACTATTAATGATTTAAGTGTATTTTGTAGCGAAAATATTCCGTATTGATAAACATTTGCGCAAATATCGCGGTGCTATAAAAATCACTAGCACCTTCTTTGTATTCTACTGGCCATGTGCTTTCAGAAAATATATGGTTTGGGGGGTCTTTTACAAATTCTGAAAGCTGTATGTGAAAAAGTAAAACCTCCTGATTTTTTAATAAATTTTTGTGTACTTCGAGATTTTCACTATTTCTCAAAAAGGTGCAATTTTAAAATTTACAAATATTTGTTATTTATTAACTCAATACAGGTTAAGCTTTTATATTCAGTAGGAATTTTGTAAAATTTGCTGTTTATATCTGCTAAAAATGATTTTAGTGTATTTGTAACGTGTATTTATTAACTATTATTAGTGTATACAGGTTAAGCTTTTATATTTTGTAAAATGTACTGTGTTTTTATCAGCCAATAATGATTTTAGTGTATTTTTAATGAAAATATTGTTTTGATAAACATTTGCGCAAATATCATTGTGCCCTAAAAATCAGTAGCGCCTTATTTGTATTCTATTGGTCATGTGCTTTCAGAAAATATATGGTTTGGGGGGTCTTTAACAAACTCTGAAAGAGAAAAATAAAAAAGCAATGTAAAAATTGCAAAAATGGCCTGGCCACCAGAGTGTAAAAATTGAGCACAGAGCCTGGCAGCAAAAGAGTTAAACACCAAAAACACATGTACATGGAGTTTTGCAGGTTAAGAAGCTGTCATCCAGCAATAATTAATGACTGTGTCAAGTATTCTTGAGTTAACACCCATCCATGGATCTTTGTAAGTTTTGTTTCAAATGTTGGGTTTTACAGCATGATTGTATATTATCTGATGGATCCTACTGATATTTTGGTATTATACATTGCCCATCATTTTGATATAATTGTATGGAATGCAAGGCACTTGTTTATGTTTTGCATAACAAAAACACACAATGAAAAATCACCTGATTAAAAAAAAAAAAAAAAATGAAAAGCTGAATTCTATGCACAGAGGTCTTTTTAACCAAATACACAGCAACTTGGTGGGGGAAATTCACAGGTAAATGAGTAAACCAAATCCAAGGAAAAGGCAAATTCAAAACATAAAATCGTTAATCAGAGCAGCAGAAGAATACGTACCTGCCTTGTGGGTAGGATAATAATCCAGCATAATTTTGCGCAAAGTAACCTGTATGGCACCACCTGTGACTAGAAAGAGAAAGGCAGGTGTTACAGAAAAAAACATTAACATGAAAACATCAGTGAGAAATAATAAACCCTGCAATAATTAGAATCTGAGGCTGAAGTATATGCAAATGCTAATAAATGTCATTTCAAAATGATTTTTTTTTTTTCAGCTTTCACTGAAATGACACCTGGTGATTGTGTCATGAAGGTACTTGTGCAGGCACTTCCTGTTCTAGGATAACTAGTTTAGTTTTAGTTTTTTTCTTTATTTTGAAAAAGTCTGATTTGACAAAACATTATTTTGCAAAAGCTACCATATAAAGATTAATATTAGTTGGCTTAGAATGGAACATCTACTACTGCCTTTCCACCTTTAGACTACTCCTTGGGCAGTAAATTATCGCTATGCGGGAAGGTACATGAACCTAAGGCCCCTTCCACACAAGGTGGACTCCGCCAGGAGTCTGCCTGCTCAGTAGGGAATCTGTCCGCTGATCCGCGCTGAGCAGATGGATGGCTGGTCCGTGTCTGCTACGCTTATGCAGAGCGGACGCAGACAGAGCCCGCTCTCCTCTAAGAGCGGTCAGATGTAAAACAGACCACCTGTCCATTTACACACGACTGCCATTCAATCCGATTAACTAGACGGATGGGGAACAGATCCTCAGCTGTCCGTTTTACCAGATCGGATTAGATTCGATGATTTCTGTGGGTGTAAACGGACACATGTCCGTTTTTATCCGCCACTCTATAGAGGATATTGGTTGGTCCGCCCATGTGAAAGGGGCCAAAGCTGTAAACCTTAACCAAGAAACAGCAGAACTATCCTGCAGATTATTTTTATACAGTATGCACTGTAAATGCACTATTGTTTTCCCCTTTATGCTGAAAAACATATTCTACATAGGCTGTCATTGATAATCTCCCCAAAAAAGTTAAACTTGCCTAGCTCTTTTCTGGATCCAATGGCATCAATACTCTAAGTAAGTAAGTCAACCAATGCAAGTTAGGATTGAGATTTTAATCTGGCCTCACTTACTACATGCTTGTTCTGATTTAGAGACCCAAATACTAACATATTCTGAAGGAAGTCAGTAATGACAGCATATATACTACATGGCTTGCTGGACATCTCATTCCAAAAAGCTATGGACAGTCATATGCAATTAGCTGCAAACACTTAAAAAGTCTGCGAAAAAAAATAAGTGTAAAGTCCCAAATTGCTTCACAGTAAATCAAAAAAGTCAAACATGAAATCAGCCATCCACCGCCATATCACATTTGTTGACTTTTCCAAAAGTGCTCAGGAAACCAGCCACCAACTACTTGTGAATTCAACACTCACTGGAATGTATGGTTGTCGCTCCGGGGTGGGGTTTTCATTGCTGACGTCACGCCGCTGCACAATCCTGGGTCGGCAGCAGCTTTCAAGGTGGGCGATTTACACTTTTATAAGTATATTTGTGCTTGGAACCATATTTAAATGAACTACTGCACTAGCTGGAGTTCATCAGAAGGTGCTATTGAATGCTGGTTGCTGCACCTATTCCAGAGGGATTTCTTATGTGCCACAGGCTGTTATTGTAATGACAGCCATAAGTTCCAGTGAGTGTTAAATTCACAAGGAGTTGGTGGCGGATTTCCTGAGCACTTTAGGAAGAGTCAACACATGTGATATAGTGGTGGATGGCTGATCTCACGTTTCACCCTTCTGATTTACTGCGAAGCAAATTCATTTTTGGACTTTACACACTTATATTTAATTCACAGACTTTTTTAGTGTTTGCACTTTATTGTGTATTGGTGCTGCACATTTTTCAGTTTTTATGTCAATTTGGGGTTTTGCGATACTGCATTTAGGTGAAAGCAGCCACACATTATTTATGTCACAGAGTCGATTTTTTAATATCTTTTTATTCATATGCAATTGTCCTCCCCTCCTTTGTGGCTATGACAGCCTCTGCTATTCTAAGAAAGCTTTTCACAAGATTTTGCAGTGAGTCTGTGGTAATTTGTGCCTGTTCAGCCAAAAGAGCACTTGTGAGAACAGGTAAGACCTTGGTCTCAACTGGCATTCTAATTCATCCCAAAGCCATTTAATAGGGTCATGACTCTATGCACACAACTCCAGTTCCTCCACACCAAACTTGTCAAACCGTGTCTTTGTGGACCTGGCTTTGTGCATGGGGAAACAGTCATGGAGCAGAAAAAGACCTTTCCCAAACTTTTGCCTTTACACACTTTTCTAAAATGTCAGCATATGCTGCAACATACCCCTCACTGGAGACCATAAGTGCAGAAAGATTGGGAGCCCCTCCTACCAACCTCAGGCTTGAGAGCCCATCATATATCATACATAAATCTTTTTAATATACATTTACCTGTACCCCTTGTCTGACTTTCATCACACACGTGTAATTCAAGCTTTGAGATGAGCAAATGATAAGAGGTCTCCTTCACATCAAACTTCTCAAAGTATTGACCTAGACTAGATGATGAAGAAGGGGGAGTAGGAAGAGACCATGGCGGAGGGGCAGTGGGTGAGGGTACCTGTGGAAAAGAAGACATTTTCAGAGCAGAATGTAAAAACAGTACTAAAATAGAAAGAACACGGGAAACTAATACTAATGCACGAGTTGAAGTGGAACCTCAGCTAAAATGTTTTCTTAAATTTTATATAGAGAGAAAAAGGCTTCAAATCTCAAATTTTTACATGTATGTGTGCCTTTTCGGGATAATTCCCAACACTTGTTGTCTAAGTGACAACGTGGTCACTAGCACAGAAAATGAAGCTAAACAGTTCTGACCTTTCCCTGCCAAAATGTAAACAAAAAAAAAAAAGCAAAATAAAAAAAAAAAACAAATGGTTTTAATGCGGCTTGCTTCCCTATCGGAAGTCACACAATCAGTCAGGATGAAAAGAAGACAAATCCATTTAGTTTAAACAATAGAATAAATAAATAGAAAATATTCATATACACAATCCTTTATCCACAGTTGATCCAGGGAAGGCAAAAAAGACCCCCCCCCCCCCAATCAAAGAATGATATGATTTGCGTCAGAGGAAAAAAAAATCCTCTTGATCTTCCGGGAAACAAATTAGATATTCCCTGGATCATCTACCCCTGATGTAATTACCCATAAATGTTAGTATCCAGTTATATTTTGTGCATTAAGGAATGCATCCAGCTTTTTTTTTTTTTTTTTAAACAATCTACTGAGCTCTCTGAATACGGTCTATTAGCCAGTTTTCTATCCATTTACAAACTGGTTTTTTTTTTGTTTTTTTTTTTTTTAAGCCTGTAGACTTTCATTTACAAATTTGCCGCTGTGTGGAAAGGTGTTATACTCTTTGACAAAACCCAAGCATACTATATCTACAGCCTCTCCTTTATCTAGGCTTTTGCTTACTTCCTCATTAAAAGAAATCAGATCTGTTTGACAACTTTGATCTTTTTCGTGAATCCATGCTGTCTTTTGCTTAAAATATTGTTTTCTAGCAAAAACTTTACTAGGTGGTCTACTAAACAGTCAAGTATCTTCCTGACTGTAGAAGTTAAACAAACCGGTCCGTAGTTGCTTGGTAAAGACTTTGATCCCTTTTTAATTATAGACACATTGGCCTTACGTCCATCAAGTGGTACTACAACAGTCATTAAAGAGTCTCTAAAAATTGGAAACAGTGGCTTTGAAATAACAGAACTCAACTCTTTGAAGACACATGGGTGTAAGCCATCTGGTCCAGGTGCCTTATGCCTTTATTTTGTCTAAATGTTTCTGTACCATATCAATTTTGAGCAATTGTGGATACTTTGGGGCCATGTCAATACTATATCTATTATGGACTTAAGTGCCTCATTTCCTTTGTATACACAGAGCCAAGGAAGATTTACATTTGCCTTCTCTTTGTTCCTAGTCAACTCAAAATGATCTTGTAAAGGGCATACATGCTCAGACCTTACCTTTTGGGGTTTGTCCTAATCTCTTTTGCAACCTGTTGTTCGTTTTAAATTTTTGCAGTCTTGATTTTCTTTTTCCATATTTGGTTATATTCTTTGTAACTTTTAAATGATGATGGTGTGTGTTAGTTTTTATACTTTTTTAAATGTTCTTTTATTATTATTTATATCTTTTTTAAACTTTGGACGTGAGCTACATACACATTCCCATTTCTGTGCTGTTTTCTTTAACCACTTCTGGAGCGGATCAAGCCTAAATACATTGGCACTTTGAAGAGGGATATCGTTGTTATGGTAGCTAGCTGCTGTCATAATCCCAGCATCCTCTTCTTCAGTGAGCGGTCCGGTTTAAGATAAAAGTGGTCTCTGAGGCGGATTGGCCGCAAGATCGCTTTTATTGGCGGAGGGAGAGAGGGCCATCGGTAGCGGCGGAGGCGATCGGGTCCTCTCCCTGGCTTGGTATGGAAACGAGTGAGGGGAAGATGGCCCCCACTCTTTTCCATACCACTGCAGGGCGGAAACGACGTCAAAACGTCACTTCCGCCAATAGCTCTTAAAGCAATTTTTAAAAAAAAAAAAATGATATTTATTTTTTATTGCATTTTAGTGTAAATATGAGATCTGAGGTCTTTTTGACCCCAGATCTCATATTTAAGAGGTCCTGTCATGCTTTTTTTCTATTACAAAGGATGTTTACATTCCTTGTAATAGGCATAAAAGGGAAAACATTTTTTTTTCAAAAAAAAGAACAGTGCACAAATAAAAAGGTAAAATGAATAAGAAAAAAAACATTTTTTAAACGAGCCCCGTCCTGCGGAGCTCGCGTGCAGAAGCAAATGCATACGTGAGCAGCGCCCGCATGTGAAAACGGTGCTCAAATCACACATGTGAGGTATTGCCGCGATCGGTAGAGCGAGAGCATTAATTCTAGCTCTAGACCTCCTCTGTAACTCAAAACAGGCAACCTGTAGAATTTTTTAAACGTTGCCCATGGAGATTTTTAAGGCTAAAAGTTTGTCACCTGTCCACGAGTGGGCGCAATGTTGAAGCGTGACATGTTGGGTATCAATTTACTCGGCGTAACATTATCTTTCACAATATAAAAAAAAAATTGGGCCAGTTGTCTTTTTTTTTTAATTCAAAATTGTATTTTTTCCAAAAAAGTGCGCTTGTAAGACTGCTACGCAAATACGGTGTAACAGAAAGTATTACAATGATCCCCATTTTATTCTCTAGGGTGTTAGAAAAAAAATATATAATGTTTGGGGGTTCTAAGTAATTTTTTAGCAAAAAAAAAAAAAAAAACTGTTTTTAACTTGTAAATACCAAATCTCCTAAATAGGCTCGGTCCTTAAGTGGTTAAATGACATTCCCTCCTGGTCCAAAACTTGGAAAGCAGCCCTCAGCTCTGGAAATTTGTTCTCATAAAATTGTTTTAATATTTCCAGTATGTGCTTGTTGTTTACAGCTATTAGATAAAATCATGCTATGGTCACTGCTACCCAGCTGCTCTTTTATACGAACATTCGGGATAAGCTCTGCATGGTTTGAGATTTACAGATCCAGGAGAGTAGAATTTCTAGTTGGGGCTTCTATAAACTGTACCATAAAATTGTCTTGTAATAGGTTTATAAATTTCTACCCCGTTCCAGCAGTGCCATTACTCCAGTTCATTTCAGGGTAGCTAAAATTCCCCATTATCATTGTGCCAACCCTTTCAGCCCTTCCTATATGTGCAAAGAACTGAGTCTCCACCTCCTTATTACCACTGGGTGACCTGTAAATTTACTTTGAAGTATGCCAAACATATACAGCTCCACACTCTCCATCAACAAAGTCCTCCTTCACCCCCACTTTGAGATCACTTCTCACATTTCCTGCTTTGCTTGGCAGGGTTTCAGGATTGGTGAACACTTTAATTGTCGCATTTTGCATTTGTGTTTTCCATATCTTTCTTTAGTGGTACAAACATTACTTTAATTGCAAATGGTTTGTAACATGGGAAACTCCCTAGCACCTGCCTCCAGCCTTCCCATAAACCTCTCCGCCAGCACAGCAGACCCCATTTAGATGCAAACCATCCTTAGCATATAGTTTGTACCCCAATGAAAAGTCAGCCCAGTGTTCAAGAAACTCAAATCTTTCCCTCTTACACCCGTCTTTAGCCATGCATTTAGTTCTCTAAGCTCCTCCTTTCTTTCCTGTGTTGCGCAGCCTAGTTATTTAAATTGATTCCTAAGGATCCTCTATGTATTCAGTCATTGGTCCCAACATGGACCAAGACAGCTGGGCCATGCTTAGCCCCTCCCAGTAATTTATTAATCTGTTTCACCACATGCCGAACCCTGGAACCAGGGAGACAGCAAACCATTTAGATGATTCTGGCAAAAAATTATTAAATCGATCCTTCTGATTATAGAATCCCCAATTACCACCAGTTGCCTGGGCTTTCCTACATTACCTTCACTACCCCTACTAGATGGGCTGCTCTCCCAGCTGTTAGGGGTAGCAGTTAAATCTGGGGCTGCCGCCTCTAAGTTTGCCACCTCCTCATCTGCACCCAACTTGCCAAATTTGTTTGAGTGCTCAAACACTGGCCTGGCCTTCCTTTTCTGTGAGTTCCTACCACTCCCTCTAACTATATTAACCCATCTTCCAACCTGATCATTCTGACTTACCCCTCCATATTAAACCCATTAACCACCTGCTTAGTGAGCCGATGACTCCTTTCAGTCCCGGTTCACACTTCTTGCAGAGCGCATGTGATTCGCACTGCAAATCAAATGCGATGTCCGTGCAATGCTATTTCAGCCATAAAGATAGTATGGCTGATATTGCATCGCATTCAGACTAAACTTGCACAGGACCCTTTTTTTGGTCTGCACCAGAATCAGAACGCATGGGTGTTCATACCCATGCGATCTGATTCATGTCCGAACTGTCAGTTCACAGTGTGATATGCAAGCTGAAATGGGGGTGCCATTAATATTGTATAGACACTCCCAGCAGTTCGCATATGGCAGTTTGAACTCCCATGCAAGTCTGGTGAGATGCGGGAGCCCGCAGTGGATTTGCAGGGTTCCCGCATTGCACAAGTGTGAACCAAGCCTCAAGGTTGTCAGTTCCGCTCAGTATTGCAATTTGCTCCATTATTGTATACACGCAGCACACAGTGCACGAAGAAAAAACCTTCAGCCTTGCTAGCAATCAATAACCCAGTTACAATATTAACATTACAGGAAATTTAAGAATGTTGCTTACAGGTTAGAAGACTCCTGTTTA
The DNA here is from genome assembly GCF_042186555.1 of Aquarana catesbeiana. Lineage (NCBI taxonomy): Eukaryota > Metazoa > Chordata > Amphibia > Anura > Ranidae > Aquarana > Aquarana catesbeiana. The sequence continues at coordinate 557,818,827 of NC_133325.1, read as the reverse complement.
AAACTCCTGTTTTTAACTCTCCACTTGGTCAAAATTTCACTTGTTCATGAATTCCAGTGTAAGCCAGCAATTTTAATTTGAGCTGTACAGAAAATTATATAACATCTGTGAACAATTAAGAACTCCCTTTAATTTGCAGACTGAAGGAAAGAAAAAAAAGTGCTGTATAAAAATGTCAAAAAGTGGAAGGGAAAAAAAAGAAAAAATGTTTAAAGCTGATGGCAAAGTTCTTAAAGAAGAAAATAAAACACTTGAAACCACAACCGGTCACCCAGCAGTCATAAGCAGAACCCCTGTACAACAATTCCAACGTAAGCCAACAATTTCAATTAAATCTTTTTATCTTGTCTTGGGGAGGATGTTGAGACTAGGACAGTTAGTAAAAGGAGATCATTTCCCTAAGACATGCAAAGACAGCAAATTGATGAGGAGATCATTTCCCTAAGACATGCAAAGACAGCAAATTGATGGCAACAACTCTCCTCCTTTCCATCTTAAACACAATATAATGGTTGGAGTTGCACTTTGACTCTTACCTGAGGCTCCCCTAGTTGCTTTCTCTGTCTCACCGATTTCTGCACAGCTTCACTTAAGGACTTGGTGTATGAAAGTAAAGCCCGAAGCTGAGAGTCTGTGAGGACCCACAACAGCTCATCTAAGAAGAAGGACAGCTTGGAGGATAGCACCATGCAGTCTTTGGTCTAAGCAAAAGTAGAAATAACATGACATTACATAAGAATGTTAATGAAGATCTAAGCTCTCCTACCATTTACGGCCAAGGAGGATGCCATCTTGGCCTCTGTTTGATCTGCATTTGCAATGATGCTGCACATATGATCAGTTATGACACCAGCCATTTGATGACTTAAAGCGGAGTTCCACCCAAATTTTGAACAATATCTGTATGTATTCTCTTCCTTGCCTAGATGCTGACATGCCGTTTAAAAAAATTTAAATCGCCGTAATTACCTTTTATTTTTCTATTCTTCTTTGCACTTCCTGGTTCTCCTCCCGTGGGAGTAGGCGTGTTTCTAGCCTCTCCCAGACTCCTGGGAGCTAGTCTCAGGCTTCCCAGGATGCCACTGAGCATGTGCGGGAACGAGCGGTGAATGCTGGGAGCACAGCATTCACCACATCCAGGAAATAAATGCTTGTGGGCTTCAAATGCCCACAATGAAGATGGAAACCGCCTGCAGTGAATAATACAAGTTATTCTTTCCGACGAAATCTGACACAGGCGGACATATTACACACAATATGTGAGTATGTAATGCTGAGAAGAAAAGTTTGTGAATGAACTCAAAAAAAAAAAAAAAACGATAGATAGGTGGACCCCCGCTTTAACACAGTTTGGTTGACAGAACAAGCAACTGACAGTTCTCATTCACGGAATGCCAAACCAATAAATCAATGGGTTTAGTTCAGATTTAAATAAAGCAGATGAGGAGAATAACAAAGTAGAAAAACCTTGTTTTCCATGATTACATTTAAGCATTTGTCAAGTCAACTTAGCAGTATGACAGTCAGGTAAATGACAGTTTCAGAAGGAGAGGCCAGTGATGGAAATAACACATTTCGCATAGGTTTCTTTTAATGTAAAAGGCTAACATATTACATGGGGGGTGGGGGGTTGCACAGAATGGAGCTTGTGTATTCACAACAGTTCTGCTGTGTGGAGGGGGGAGTGTTTTTTTCCTCCAATAAGCTCTCACCCAGTGTCCCTCTCCTGTGTGCAGCTGATAGTTGAAGAAAGATTTTTAATACAATCTGCACTTCTGAAAGGATGTACAGTAGTGAGGGGAGGACTGCAGATAGACTAATAAATGTATGAGAATTTGTTTCATCTGTGTCTATCACCTGAGGCTGTTCACTTCACAGAGTATATGTGAGGGTTCATAACCATTTCTAATATAACCACCTTACTATTGCTCTACAAAAAAAAAAAAAAATGGAAGGTGGGGGGGGGGGGTTTAAAATCCACTGACCACCAATGACTGGAAGGAGGTGAAAAATAGATTTCCTTCAGGGGTTTACTTTCCAAAAACATTTGGAGTAAGTGTCCCTGGTCACCGTTACACAAGTTATATAACGACGCTGTACTGCACTGGTGAAAGTATGAAAAAAAAAAAAAAAGTTTTTTTTTTTCAAAAAGGAGTGACAAAAAATGACAACTTCAAAAAACGCGCCATGCCTCTTACTAATTACCTTAGACTGTCTACTTCCCAAAACGGGGTAATTTGAGATATATTTGTACTGTCCTGGAGTTTTCAGGCCTCGAGAATTGAGATAGGCCATCATTACATCAGGTCTGATACATGTTCAGATATATTCCATAGTTTGTGGACTCTATAACTTTCCTACAGACTAAATAATACACACTGATTTGAGTAATTTTCACCAAAGAAATGTAGAAGAATACAATTTGGTTTCAATTTATGAAGAAAGATTATATTCTTTGCAAAATTGTATAACAGAAACAAAGAAAAATTAGTTTTTTTTCACAAATTTTTGGGCCCAGTGGTGAACAAATACCACCAAAAGATGGCCTGTCAGCTGTCTCTTGTCAGCAGCAAAGGGGGGAGGGGGGACCTGCGGAGAAGACAGGTGGGCGGCCAGCTGTGCTCTGCCATTACATGTAATAGCAGTGGCACCGGGCCATCCACACAGTGGAATAAAGAGAGGGGCGGGCGTGTGGAGCGGAGCCCGATCGGGCGGGACCACTGTCTTCCTTGGCGTTAATGTGCCGCCCCTCAGAACCTGCCGCCCAGGACCAATGGTCCCATTGGGTTCCATGGTAGGGCAGGCCCTGCAGGCTAGTATTCAAGTGGTTTAAAGTAGACCTCCAGCCAAAGAATAGTTCAAAAAATAATTGTGTTTACTTTTTACCTAAAAAATGTTCCATAAGGGCCCTTTCACACATGCTGTCTGATCAGGTCCGCCTGTCCGTTTTTCAGGCGGACCTGATCGGATGCTCCATTCACCTCTATGGAGCGACGGGTGTCAGCTGTGACATGTCCGCCGACATCCGCCGATATCTGATCCGCCAAATCCAGACAGATGGAAACCCTATTTTCCATCCGTCTGGCGGATTGGATCGAATCGGATATAATAAAAGAGTGTAACCCTCCTGGTTGTGCAGATGTGTGCAAGACAGACTGACCAGAATTACAGATTCTCTGTCAAGTGAAACAGTAAACATGGGCATTTTAGATATGTATTTACCAATTTGCCTTGAGTGCCAGTTTTAGGTTTTTAGATGGTTAGAAAGTGAGGTGTGATGAGAAAGCAAGATATAAATGTAGCGCCAATATTGTTTTCTACAATAAATCTCACCCTTCTTTTAAGTGCTATGTTCAGTCTCCCCCCATTTGTAAGCAGGCGTAAAGGAGTGGTTGGGGCATCTTCACAGCTTTCAGACGCATCAGCTTCAATGCGAAGGGTCTGCCAAGTCACTTGTTTAAATGTAAGGACCTGTTTAAAATAAAAAAAAAAAAAAAAACATATTCAGATATTATATTCCAACAATTTCCTGAAGTTCCAAAAAAAAGAAAAAAAAGTTACCTCTCCGCGCTGGGAATTGGTGAGGCGAGTGAAGCGCAAATCACTTTGCTGCCAGTTTGGGCTAACACTATAACCTTGGAGTTGCCATAGCTGCACGGATGCACGAAATGTATGAGACTGAATCTTAATACTGACACATCCAATTTCAAGGAACATACCTTCAACCACTTTCTCTGCAAAACCATATTCGCTAGAATGTAGCAAGAAAAAAAAAAATAGGGAAGGAAAATAGGGAAGAATAGAGAGAATATTAACATTAGATGCTTCGAAAAGTGAACATCTGCCTTAAAAATGATCACACAGAACACTGATCTCACCTCTGACCCGAGGCAAGCGCAATAGGTGAAGGCCCATTTGGAGGTCGAGGATCCTCACATGTTTTCATTTCAATCTCTACTTTATCCAGCATCTTGTTTTCAATATTAGCAAAGGCAAACAAAACAAATTTAGTCAGTTTGTTTCTAGTGAAGGGCACTAACTTAATACACTAAAATGTTTAATGCTGAACCCTAGGATAAACAAATGTTGTCTTAATACAAGAGGCATGTGTATTTTTACTTGAATCCTGGTGTGCTTTGTGTATTTCTTCTGGATCTTTACAGTAACCCACGTTGCTTCTGTGCAGGAGTGTTCTGTAATTAAGACTGGTCACTGCTGCTCTTACTACTTGTGCAGGATGACTGGTCATGTATTCACTCTTTAAAAACGTATTTTCTTTGGAGAAGAGGCACTTAAGAGTGGATATTATTGCAATATACAAATCAAATGGTGATTCTGGCATTGGGAGAAAACTATTTAATTTAAGGTCTTTGAAGAAGTTGACATGTGGCCACACAATGAAGTTGAAGTTGGACGAGAAACGGTTCAATCTTAAACTGCGTGATTCCTTACTGTTAGGCTGCATTCACACCTGAGCGTTTGCAGCTCGTAAAATGCCTGAAAAACGCCCAACAAGCAAAATCCCATTCATTTCAATGGCACCTGTTTACATCTGAGCGTTTTGTCACCTGAAGCAAAACACCTCAAAAACGCCCAAAGCTCAAAAAAGAACATGAGCTTCTTTGGGGCATATTACAGGCGTTTTTCTGCCTTTTACATTGGTGATCTGAACAAAATCGAGGCAAAAAAAGCTGCGAAAACGCGGTTAAAAACGTGCGACTTTGAAGCGCTCAGGTGTGAATGCAGCCTCAAAGAACGGTAAGGATGTGGAACTTCCTTCCACAGTTGGTGGTGTCAGCGGGGAGTGTAGATGCAGTCAAAAAAACTTCAGATGTGTTTCAGTGTGAACTGAATGTACTAGTGCCTTTATTCCTCCTTTCTAATTATGTACAGTATGTAACTAAGAGAAAGCCTTCAGTACACCATTAGGAGGCTGAAGTAGATGGGCACACCTAAAGCCACATGCACATAGGCGCATTTGCCCATGCAGCATTAAAGCGGGGTTTCACTCAAATTTTGAACAATATCTGTATGTATTCTCTTCCTTGCCTAGATGCTGACATGCTGTTTAAAAAAATTTAAAATCGCCGTAATTACCTTTTATTTTTCTATTCTTCTTTGCACTTCCTGGTTCTCCTCCCGTGGGAGTAGGCGTGTTTCTAGCCTCTCCCAGACTCCGCACAGAATCCTGGGAGCTAGTCTCAGGCTTCCCAGGATGCCACTGAGCATGTGCGGGAAGGAGCAGCGAATGCTGGGAGCACAGCATTCACCACATCCAGGAAATAAATGCTTGTGGGTTTCAAATGCCCACAATGAAGATGGAAACCGCCTGCAGTGAATAATATAAGTTATTCTTTCCGACGAAATCTGACACAGGCGGACATATTACACACAATATGTGAGTATGTAATGCTGAGAAGAAAAGTTTGTGAATGAACTAAAAAAAAAAAAAAAAAAAAAGATAGATAGGTGGACCCCCGCTTTAAGACACTGCATGTTTCTGATGTCTCAGATGCCCTAGAGCTGCCTACAGTCACACATAGACATGAATGCATTAAGGCAACTGTACGCAGATATTTGCACCACTATTTGCATAAAGTAGCACATGCGCACAAATGTAATCCATCAAATACACTTTAGGTGCATTCAGCGCATTATGTCTGCTTGCGTGCATTACTTTACACAAGTAACTGCATACAGCTGACTTCACCCATTCAGGTTTATAGGCAGCTGTACGCTGCACTAGGACATCAGAGATATTCAGTGTCTTTACACTGCACGGGCAAATGCATTTACTTTGGCAATTATGAGGGGGTCCCACTCACCTTATTAGATTTCTTGTACTTATTTTATACTATGGCAAATGTAACCTGAGGAGCCTAGAACACACAACACTGCATAGTGAACAGGAAAGGAACAGAGTTGAGATTATGGCAGGGAGTGGGTATTTAAGGTATTTGACTCTGTCCCCACTCAGCTCAACCAATAATTAAATATTACTTTTTGGTAGAATGACCTTTTAATCAATGGCTGTGTATGCCCTAGTTGACTGTACTCTAACACTCACATAAGCCACAACACATTTTTCAAAAGTGAAAACCCTCTAGGCTCCATTATCACGCCACACAACCAAGCTGCTAAAGATCAGAATTGTGATTAATGCTAAATCCACTGGTTTGTGTGTGTGTGTGTGTTATATACAGTCTAGGCAAGCTATAGACCGGGGACTTTATATGCAAGCCTGAAATATGAAAATTTACCTAAGGGTTGGTTATTGGAGCGTGGGTATAACAATGATTGAGCATAAGTAAATGTTATAACAGCACCTTTACTGTTATTAATATTATATACAACAGGTTTGCACAGTTCATTACAAAATAAGGTGGGAAACAGTACAGGTACAATAAAATTCAACACAAGAGGGTTAGGAGGGTTAAGGATTTTCCACATTTAGCAAGACTCTTTCCAACAAAGCATTTACAGTCTTTATGTCTACTTACCAGACATATTGGATGAGTTTTCAGTTTAGTCCACTGTATCTGTGAGAGAAAATGCACTTGGTTAATATTTACATATCCCAAGCATTATACAGTAACTTTCATTAAAATAGAATTATTCTCAAGGAATATTACAAACATGACTTGGGTTGAATGAGCAGTATTGTTCATACTGCCTCAACACACTTGGTTTTCTTAGTGCCATGTGATCTGTCAGGGCTGGGCTCTCAGCAGATCCCTTCTCTGTGCTCAGGCTGCTCAGCTGTCGGATAATTTTCAGCACCCAGTGGCTCACCTGGTTATTATCTGCTCGTCAGTCCCGCCTACAGCCAGCCCCTTCTGGCCATTTAAACTGCCTTGTTCATTCCTTTTGTGCCTTAGCCTTGGTCAAACATATCTTGTGAAAGACTTTGCCCGGCTGACGTCCCTTCTGGTTCCTGATCCTGTTCTTCTGCCTCGGACTACGCTGATCTTTGGTTTCCTGATTAATGGCTTGTCTGACTATCCGCTTTGGCTTCCAAACCCTGGCTTATGTTTTGGCTAAGTTTACTGTTCTGTACCATTTTTACCATTATATTAACAGTAGGGGATGACCGATTATCGGTGCGGCCACTTATTCACTTTTTTTGAAGCATCGGTATCGGTGAAAAAAAAAAACTTACCAATATTACTGATATTGCTTCAAGGAGTTGTACCGAGGTGATGCATGCATCAGCCCGGTACCAGTCCTTATAGTGGACGGTCAGCCTTCTTGTAATAACAACCTATGCGCCTCACCCCCCCCCCCACACACACTCACCCTAGCCCCCAGCCAGCACATCCGCCGGCTGGCCAAAGACCCAAACAAAGCCAATGCTTTGTATGGGTCTCTGATCCAGTAACCCGGAAGCGATGTCAGGACATCACTTCCGGATTACTGGCATCTTAAAAGGTGCCAGTTTTAAAAAATAAAAAGTATTCAAAAACATCAAACTTGACGTTTTGAAAACTTTCATGTGCAGAGGAGGGGTTTGGTGTCTTATAGACCCCAGATCTCTCCATAAAAAGAGTACCTGACACTGCCTATTTCTGTCACAAGGGATGTTTACATTTCTTGCGACAGCAATAAAAGTGATAAAAAAATTTTTTTAAAAGGACAGAGTTAAAAAAAAAAAAAATTGAAATGTACAGAATATCGGCACCGGATATCAGCCATTGGCCTAAAAGGCAGCCGAAAAATTGGTATTGGCCCTAAAAAAACGATATCGGTCGATCCCTAATTAAAAGCTGTGATTTTTACTGTATTTTCTGTCTCAGTCTGATTTATGGTTCCTGACATGATCCCACCTTACCCGAATCGCAGCACGATTACAATACACGCGTGTGATGGCCAGCCATGTGGGTAAATCCAGCATGTTCTGGAGAGCCTCTTCATCAAGCTCCAAATCTGTCAGCTGTCCTTCTCCCCGCAGTGTGCTCAGATTGATCTGTTCTGGAGACAAGTTCTTAGCAAACCTTTGGGAAAACACAAACAGCATTTCAGCATTTAAATTATACAGAAAACTTAATAAAAATAAATAATTTGGGGATATGGAGGGGTTACAGCACACCTCCCAGATTTCTGAGCAATACCCCTTAAAAAAAAAAAAAAAAAAAACACACCACACAGTAGGGAAGCAAGCATGTCCAAAGGAAAGATTTCTGATGGACTGCGATGGATAAGGTGTCTTTTTTTTTTTTTTTTTTTTTTTAACAACGCAAGAACTTTATTAAAATAGCAATATTCGCATATCAGTATCACATAATAATACAGGGTAAAAGAATGGTACAAATATACATAGTACACATATATTACACATGTCTGTACAAGGGTATACCAGTCAACTGCATGCAACAGGAAGACTGCTAGAAAAAGGGGGTTATCCGTCATTTACTAGGAGAACACTCTCACCTGAATCAGTGAGTCTTTAGATGAACAATGGAGGATCCCCAAGGGGAAGTGGAGGGGAAACACGGGGGTTGGAGGGGATAAAGAAGGGGGGGACAGGGTGGAGAGGACAGGGGGGAAGGGCAGAAAAAGGAAGGTGGGGAGAGAGGAGGGACGGATGACAGCAAGGCTAGGGATAACCCAGCCAGGTATTATATATAAAAAAACTAAGGGTCCACTTCCAGACTGGGTGGAGAAATCTCCAGCTGTAAAGAACCCCAGAAATCTATGCAGGAAGACCAAATTTTGTCAAACTTACTCGGACAGTTCCTGTTGATGTACGTTATTTTACACAAAAATGTAAGACATTATTCAGGGTATTCCACCAGGTGGTGACGGTGGGTGGCAGTGCAGCCATCCACTTCAGTAGAACTTCTCTGCGAGCATAGCATGTGGCATATATTATGAACAATTTGGTGTATTTTCTCACTGTGGGGTTGGTGATCATATACAACATGACCTCAGGAGCTAGTGTAAGTGTTGTCCCTGTAGCCGAATTAACATCCTCCCGAACCTGCTCCCAGAAGCCCTCCAAAAGGGGACCAGATCATATATGTTATATGAAGCCTCCAGGTCTCTACAGCATGGACAAGACTAGGATCTATATGGGTAGATAGCTGCCAGTCTGCGTGGTGTATAATAAGCCCTGGATAATGTATCTTACCTGGTCAGAAGCCATTGGGATCTCAAATGATGCCAACATAAAAATGCAAATGATGCCAACATTTTGTTAAAATGCTTATTTTTATTGGGCCATGTGTAAGCAACCACCCAAACTTTTTTTCTCAAATGAGAAAACTTTGTTGCTGTGACCAAAGAGAAGTCTGTGATTGCTCACAAGTTGCCTGTAGTGGCTGCATTAGTTATCTTTTTTTGTCCTTTATCTTCACCCGGTAGTCATGTAAATAACATTGTAGCCATGAAGGGACATTCTTGTCCCTTCATGGCTACACATTTTGTTTTTTTTTTTACTGTATAGGGGCAGCCATGGCTGTCACATGGGCTGGACTTCAAACATGTCTGCCATTGTTCATCTCTGTTACATAGTGGATAAATGGGGCCAGTAATAAAGAGAAGCTTCTTTGGGCTTTCCTTTCACCTTACATGGAGTGATAAGAACACCACATTTATGGCAAGATCAAGATTTTTTGTACTTGCGGACAATGTTCTTAGCATTAAAAATGCATACAGCCACCCTTTTGGACTGATTTTATGCTATTACTCAAACAACTGTTTAATTCATCTTTTCCATTGGATCCTATCCACTACTTGCTGGGTCCCTTCTCTGGTATTGCAAAACGCCTGATAGCGTACATATTACTGGCTGCCCGAAGAGCAATTCCGCTGGCTGTCCACCAACCCGCCTTCCAAGACTCAACTTTTACATATTATCACCGAAATCTGCAGAATGGAATTCCTTACCGCCACTGCCTCAGACACCCTTTCCCAAGTCAATGTATGTTGGGAGACTTGGGACCAGTCTGCTCATGGTGAGAGGTATTGGGGCTCAGAATGGGAGATTGCTGCAATCCAGGTCAGTGGGACTGGTGGGTTGAGGAGGGGGTCCTGTGTAAGTTCACCTTACAGATTTTTCTGTAGCGGTGAACTTCCCCTTTAAAGAATGATGATGACTTTTCAAGGAGTTACTTTTTTGGGAAAAATGTACTGATTAAATATTGCTTTCCTAAATGTCCCAGTGAAAATAAAAAACACGAGATCCTGTCACCAACTTAAAAAATTGCACGAAAATGCAAAGAAAATAAAATTATGCAAATTTGACTACATCAGGAAAGTCAATATTATTAGCTTCTCCTCTTATGGGATGGTCCAATTACCACCTCAGAAAATCCACCCCTCAACTCCCTATATAACCATTTATATAGCCGACGAGGATGAAGCAAAGGGGAATGTGGCATGAGTTACAGCTCTGAGTCTTCTGGGGCTGCTGACATCACATCCAAGGCCGCATGAATGAGGATCCAGTGTTTAGCTGCTGCTGCTGGAGGGCACAGGTACACCATCCAGCCATACTACGGCAGCCGTGCACCTGGACAGGGCTGGGTAGTGCACTCAATGAACATTTAGAGCAGTATGCTGGCATTATACCAAAGACTGTTATATACAACAACAGTTACATTAAACTCACTGGACTATTACAAGCTCCTTATTTTAAGAGGACTACAAGTGAAATAGTTTTGAGTGCCAATCCACTCAAAACTTAAAGTGTTACTAAACCCACAACAGTAAAATCAGTTGTATATGCAGTAAAGCATGTTTGTTATACTCCCTGTGGAACCTAAGGGGTTAATCCTCCGCATTGTGTAAAAAAGCTGTTTGATCCTGTCTTCTCTGATCCTCCCCCTCTTCCACTGACTCCAAAACATGTCCGGATAAGACAGAGTAAATGGAGTCAGGCTGCACATGATCAGTTTGGTGTGTATTGCTACACTGTTTTTTTTTTGTTGTTTTTTGGAGGGTGCATGTGATCAAGATAGGGCCAATCAGCACTGTCCAGACAGAGGGTCAGAGGTCCTTCATCCCGATAGGACAGCCAGTGCAGTATGAAAACTCAACCTACAAGCTTTAACCAGACATTGATAAAAGTCACGAGACTGCTATATACTTGCTGATGAGAAAAAAAGGTATTTAGCCGTTTATATTTACTGTTGCATTCCCATGTTTTGTGTACTGTGGGAGACCAGATATCGTGAATGCAGGGCCCTAGGTTTAGTAACACTTCAGGTTTCGGTTTTAAGATGAGAGCATCAAATTGACTCAACATCCAATTATTCTTTCAGGACAATGGTCTCGGTTTCAACTTAGGGTGGTCATAAACAACTCAATCCACATTCCAATTAAATGCCCCAAGCTACTAAACAGCAGCTACATTGTCAGAAGCGCTTGTCAGCACACACAGATTTTCTACTTTGTTAACAGCATAGATGAAGCCAAAAAAAAAAAACTTTCATTAGTCCTATAGGGGATGGACAGATGTCTATTGAAGCCTATTTACAGTGGGGAAAATTATTATTTGATCCCCTGCAGATTTTGTAGGTTGGCCCACTTACAAAGAAATGAAGGGTCTATAAATTGTTATTATACATTGGTGACGGAAAGCATTCAGACCCCCTTAAATTTTTCACTCTTTGTTACATTGCAGCCATTTGATAAAATCATTTAAAGTGAATGTAAACCCAATGTCATCCTTTCTAAACTACTGCCATAGGGGTTATCTATAAGGATATACATGCCTCCTGCATGTATCTTTACCTGTCAAATGTCTCCCCTCTGTCTGTTATTAGACCCAAAAAACTGCAGATTCTGTGGGTGGGTCTGTTGTCTGGCGCTCGGTGGGTGGAGTTGTGATGTCAGTAGACTCCCCGCCCGCCTCTACACTCCCCTTGTCAATATGCATTTTCTGCTGTGTGTTTCTAACACTGAACTTCTGCTATGATCTCTAACATCCAGTGAAAAGACAGGAAAGTAACCACATGACTTCAGCATGCCAAATCATGCTGAGGTGTGGAACAGCCAATCCTTGCAGAGCTGCTGAAGAAAGGAGTGGGGGTGGGAACTAAAAAATAATCCCTGTGTCTTAGGCTAGTGCACAAGATGTAACTCACCTGTCACCCACAGCAAGGGGGAGGATTTGACAAAGTTTTTCTCAGTTTGTCAAGATTTTTCTCACTGAACAATAAAAGAGGATTGCTCAGAGATGGATTAACTCTGTGTGGCAAGACTGGGCTCAAACGATAGGAAATCTTATACACTACAGTATGATATGAAAAAAAAAATTTGGGTTTACATCCACTTTAAGTTCATTTTTGTCCTCATTAATGTACACACAGCACCCCATATTGACAGAAAAACACAGAATTGTTGACATTTTTGCAGATTTATTAAAAAAGAAAAACTGAAATATCACATGGTCCTAAGTATTCAGACTCTTTGCTCAGTATTTAGTAGAAGCACCCTTTTGATCTAATACAGCCATGAGTCTTTTTGGGAAAGATGCAACAAGTTTTGGGGATCCTCTGCCATTCCTCCTTGCAGATCCTCTCCAGTTCTTTCAGGTTGGATGGTAAACATTGGTGGACAGCCATTTTTAGGTCTCTCCAGAGATGCTCAATTGGGTTTAAGTCAGGGCTCTGGCTGGGCCATTCAAGAACAGTCATGGAGTTGTTGTGAAGCCACTCCTTCGTTATTTTAGCTGTGTGCTTAGGGTCATTGTCCTGTTGGAAGGTAAACCTTTGGCCCAGTCTGAGGTCCTGGGCACTCTGAAGAAGGGTTTTGTCCAGGATATCCCTGTACTTGGCCGCATTCATCTTTCCCTCGATTGCAACCAGTCATCCTGTCCCTGCAGCTGAAAAACACTCCCACAGCATAATGCTGCCACCACCATGCTTCACTGTATTGGAAAGGTGACGAGCAGTGCCTGGTTTTCTCCACACATACCGCTTAGAATTAAGGCCAAAAAGTTCTATCTTGGTCTCATCAGACCAGAGAATCTTATTTCTCACCATCTTGGAGTCCGTCAGGTGTTTTTTTAGCAAACTCCATGCGGGCTTTCATGTGTCTTGCACTGAGGAGAGGCTTCCGTCGGGCCACTCTGCCATAAAGCCCCGACTGGTGGAGGGCTGCAGTGATGGTTGACTTTCTACAACTTTCTCCCATCTCCTGACTGCATCTCTGGAGCTCAGCCACAGTGATCTTTGGGTTCTTCTTTACCTCTCTCACCAAGGCTCTTCTCCCCCGATAGCTCAGTTTGGCCTGACGGCCAGCTCTAGGAAGGGTTCTGGTCATCCCAAACGTCTTCCACTTAAGGATTATGGAGGCCACAGTGCTCTTAGGAACTTTAAGTGCAGCAGATTTTTTTTGTAACCTTGGCCAGATCTGTGCCTTGCCACAATTCTGTCTCTGAGCTCTTCAGGCAGTTCTTTTGGCCTCATGATTCTCATCTGCTCTGACATGCACTGTGAGCTGTAAGGTCTCATATAGACAGATGTGTGGCTTTCCTAATCAAGTCCAATCAGTATAATCAAACACAGCTGGACTCAAATGAAGGTGTAGAACCATCTCAAGGATGATCAGAAGAAATGGACAGCACCTGAGTTAAATATATGAGTTTCACAGCAAAGTGTCACAAAGGGTCTGAATACTTAGGACCATGTGATATTTCAGTTTTTCTTTTTTAATAAATCTGCAAAAATGTCAACAATTCTGTGTTTTTCTGTCAATATGGGGTGCTGTGTGTACATTAATGAGGAAAAAAAATGAACTTAAATGATTTTAGCAAATGGCTGCAATATAACAAAGATTGAAAAATGTAAGGAGGTCTGAACACTTTCCGTCCCCACTGTAGGTGTATTTTAAATGATAGAGACAGTATATCAACCAAAAATCCAGAAAAAAATGATATAAATGTTATAAATTGAGTTGCAGTTCAGTGAGTAAAATAAGTATTTTATGAGTTGAGTGGCATCTTGATATAACGCGGTCATTTACCCCGTAGGATCCCGATGCGCTTGGCGGAGCCCCTGGAAAAAAAACCCAGGGACTTAGCATGAGAGATGGAACAAGAGAGGCTACGCAGGAAAGGCTTGTGTGAAGAGCCAAGTCTTCAATTTACTGCGAAAGACCAAGATGGTAGGGGCCTCCTGGAGCTCAGTAGGGAGGCTGTTCCACAGCATGGCACCCTGGTGGGAGAAGGCTCGACCACCACGCCGAGTCTTCTTAGGCAGAGAGATGTGGAGGAAGTCTCTTCTGCTCGATCTAAGTGATCTTCCCAGAACTCGTTTGTGGAAGCTTGAGCAGAGGTAACTCGGAGCAAGGCTTCTCATTATTTTAAAAATGATACAACCTGCTTTAAACAGAGTACGATGGTAGACCGGCAGCCAGTGCAAGGCACAAAGAACGGGGGTGATATGATCCCTCAAAGGGAAACCCAAGTAGCCTTGCCGCAGAATTCTGTATGAGTTGAAGCCTCTGCATAGTCTTCTTTGGCAATCCCAGATAATAATGAATTGCAATAGTCTAGGCGACTGCCTATCTTGGCACAGAAGACGGTTTTCTTGTCCGGAGGGTCAAAGTTTTTAAACCAAACCCTCAGGAATTTTAGCTGCCAGTGGCATGCGCGGACAACCTTATTTACCTGAGGGACCAGGGTTATGCCTGAGTCTAAGACGAACCCCAAGTCACAAACTTGGGAGGCCCCCTCAGGAGGAGAACAAAATGAGGAAGGCCAAGGCAGAATAGCTGGAGGAATAGCCAAATCACTGAAGGTGATCAATTCAGTTATTCCACCATTGAGTATCAGAAAATTGGTGGACATCCAAGTATTGATGGCATCCAAACAGTTGGCAAGGGTGGCATCAGCCGGCTGATTCCTAGGAATCCTCAGGTAAACCTGGGTGTCGTCCGCATATACATGGTACTGGACGGCGTGGGTCTTTAGAAGGTCGTTAAGAGGCCTCATATAGATGTTGAACAGCAGAGGAGATAGGGCAGAACCCTGTGGCACTCCGCAGTCCAAGGCGGTGTTCTTAAGAGTAAAAGGAGCCAGTCTTGACTCCCTGAACTCTGCCCTCTAAGAAAAAGGCCACCCATGCCAAGGCCGACCCGCTCATGCCCAAAACTGATCTCAACCGCTCCAGTAAAATTGTATGGTTGATGGTGTCAAACGCGGCCGACAAATCCAAGAGGACCAGTGCTACTGAGTCGCCTGTCCAGACTGTGAAGGACATCATCGTAAACACAGATGAGGCTCATCTCTGTTCCAAGACCAGGTCGAAATTCGTCCAAAAGATATAAGGACTCAAGAGAAGCCTGTAGCTGTATAACCACTAGGAGCGCCATCACCTTTTGTGTTGCTATGGACATTTGTATAGTGACTTTATTGCAATAATATAGTTAGGTTTAGTAACAGCATATGTTTACAGAGGCCCCATCCCCTCCATTGATATGTAAATAACTGAGACAGGATGTTCTTTGCAGGAAGTTGGTGTATGGAGGGAATGGATGGTAGGGGCTTGGGGAGAGGTGGAAGAAGAAACGTGTTTGGAACGGAGAGGTGTTTGGGAGGACAAAGAGGAAGACCTGATGCGAGGAGCTCGATAACTTTGGAGACGCTTTTGTGAGTTGGACTCTGAGCAAGGAACTATGAAGGACACCTTGACCCCTAAGTTGAGTAACTGTTTAGTTTACTTAATGTGTACATATTGTACATGCTTATATTTGTAGGCATATTTTGTAAGCTAGAAGTTGCGTTGTATTGTGCATCCTACAGTTTGTATGTGCAGATTTTTCCCTGTTTATTAAA
The DNA here is from genome assembly GCF_042186555.1 of Aquarana catesbeiana. Classification (NCBI taxonomy): domain Eukaryota; kingdom Metazoa; phylum Chordata; class Amphibia; order Anura; family Ranidae; genus Aquarana; species Aquarana catesbeiana. The sequence continues at coordinate 557,803,046 of NC_133325.1, read as the reverse complement.
GCATTGATACACTTCAGAAGTCTAAGCTTCCTTGGTTTTACCACAAGAACTTAATAGATAGACGGAAAGAATTACACCTTTGCCACAAAAGGCAAATTGGAAATCGGCCTATAGTTGCCAAGGACGGCAGGGTCCAAGGTCGGCTTCTTCAGCAGGGCCAAGACCACGGCCTGCTTCAGGACGCCCGGGACAGTGCCTGTCCTGAGGCAACAGTTGTCTATCTCCCCAATAAAGGGGGCTAACCAAACAGCTAACCAAAACCGGCAGGACAGACATCCAGGGGGAGGAAGATGGTCTCAAAGAGGCAATTACCTCAACCACCTGTTCAGTTGTTACCAGTTGGAAACAAGACAGTCCAGGGGCCATCACTGTCCTCCTGCACAATCTCTGGCCTGATGATATTGTCTCATAGAATGCATTAGGATTAAAACAAATTCTGCCTTTAGAACCACTTTAACCCTTTCAGTGCCAAGTCCTTACGCCATATGGACCTACAGAAGTGCCCGCAGGTGGCCAAGTCACTACAGCGTACGGACCTCCTTCTCCCTCTCCTATAAGCTTATGGTCACTTCAATGACCATAAGCTCATATCAGAATTGTTCAGCAGACTCTGCTGAACAATTCTATAACTCTGATCAGCGGATTACAACCTGCTGATCAGAGTTATTAACCCCTAATGTGACCGTCCATCCCCCCACCCATGCCGCCGCTTCCCTGCCCCCTGCCTCTCCACCTCCGATGCACCTTTCATCTAAAACTGCCTCCCCACTCTCCTCTTCACCCCCCTTCTCCCCCCAGCACTGATGACCCCCCCCTCCACCCGATCCAACCCCCTCCCTGCAAACCCGCTCCGCGCAACCACCATCATTAGCCGGCATCTTTCCTCTTCCACTCCCGCTGGCTTCAGGTGCTGCATGGGGCATGTGTTCCCCCTCCCAGTCAGATCACCCCCCAGCTACCCCTGCACCCCTGAGCAGCAACTCTCCTTTCCCTCCCTCCGCCTGCAGTTTCTCCCTGCACAGAACTCCTATGATCTGTCAGGCTGGGGAGCGTGGCGGGGGGGGGGGGGGGAGCTGTGCGGGTTGGAGTGAAGTAGGGGCTTAGTAAACATGTGTTTACTAAACTTCCCCCCTGTAAAAGAGAGAGCGCATGCAGCGATCACTACTGATCGCTGCTATGTGCCCACTGACAGCTGATATATTGTAACCGCTAGTGTTACAATATATCAGACTGTCATTTTCTGAATGAATAGAATCTCTATACAGATTTTTCATTCATTCAAGTAAAGTGATCGCAGAAAAGGGACGATCTCAAAAAAAGAGATATGGGGGTCTGTTTAGACCTCTGATATCTCACCAAAGACCCAGTAATTTTGTAAAATTAGCTGTGTGTTTTTATGTGCTAATAATGGTTTTAGTGTATTTTTTGCAAAAATATTGGTTTGATAAACATTTGCGCAAATACTGCGGGGTCTAAAAAAAACAGTACCACCTTCTTTTTATTCTAGAGGTCATATGCTTTCAGAAAATATATGGTTTTGGGGGTCTTTCACAAATTCTGAAAGCTGTAAGAGAAAAATGAAAACCTTCAGATTTTTTTTAGAAATTTGGATATTTACACTTTTGCGTCTGTTCAATTTTTACTATTTCGCAAAAAGGAGCAATTTAAATATTTGTTATTTATTAACTCTATACAGGTTAAGCTTTTATATTTAGTAGGCATTTTGTAAAATGTGCTGTATTTTTATCTGCCATTAATGGTTTTAGTGTATTTTTTGCAAATATATTGGTTTGATAAACATTTGCGCAAATACTGCAGGGGTCTAAAAATTCAGTAGCACCTTCTTTTTATTCTACTGATCATGTGCTTTCACAAATTCTGAAAGCTATAAGTGAAAAATAAAAAAGCAAAGGAAAAATTGAAAAAATGGTCTGGCCACCTGAGTGTACAAAATGGAGCACAGGGCCTGGCAGCAAAATGGTTAATAGAAAATTTATGGAGGGAGAGGAAACTTCGAGTTGCCAAGCGACAGCAGAAAAACCTTAAGGATTTAGAGAAGATCTATAAAGATGAGTGGACCCAAATCCCTCCTGCGCCAACTACAAGAAATGTCTTACCTCTGTGCTTGCCAACAAGGGTTTCCCCACCAAGTACTGAATCATGTTTTGCTTGGGGATCAAATACCGTATTTATCGGCGTATAACACGCGCCGGCGTATAACACGCACCCCAAGTTTAGGAGAGAATTTTAAGGAAAAAAACTTTTAGGAGGGAAGTTTAAGGAAAAGAAACTTACATTAAAATGCCCATCAATGCAGCCTCATCAGTGTTCATCTGCAGCCTTTTCAGTGTCAGTGCAGCCTTGTCAGTGCAGCTTTGCCCCAGTGCAGCCTTGTCAATGCAGCCTTGTCCCCAGTGCAGCCTTGTCCCCAGTGCAGCCTTGTCAATGCAGCCTTGTCCCCAGTGCAGCCTTATTAATGCAGCCTTGTCCCCAGTGCAGCCTTATCAATGCAGCCTTGTCCCCAGTGCAGCCTTATCAATGCAGCCTTGTCCCCAGTGCAGCCTTGTCCCCAGTGCAGCCTAGTGTCCATGCCTCCTGCCGCTGCCGCCGCCGCCGCCGCCGCCATACACATAGAAGTAGTTTTAAATATGGCGCCGCGGAGTTCGGAGAGACTCGGCGCCGGCGGAAGTGAACGAACGCCGCCGAGATACACATAGCCGAGGGTTCTCGGCTCTTTCCGGCGCCGCTCACAGTCCCGCCCAGTCCCGCCCTATGATGGACATAACACAGGTCCAATGGCGGGACTGGGCGTGACAGTGAGCGGCGCCGGAAAGAGCTGAATACACCCGACTATGTGTATCTCGGCTCTGTGATTTCGGCGGCGCTCGTTCAGCACCGCCGAGTCCTTCCGAAGTCCGCGGCGCCATATTTGAAACTACTCGCTATGTAAATGTCGGCGGCGATCGCCGACATTCACATAGCGATAGCGGGGATCGGCGTATAACACGCACCCACGACTTTCCCCTGATTTTAAGGGGAAAAAAGTGCGTGTTATACGCCGATAAATACGGTACCTAAAATTTACTCACTGAACTGCAACTCAATGTATAACATTTGTATCTTCTGTTTTTTTCTGGATTTGTGACCGATATTCTGTCTCTATCATTTAAAATACACCTATGATAAAAATGATAGACCCTTAATTTCTTTGTAAGTGGGCACACTTACAAAATCTGCAGAGAATCAAATTATTTTCCCCACTGTAAGTCAAACCTTACTTAACATGCAGAATAAACAGGCAAGATTCCCTTGTTCTCCTGTTACACAATAATAATAATAACAATAATAATAATAATGTGGCAACGGACTTAAATAGCTTAACTTATTAGGAACATCTTATTAATAAGATTGTTAAAGCGGGGGTCCACCTATCTATGGTTTTTTTTTTTTTTGAGTTCATTCACAAACTTTTCTTCTCAGCATTACATACTCACATATTGTGTGTAATATGTCTGCCTGTGTCAGATTTCGTCGGAAAGAATAACTTATATTATTCACTGCAGGCGGTTTCCATCTTCATTGTGGGCATTTGAAGCCCACAAGCATTTATTTCCTGGATGTGGTGAATGCTGTGCTCCCAGCATTCACCGCTCGTTCCCGCACATGCTCAGTGGCATCCTGGGAAGCCTGAGACTAGCTCCCAGGAGTCTGGGAGAGGCTAGAAACACGCCTACTCCCATGGGAGGAGAACCAGGAAGTGCAAAGAAGAATAGAAAAATAAAAGGTAATTACGGCGATTTAAATTTTTTTAAACGGCATGTCAGCATCTAGGCAAGGAAGAGAATACATACAGATATTGTACAAAATTTGGGTGGAACCCCGCTTTAAGTACAGCAACAAATCCTAAAATTTATTTTGATTGGGGATAACCAAAAATTCCAAGTTTATTAAGAACCCATTGCAATAACCCTGTTGTGAAAATTAGATTGACCAAAATACTTAAAAGGATAAAGTCCACAAAAAAAAAAAATGCAAATTTTTTTGCAGGTAAAAAAAAAAAAAAGTGCATTTATTATTATTTTGTGTAGTAGAAGCCTGTAAAGCATTGCACCAGCAATCAGCAGATCGATGATGCCATGCAGGTCTCTTGAACACTGACAGTGTTATCTGCTTGCCTGTACATCCCATACGGGTAAGCCGCTATTCCCTGACAGGAAGACTCAATGAACTACCATAGCGCTCCACAGCACTGTGGTAGTTCATTGAGAACTACAAGCCGATAGCTGTCAAGGATGTCGTAGTTGTAGTTCAGAGCTGTATGAAATACACCTTGTGAGCAGAGGCCCGCACGGCCACGCTGATTTCAAAAAGTTACAGCTAGTACTGGGAACTTCTCCCCATACTGCTGCCACAGGGAGGGGGGCAGCGGGAAGCGGCTGCAGCACTTGGAACATGTTGCATGTTCTACACTAAAATTAGGTGGAACATGTTCCCAAAAGGTGAACTTATCCTTTAACTTTCTCAATGCCACTCCACTGAAGAGCAATCTTCCTCCAAAGTCTATTGAGAAACACGTTCATCTCCTCCTCTTCCCCCTGCGCTCCATGGTTCCTCCCACTGATTTCCACGTGGTCACTAACTTATTGACACAGGGGTTGGCGGGAGGAACCACTCTTTAAAAAAGTGTAATTTTTTATTATTCTAGGGCAGTGATGGCAAACCTATGGCACGCGTGCTACAGCTGGCATGCCAAGCCCTCTCTGTGGGCATGTGAGAAAATCCTGTACAAGGTGTATCTCGTCCACACCACATCCCCTCCCATAAAACTCCATCTCCCACACTGTTCTGGGGCCAGGAGTGACGTGTCTAGCGTGGGCGTGAACGAGATGAAGTTGTGCTGCTGGGTTGGATGAAGTTTGATAGGCGGAACACATGGTGGGGATTGAGCCAATGGGAGGCTGCCTACTGAAGAAACCCAATCACAGGCCGTTCTTGTGCCTGGGAGCTGAATCGGCTGATGTGGGTGTTATTGAAGCACTGTGGAAATCATTGTTAAAGTAAGTGTATGCTGTGTGGGGAATAAATGTGTAAATGTAATAAAAAAAAACTATGTTTCTGTGCCTCTTCATTTTATAACCTGGCCATGGATGTGTGAGCTGTGCGGTGGAGTGATAAGAAGCAGAAACCTGGAGCAGGGGGGAGGAGGACTGAAGAGCTGATTTATAGTTATTGAGATACTGGGTTACACACATTACATGTGTATTCCTTGTTCCTTGAGGTGACCAGGTTTTTCACTCGGTAAGACCCCTTTCACACCGAGGGCGTTTTGCAGGCGCTATAGCGTTAAAAATAGCGCCTGCAATCCGCCCTCAAACAGCTGCTCCATTGTTTCCAGTGTGAAAGGCCGAGGGCTTTCACACTGGAGCGGTGCGCTGGCAGGACATCAGGAAAAGTCCTGCTAGCAGCTTCTTTGGAGTGGTGAAGGAGCGGTGTGTTTACCACTCCTCTACCGCTGCTCCCCATTGAAATCAATGGGGCAGCGCTGGGATACCAACGGCAAAACGCCGCTATTGCGGTTTTAACCCTTTCTCGGCCGCTAGCAGGGGTAAAAGCGCCGAAAAAAATACGTTGGTTTCGTTGTTACAGTTTGGGCACTCAGGCTCAAAAAATGGTTCGCCATCACTGTTCTAGGGCTACATTTACACCAGCGATTTAGGCCAATGTGAATTGTAGCATCAGGAATCATCAGCGGCCGGCCCCATTCACTATAATGACAGGCTGCTAGTGGTCGCAGCTATTGGCTATTGACTGTGTGCATCCAACAGGGATCACCACAGGTAATCACTGGCTGCGCAGATAACTGTGAATACCATGCAGTCATGGGGGAGAGCACATGGGAAACCCCTTCCTATCTCTTGTCACATTGAGATCTCTGGGTTCCTCTATTTCACGTATACCACTGTCATGGAATTATTCATCTGATTCCTTATCAGAGACCCACCAGTCGGAATGTCAAGCATTGAAGAGACAACCAAATAACCTGAAGTTGGAAATGTTGACTGGGAGATTAAATTCCTCTAACATGCAAGTCCCCTACACTGACAAGGTATGCAGGACTGTTCCCCAACCCAACAGAATCCATCATAAGAACATCCTTTAGAACAGGACCAACTTGTCCCCAAACAACAGGATGTTGTGTTGTAGGGGTCTAAAATTGAATTGGGCAAATGGGGCTGCCCTGAAAAAGGCTACCATCGGTCCCACTACTCTCGTGCAAAAGCAAAGACTTGGGCATTTTCCTGGACTGAAGAGTTTGAGCTCAGTGGAGAGTGGAGAGTTTAAAGACATTGTAAAGACAGAAGGTTTTTTACCTTAATGCATTCTATGCATTAAGATAAAAAGAGTTCTGTGTGCAGCAGCCCCCCCTAACACTTACCCGAGGTCCCTCTCTGTCCAGCGATGTTCACGAGTGTCTCAGCCGTCCGAGATTCTCCTATCTGATTGGCTGAGACACAGCAGCAGCACCAGTGGCTCCCACTGCTGTCAAAGTCAACTAGCCAATCAGGGGAGGGAGGGGGCAGGGCCAGGTTGGGGGTCCGTGTCTGAATGGACACAGGGAGCTGTAACTCAGCTCAGGTGCTGTGGGGGCACTGAACAGGAAGGAGGGGCCAGGATCACAGAAGAGGGACCCGAGAAGAGGAGCAGCCAGGCTGCTCTGTGCAAATCCACTGCAACAGAGGAGGCAAGTATAACATGTTTGTTATAGGGAAAAAAATGAGACATTACAAATCTTTCTACAGGGGTTTTAAAGGTTTTTTTTAAATAACAAACACGGTATACTTACCTCCCCTGTGCAAGGGTTTTGCACAGTGTGTCCCCAATCCTCCTCTTCTGGGGTCCCCCAGCAGCGCTCCTGGCTCCTCCCCACACCAAGTGCGCCCTCGGAGACCCACTTTCCAAGGGGGCACTCATGTGGGCGCGCTCCCGAGTCCTGCTGCTGCATCCATTGACACAGACAGCAGGACTCTGCCCCGCCCCCCGACTCCTGTGTCACTGGATTTTATTGACAGCAGCGGGAGCCAATGGCTCCGTTGCTATCAATCTATCCAATGAGGACCCGAGACGTCGACTGGAGCTGCTGGGCTTGTTCTCGTCACTAGAAAGATCGGGTTCAGGTAGGTAAAAGGGGGGCTCTGGGGGGCTGCTGTAGCACGGAAGGTTTTTCACCTTAATTAAGGTGAAAAACCTTGAGGGTTTACAACCCCTTTAAGGTTCGCCTGGGGAAAAAAAAAACTCTGGCTTGAGCTGTGTTTAGTATAAGAAACATATTCCAAGTGATTAGTTGGTTCCAGTGTTTTCTAAAGGTTCGAGACCCATCCAAACCTCTGCAAGGTCTGGATGTTCAAAGTTACGTTACCCGCCAGAACCTGTGCTGACTGTTGATGCAACAGTAAGTTGTCCAGATATCCTACAATGGGGATGTCCTGAGAGTGTAGCAAGGCACAGAACATAGTGAGGTACCACAGTAAACCAAGGGAATCACTAATGCGCTGGGAAAAATAGGGAGAGGCAGGAACACATCCATGATGGATGTGTGGCTATGACAGATCTGATGGCTTCCATACAGAAATTCTGAGCCAAAATAAAGACATTTAGGGCCCTGAAATCCAAGACTGGTCAAATGTCCCTTTTGGTTTGGGAACTGAACAGATTGGAGCAGAACTTGTAGAACTGTTCTGTCACAGGGGCTGAGCAATGACCCCCTGCTCCAAAAGACCCCCTAGGGCCGTATTGAGATCTGCTTATCTGTGCCATGACACAGGTAGGTTGGAAGAAATGAACCAAGGAGCCCTTGGAAACCACCTCCCACACCCAAGCATCTGAAAGTCTGATTGCCTAAATATCTGCAAGGGCTAACAGACATCCCCCCACTTTCCAAAGGCTCCTCACAGTAAAAAAAAAAGATCTGAGGATTTGGGAGACCATGGAAGTTGATGGTTTGTAAGCGGACTGGGAGCCGAGGATTGGCTTTGGAGATTGAGACCTAGAAAGAAAAAGACAGGGACTCTTCCTGGCCTCAGAGGGGGAATAGGTCTTCCCAGACTGAGCCCCAGGCTTCTTCTACTGAGGCCTATGGGTACTCTTGTCTACAATGATAATCTTGAGTGTGTCCAAGGTATCTCCAAAAAGACACTGTCCCTCAAAGAGTATGCAACGCAAGCACTTTTTTCATGCTGGTTTGCAGTCCAGCACTTAAGCCAGAGTCCTCCTCATGTTCACTGACAGGAGACGTATATGGGGAATGAGACAGCAGACCTGCTTTAGTTCAAGGCTGCATGCATGAGCTCTAAATGCTTTAGAATTAAGGGATCAAATTTCATAGTAATTAGATCCCTTTTGATGGCCCTAGTCCATTCAGCTAGACATTGGCAGACTAAAGGTCATGGCCAGGACAGGCTGCAATGCTGGGTCTGCCAGAGACAGACATTTTTTTTTTTAAAGAGCCTCTAAGTGCCTGTCAGTAGGGTCCTAAATTACAGGCGCCCAATCCACGAGAATAGTTAAGGCTTTGTTAAGAAGGAATACTGCCGGATCCACAGAGGGGGAAACCACTTTTGAACAAAGTCTTCCTCAAACAAGTAAAGGGCTGCTAGCCGTTTGGGAGGGGTAAACAACTTGTCAGGGTTCCTCCAGTCTCCTTAAAGGATGACTGCTAATAGCAATTGCACCAGAAATGTCTTGCTAGTTTTGGAAAACCTAATGGAGCCTAGACTGGGGATAACTCATGTGGAGGCTACAGGCTGATCCTTGAGCTTCAAGGTGGTGCGTACTACAAGAGCCAAGACAGTCTCTAACATTGAGAGTAATGGCAGAGGCCAAAGACTGCTCCAGTTTAGAGTTACCTGTTAAGAACTTAGGAGACTTAGCAGCTAAAGGCTCAGAGACCGCTATAGCCACAGGCAGATCAGATAAGCACTCTGCAGGGGAAAGGTGTATAAGCACCTAAATTTAGCATGATTGTAGTGATATTCTCCTGTGATAGAGCTGAGCGGTAAGGGCAAGAGCTAAGGAAGACTGAAGCAGAGGGTGAAAATTCCAGGCCGTCGATGTCCAGCACCTCAGGAACCAGAACTGATAGCGAATAGCGAGATTGTTCTCCATGGGTCTAGGATCTGACAAGTTGCACTGCAAGGTTGGTAACAACAAAGCTCATTGAACAAGGCTAGGCCTCGAATACTCACAAACCTGGCTGCTGGTAACAGGAGAGTCAGGCAGTCCAAGGTGACCAGGTCACTATAGGCAGGCAGCAGCGACACACCAAGGCGAGGTCTACATGTCACTTGCAGTCAGAAGCAACAGCGAGAAGCTTCCACAATACTGAAAGGTGGCAAAGAGAGGACAAAGCAAGTGCAACACTACTAGAAGTAGATGAGCACCCAATGCTCAGTCCCTTAGTGTTAATCTCCGCTGTGGGGTTTGAAATGGTGCCCAGTGGTCCTAGTAACGAGGCAGCACCTGGAGCTCGACCTACACGGCCCACTCACACAGTGTTTCCTCAGAGACAGGGTAACACCTGGGGATGTTCCAAAGCTTTGGACCTAGAGAGCACTTTAAGGCTTACTAACACAGCACAATCAGGTCTAGAAAGCACCACAATGCAGAGCCCAGTGCCCAAAGGTCGCGCTCTAGGCTTGTTCACACACCCAGTTCAGCAGCGGCCAGATACAGCACTCAAAGTCAAGCCTAAGAAAGGCTGATCTGGATAACTGTATAGAGAGACCAACGCAGCAGTGACGTAGCAAGAGTCTTGATTGAAAAAACAAAAGCAAAGGATAGCTAGGAAAAAAAGGATACGCTCTTTGCTGACATCACCAACATCAGTCACTCTGGGAGTCTGGATCCGCCAGGTGCCTGGTCTGATGCCAGTCTCCGCCTCTCAGCGAGCCGCTAAAATGGCCGCTCACCACCCCTCCATAGCTCAGCATCCGGTGAGCGTGGAAGAACAGAGCAGAAGAGCTGCTGACTGACAAGCAGCAGCTCTCTGCTTGGGGATCTGTGAGAACCGAGCCATCGGCGATATTCGATCGATCGGTTCTTAGTGTAGCGATGCCGGGGGACAGATGCAGCATCCTCCTAGGCAAGTATGAAACTGCAATAACCCTCAAAGCCATACTTCTCTTTTAAGCACAATGGGGACTATTACTGTGTGTTTTGCTGTTGGTAGTGAAGACAGTGTCGTTATATAATCTAAAGTGAAGTAATGTTAATTTTTACAAAGTTACCAGGAAGGAAATGAGCAACGGTTTAATGATAAAATGAAGGAAGATGAAGGGAGAATTTGTACCAACAGTTGTGAGCATTACCATATGAGATCTGCAGATGACAAAAGAAAAAATAAATGGACTTATTTGAAAAGGCAATATAAAAGCATACTGTGCTAAGTCCTCTACATTTCGTTTTTCTACAATTAAAAGCAGTAAAGTCAACGAAAGATCATTTATGACCAGTTGCTATAGAACAACACACTTTTCTCATTGGTTTATAGCTCTGACGGTAGTCAGGCAATGTAAATAAATCTTTGACGATGTATTTAATGGTATTTCTTATGTTGAGAGTGCCTACTTTCCCATAAACAACTCACTTTTCTCATCTGAACACGACACAATAGATAGGAAAAACTACTTTTCACGTCATAAAGCCTCTGTGGATCATTGCCCACTATTTACAGAGGCGTGTTTCTAAATACCAGTGTGCTAACAAAGACATGTAGGAGTATGCAGAAACAGTCAGATAAACTAGGGTGCAGCTTTTTAGCTCTACAGTACAATATATGGCAGCAAATAATTTAAATGCAGTCATAAGTCTGAAAGAAAAACATAGCCGTTTTCTGAGCGAATATATATATATATATATATATATATATATATATATATATATATATATATATATACACATACATACACACACACACACACACACACACACACACACACACACACACACACATACACATACACATACACACAGTATCTCACAAAAGTGAGTACACCCCTCACATTTTTGTAAATATTTTATTATATCTTTTCATGTGACAACAATGAAGAAATTACACTTTGCTACAATGTAAAGTAGTGAGTGTACAGCTTGTATAACAGTGTAAATTTGCTGTCCTCTCAAAATAACTAAAAACACAGCCAGTAATGTCTAAACCGCTGGCAACAAAAGTGAGTACACCCCCAAGTGAAAATGTCATAATTGGGCCCAAAGTGTCAATGTTTTGTGTGGCCACCATTATTTTCCAGCACTGCCTTAACCCTCTTGGACATGGAGTTCACCAGAGCTTCACAGGTTGCCACTGGAGTCCTCTTCCACTCCTCCATGATGATATCACAGAGCTGGTGTATGTTAGAGACCTTTCCCTCCTCCACCTTCCATTTGATGATGCCCCACAGATGCTCAATAGAGTTTAGGTCTGGAGACATGCTTGGCCAATCAATCACCTTTACCCTCAGATTCTTTAGCAAGGCAGAGTCGTCCTGGAGGTGTGTTTGGGGTCGTTATGTTGGAAAACTGTCCTGCGGCCCAGTCTCCGAATGGAGGGGGATCATGCTCTGGTTCAGTATGTCACAGTACATGTTGGCATTCATGGTTCCCTCAATGAACTGTAGCTCCCCAGTGCTGGCAGCACTCAAGCAGCCCCAGACCATGACACTCCCACCACCATGCTTGACTGTAGGCAAGACACACTTTTCTTTGTACTCCTCACCTGGTTGCCGCCACACACGTTTGACACCATCTGAACCAAATAAGTTTATCCAGTAATCCATGTCCTTAGTCTGCTTGTCTTCAGCAAACTGTTTGCGGGCTTTCTTGTGTATCATCTTTAGAAGAGGCCTCCTTATGGGACAACAGCCATGCAGACCAATTTGATGCAGTGTGCGGCGTATGGTCTGAGCACTGACAGGCTTACCCCCCCACCCCTTCAACCTCTGCAGCAATACTGGCAGCACTCCTACGTCTATTCCCCAAAGACAACCTCGGGATATGATGCTGAGCTTTTGCACTCAACTTCTTTGGTCGACCATGGCGAGGAGTGTTCTGAGTGGAACCTGTCCTGTTAAACCACCGTATGGTCTTGGCCACCATTCTGCAGCTCAGTTTCAGGGTCTTGGCAATCTTCTTATAGCCTAGGCCATCTTAATGTAGAGCAACAATTCTTTTGTTCAGATACTCAGAGTTTTTTGCCTAGAGGTGCCAAGTTGAACTTCCAGTGACCAGTATGAGAGAGTGAGAGCAATAACACCAAATTTAACACCTGCTCCCCATTCACACCTGAGACCTTGTAACACTAACGAGTCACATAACACCTGGGAGGGAAAATGGCTAATTGGGCCCAATTTGGACATTAATGGCTGTGTGTTGAGTTATTTTGAGGGGACAGCAAATTTACAATTTTACAAGCTGTACACTCACTACTTTACATTGTAGCAAAGTGTCTTTCTTCTTTTCTTCAGTGTTGTCACATGAGAAGATATAATAAAATATGTGAGGGGTGTACTCATTTCTGTGAGATAGTGTGTATGTATATATCTATATATCTTTAGTGCAAGAAAAATGCAGTCTCTAACCCTCTCTTGTAGCATGTCCACAGTCTCTGACCATCTCTTGTATCATGTCTGCAATCTCTTACTTAAAGGGTAAGTTCAGCTTTACAGAAACATCTGTAAGGTGAACTTACACAGGTTCCCCTCCTCACCCTCGTCCCCCCCCCCCCCCTACCCTGTCCTCTCCCGCTAACCTGCAGGGGACTGGGGCATAGAAATCCCCTCGGCTTAAAGTGAAACTTCAGTCATTTTTTTTTCATCTTTCCATCTATTCTATTTTAACTTTGGATAGTAAAACATTTTTTTTCTGCCATTAAATGCTTTATACAGTCCACTTCTTGTTTCTTGTCTGATAAAAAGCTTAGGCTTATGACATCACATGCACAGCTCTCCCTCTCACTCTCATGAGAGTTTGCCAGGAAGGGAAGGGGGGGGGGGGGGAGGGGGTAATGAGTCATAAGAGGGCCAATGAGAGCTGTGATAGCGCTCAGAACAGAAGATCGCTGCGGGACGGGGGGGGGGGGGGGGTGAGGAGGGGGTCCTGTGCAAGTTCACTTTACAGATTAGCAACATTTCCATTTGGTGCACCTCTAGCAGACATGATATAGGAGATGGTCGGAGACTGCAGACATGATACAAGAGATCAATGCAACCTCACCAGTGCATGTCAGATGCAGCCACACCAGTGCCCGGATCAGAGCAGCGATTTCCCGCTGTGTCAATGGAGCTGTATTTGAATTTCCCGGCCGCAATAACAATGTCCCGCCTCCTGTGATCACATTACACTGATTCAATGTCCCGCCATTGGGTCAGTGTGCCGTCTATCACAGGAGGCGGGGCATTGTTACTGCGGCCGCCAACACAATTCAGCTCCGTGACACACGGAGATCATGGCTCTGCGAGGAGGATGAGGACTGGTGTATATAACTATATATATAATATTATAGCGATATATATATATATATATATATATATATATAAATCTCTCTCTCTCTATAATATTATATATATATATCTCTATCTATCGATCTATAGCCAAAAACTGTGTTTTTAGGCATCGGCCAAAAGAAGAAGAGACTATATAACTATATGAATTCATGAGACTTGCTTTCCTAAATGACACAAGCTTTAAAGTGTGAATAGTTTTCAACAGACTGTTCTCTGTTCTTGGGCCAGAAAATCATATGAGGCCTGTAAAATTGGTCAAATCTCCCAATTTCATGGCTTTAGAAATATAGTCAAAAAAATGGTTTGTTTGTCTGGCTAACAATTTCAGTCCAGATATATATATATATATATACACACACACACACACACACACACACACACACACACACATTAATGGCAATCTGCTCTCCAGCACACTTAGACATTAACTTGAACTCAAGGAACACGCACAATAAAATCAATTTTAATCAATAAAAATATTAAATCATTTTTTTTACATACAACTAGTGTTGAATATATCTTGAAACTTATCCAATGCTCAGCAGTCTTCATTTTGGGAGGGAAAATTGCAGTACTAGGTGCCAATCAATTTTTGTTCACTTTACAGATTTTTCTGTAAAGTGAACAAAACATACTGTACTGTATGTGCTCACAGGGAACATGCTGACAGGAGGTGAGAGTAGAATTAGCAGAGGTTATGTGTGTGTAAAAAAAAAAAAAAAAAAGTGAAAAATGAAGGGCTTATTTACATGCATTCTCATATAGTGTGAGTAAGCAGTTTCTGCGGCTAGAGCTGCTTGTTACTCTATGGGGACGCAGCAGCTGTATGAACACAGCCGCAGGTCCTAATTTGACAGGTGTGGGAGAGTGGCCCTGAATTCACACTGTCTGTGTTCGGGGCTGTACACCTGCACCCATACATCTGTCAAAATACAATGTGCGGCTGCGTTCCTACAGATTTAAAAAATAATAAATATTATATATAGATAGATAGATAGATAGATAGATAGATAGATAGATAGATAGATAGATAGATAGATAGATAGATAGATAGATAGATAGATAGATAGATAGATAGATAGATCTAGACTCGATCTACAAGTTGAGCTGCAATCCTACCACCTCCCAAGCTTCTTAATTGGTCAGTAGGCAAAGAAAAGAAGAAATTGGGATAATGTCTGCTATATATTGAGGCTTATTTATGAAGAAAAGCAATCTCATTTAACCTGGCTTTGCGTCACTCTTTGTTAATGGCTTTTGTGGTAATTCAAACGCTGATCAAAGGATCTCGAACAGTTCAATATAAGGAAGGAAAACAATTACATGATTTTTAAATTAGATTATACCATTACTGATTATATCATTACTTTGTAAACATCATGCCTGGATACTTCCCATATGAGACTTGCTTTCCTAAATGACACAAGCTTTAAAGTGTGAATAGTTTTCAACAGACTGTTCTCTGTTCTTGGGCCAGAAAATCATATGAGGCCTGTAAAATTGGTCAAATCTCCCAATTTCATGGCTTTAGAAATATAGTCAAAAAAATGGTTTGTTTGTCTGGCTAACAATTTCAGTCCAGATTATAGTTTTAAAATAGCACCGTGGAAGCATTTTACCACTTGATATATATATTTATTTTAATTTTCTGCTATAAAACATATCCAATAAAAAAAAAAAAAAAAAAATGTAAAAATTATTTTTCATAAAATTTAGGCCAATATGTATTCTGGGGGCGGGAAACTGGCTTTCAGCTTAGACATAGAGACACGCACAGGGCATTGTTTCTGTATTTACCCCCCCCCCCACACTGCACCAATCATCTTCCATGTCCTCCATCCAATTCCCCAAGCTCTCGGGGCCCCGAACAGGAGGACTGGTGGTACCCCCAAACGGCGGTCCTGGCTCCGTTAAAGGTGCAAAAAAAAAAAAAAAAAAAACAGTAAACCCTGCTGCTTGCCCATAGCAGAGCTAAATGTAAAATATAACAAAACACCTGCCTGGCACCTGGATCTGCATGTCTCAGGTGTCCGGCGATATGATCTGCGCATTCCTGCTTCTGTAGTCAGAATTCCTTATCTGCAAACCTGCTCTGGGTATTCACATAGGTGTGTTTCAATATCATTAGCAGCATCAGTGTGTTGCAGTACCTTTAATTTTCAATGCCACCCCCTAGAGCTTCACGATTAATCGTGGAGAATCGTTATTGCGATTCTCCGCCCGCGCGATCACAACTCCGGATTTGTGCGATTCTCACCATTAAGCAATTTGAATGTTTTGAGCTGAAAAGCGCGCGCCGATTGATGTTGTCCCCGGGATGTTTCCATGTTTCGGAACGGAGGGGAAGCCAGCGTGCTCACATCACTCAACAAAGAAGAATGTGATTGGTCAGGTAAGTAATGTTTCTTCTTCACAGAGGTCTTGGGGACAAGCATGACTGGCTACAGCACTGAGGAAATGTGAGCTCTGCTTTACTTCTTAAAGCGGAGCGCCGCCGAAATTTTTTTTTTTTATAAAAGTCAGCAGCTACAAATACTGCAGCTGCTGACTTTTAAAACATGGACACTTACCTGTCCAGGGCGCCCGCGATGTCGGCACCCGAGGCCGAACCGTCTCTCCGTCCTCGGGTGCTAACGCCTCCATCTTCGGTAAGGGAATCAGGAAGTGAAGCCGTGCGGCTTCACTTCCCGGTTCCCTACTGCGCATGCGCGAGTCGCGCCGCACAATATGGATGCTCCCTGCTGCCTCTGGGACCCGTGTGTTTCCCAGCAGGCAGCGGGGAGGGAGCAGGAAGTGGCGTAAATAACCGCAGATTCTGCGGCTATCTGTGCCGGAAGTGGGTACAGATACCTGTAATATACAGGTATCTGTACCCCCCTCCCCCCTGAAAGGTGCCAACTGTGTCACCGGAGGGGGGAGAGGAATCTGATGAGTGGAAGTTCCACTTTTGGGTGGAACTCCACTTTAATGCTTAAAGCGGAGGTGCGGCCGTTTAAAAAAAAAAAAAGTCAGCAACTACAAATACTGTAGCTGCTGACTTTTAATAAGGGCACTTACCTGTCCTGCGAGCCCGCAATTTCGGATGTCCATCGGATCGGGTGTCGGCACCGTCATCCTAACTAGGGCTGCAACTAACGATTATTTTCATAATCGATTAGTTGGCCGATTATTGTGTCGATTAATCGATTAATCGGTTAATAACCTTAAAAAAATGTGTGGTGTATAATTTAGTTAATATGTAAAGTTTAAAAAAAGGCAATTTATTCTTAAATATCTCTATACAGTGGCAAATATAAATAACCAACTATATGGTTAGGGAGCAAAATATCGAATCCACTCTGAGAATAACAGACAGAAGAGATATACTGTATAAACTATTATCCCCCGTACACACGGTCAGATTTTCCGACGGAAAATGTGTGATAGGACCTTGTTGTCGGAAATTCCGACCATGTGTAGGCTCCATCACACATTTTCCATCAGATTTTCCGACACACAAAGTTTGAGAGCAGGCAATAAAATTTTCCGACAACAAAATCCATTGTCGGAAATTCCGATCGTGTGTACACAAATCCGACGCACAAAGTGCCACGTGTAATGGAAATTTGTAAGTTCTGTATATAATTGTATTGTATTTTGTATGTATTGCACACTGCCCTCACTGTGCAACAGCACTAATAATGTTTTCAGTAAATGTTTACATTCTTTCGAGTCCTGATTAGAATAAGCCTGCCTATGTAACGCCCCTTGTTATGATAAACCTACAATTGTAATATTAATGTGATACCTACGTAATCATGTGCATAAAAACCTTCAATTGCGTCATAATAAAGCAGAACAGTAATTTGGAAAGATGCTGAGCGTATCTTTTGTGTCTGTTCCCTACTGCAGTAGTTATTATTAATTTGGAACCACTAATCAATATGAGGATAGGAGTTGCCTATCATCAATTCAACCGAGCCATGCATGGCGAGCTTTGCCTTAGGAGGGGATTCCAGGTGACCCTGAGTATCCGAAACGAGGAGCTTGAGACGATCCGGGAATTTCTGATAATCAGCCGGCTGAGGTAAGCCTTTTGCTTACATTTGAGTTATCAGACTTCCTTGATCGGTAAGGCATTTTCGGGACAAAGGGTACCGATTTTACTCCCCTTAATCGAACTGTATTGATTGGTGGTTATATGTTATGTTGTCCCTGTCTATTGTCCATCGGAGTGTTATAAATAAGAAAGGGAAGAATAGTACTGTTCACAGGTATATGTAGTACATCTGCTAGATAAAGTAGTTTAGAGGCAAGAGGGTATAGGCACAAGTAGAGAAGAGAGAAGACTGGCCAGTCATTATGGGCATTGAATTAAGTAAGGGAATGAAGGGTAAGAGACCCTCAAAAATGCCCAGCGCAAGAGAAGCGCTATATATGAACCGAAGGTGTGGTTCCGCCTATACTGAGCCCCTATATTAATGGTTAAAGTGGACAGAGATCCACAATGGGTAATTGGGTTACCAAGGTCCACAGGGACTAAGAATAATGCAGAGTAAACAGCTAGAGAAACAAGTTATCAATGTGAGCAGGATGGATCAAGGGTGACATTAGAACTAGACAGAAAGGGACATTTTCATGCTAAGTTGTGGGATGAATTTGGGATCAGGCACTACAACTAGTAAAAGTCAGAAACAGAGAAATGAGAGGAAAAACAGAATACTTTATATGTTGTCAGAGAGGGAAGATGGGATGAGCACTGTGGCTCCCCATCTGATCATAGAATCATAGAATCATAGAAGCTAGATATAAAAGTTATTTAAACAAAATAAGGAAAGCAAAATTTAGGCAGGGAAATATTAAAGAGTTAAAAGAAAGTGAGAGAATGATATGCATGTGTTGTTTACAAATGGGAAAAATGTAAGCGATTTTAGAGAGATATTGGTGTGTGTGCGAATGCTGGGACCTTTAGTTCTATTGCTTGTGTGTGTCATGTACGCAGATGTGACCCCCTCCTTTGTGCTCTCCTGAAAGAATGTGGTCAGTGATAAGCTGGAAAGACACCATGCCAATTTCTGTTTTTTAGACAAAACATTTATAACAAAATGTGCCGGGTTAACGAATCTAATGGTAAACAATGTGATCACAATTATTTTGAATCTGTTTTCCAAACATGGTAAAATGAAGGTTACATTTAACCATGTATTACACAAATTGAATATCCTTTGATAGTGGAAACAGTGCATTTAAAAAAGGGAAATTAAGTAAAATTAAGTAGTAATGAGTATTCATTTCTAATATGAGTTTAACAATTTTAACAATAATATAGATATATTGAAACTGGTTTAGACAACCTTTGGTTGGAAATGAAGTCCAGGTTAATGGGGAAATTTGTAATGAATGAGATTAGTTTAGATTAAGATAACAATTTTGTAATTTTACATTTATACAATAAGCCCTTATTGAGAGAAAAAAAAGATTAAGATGAGGTTGTTATTTGGAATAAAGCTGCCATAATATTTAACAAAGCCAAGATGGATGGGATACATAAGAAGTTCTTCTACAAAAATGATATTGTAAGGTTTTTGATAATAACTTGATGTGCGGTCCATGATGTAAGAGTAATAATAAATAAAATTTAAATATAACAGTCCCATCACATCAAGTCCACACACCCTGTTAGGATAGATGCCGCCTGCAGCCAGTTGTTTTATAGTTTTTGATGCTTTCTGGTCCATCATACAGATTCTTGGTCCTTTTGTTTTTATTTATTTTTATTTTTGAAATCCAAAGCAGAATGTGTGGATTGTGAAATGATGTGCCCCTTTTTCTTGTAAAGTACAGTGGTATAAGCAGAAGAATAGTTTTGGATTTATGGGCATCTCTCCATGACCGCAGGGTATTGTTATCATTTATTATAATATTGCCAGGAAAAAGTTGTCTTTTGAAACATGCTCAGAATAAATAAAGAGATGAAAGCTATTGGCTACTGCCCCGTTTATAGTCCCGACGTACGTGTTTTACGTCACCGCGTTCAGAACGATCGGATTTTCCGACAATTTTGTGTGACCGTGTGTATGCAAGACAAGTTTGAGCCAACATCCGTCGGAAAAAATCCATGGATTTTGTTGTCGGAATGTCCGATCAATGTCCGACCGTGTGTACAGGGTATTAGAGGAGATATACTGTATATACTATTAGAGGAGATATACTGTATAAACTATTAGAGGAGATATACCGTATATACTATTAGAGAAGATATACTGTGTATACTATTAGAGGGTGAATCTGGTAAATATCATCAGACTCAGAGATCAAATTTTTTTTATTAAAAAACAAACAATGTCTTCCTTCAAAAAAAATGTAATTTTAAGAACGTTCATTCGATTTTCTAATCGTTAGTGGGGTCAAATCGACGTTCGTTTTCAACCACAGTGACCGAAAAATTTAGAAATAGAAAACTTCTTGGTCAAAGGAATTTTCAGACAGTGTATGTGGTTTTCGTTCAGAAATGACATTCATTTTAAAAACAGAATGTTAAAAACAAGTGAAAATTTCAAACAACATTCTTTCATTCAGCGAATGTACAAAGATTTTTTGTCTGAATATTCTGGTCTGAAAATTGATCCGTGTGGCCAGCATAAGGCTCGGTACACACCTATGCAGTTTGCTTTTACGTTTAGTAACATAATGGGATTAAAAAAACTAGCCCTTTATAGTACAAAAAAAGCAGATAATCACTACTGTAAGGGGTTCATTTTTTTTTTTACTGTAGAACTGTGAAAGTAATATTTACAGTAGCAATTTGCTCTTTTTGTACTATAAAGGGCTCATTTTAGTTTTTTTTTAACCCCATTATGTTACTGGCCGATTAATCGATTATGAAAATAGTAATCGATTAATTTCGT
This sequence comes from Aquarana catesbeiana, assembly GCF_042186555.1. Classification (NCBI taxonomy): domain Eukaryota; kingdom Metazoa; phylum Chordata; class Amphibia; order Anura; family Ranidae; genus Aquarana; species Aquarana catesbeiana. Next base: position 557,782,606 of record NC_133325.1, on the reverse strand, counting down.
AATCGATTAGTTGTCGATTAATCGATTAGTTGTTTCAGCCCTAATCCTAACTAAGGGAAAGAGGCAGTGGAGCCTTGCAGCTTCACTGCCTGTTTCCCACTGCACATGCGTGAGTCGCACGGCACTCTGTGAATGGCCCTGTTTTCTGGGACACACACATGTTCCATAATACAACGGGGCAGCTCACCGAAGAGGAGGAAGTGACAGAACAGCGCCATGGAATAGGAAGAGGCAGATTAGGAAGACTGCCTAGCAACAATGGTTTCTGGTAAGTAAAAAAAAATTTTTTTCAAATTTTTTTTATATATTTTTTTTGTAGAATTTTAATGTCATTTTTTTATTTTAGAGTGGACGCCCTCCCTATTTTAGCGGGTCCCCCCTCCCATTACAACGGATGTTTATATTCCATGTAATAGGAATAAAAGTGACTCCATTTTTTTTTTTTAAAGAACAGTGAAAAAATTAAAAATAAAAAAGGTAAAATAAAGATAATTTTTTCTTTTAAATGTGCCCCGTCCCGCCGAGCTTGCGTGCAGAAGCGAACGCATACGTGAGTAGTGCCCGCATATGAAAACGGTGTTCACACCACACATGTGAGGTATCACCACAATCGGTAGAGGGAGAGCAATAATTCTAGCTCTAGACCTCCTCTGTAACTCAAAACAGACAACCTGTAGAATTTTTTAAACGTCGCCTATGGAGATTTTTAAGGGTAAAAGTTTGTCGCCATTCCACGAGCGGGCGCAATTTGGAAGTGTAATATGTTGGGCATTTACTCGACGTAAAATTATCTTTCACAATATTAAAAAAAAAAAAAAAATTGTGCTAACTTTACTGTGGTTTCATTTTTTAATTCGAAAAAGTATTTTTTTCCAAAAAAGTGCGCTTGTAAGACCGCTGCGCAAATACGATGCGACAGAAAGTATTGCAACGACCGCCATTTTATTCTCTAGGGTGTTAGAAAACAGATGTATAAGTAATTTTTTAGCAAAAAAAACCTGTTTTTAACTTGTAAACAACAAATCTCAAAAAGAGGCTCGGTCCTTAAGTGGTTAAAGAATGTCACTGCAGCACACCTACAAAAAAACAAAAACAAAAAACAAACCACGATTGTATGCACATTTCCATGAAGCTCAGATGTGAACAAGGAGAGGGCTTGTTTATACATGTGAACTACAAAAACGCATATTGTTGTGCATTTTACATCCACTGTGTTAAAGAGTTTGTAAACCCAACACTTCATATTCCTTATATGTGCCTGCTGCACCATGTACTTGTATGAAACATTATTCTGTTCTCTTTGTATTGCTTCCTTTGTGTGAAATCCCTGGTCTTCCTGCCAGTCCCTCTGCTTTCCTATCAAAAACTGACCACACTAAGCAGAACACAGCATGGTCAGTTCTCTAGTTATGCTGAGAACTCAGCCTGCTCTCCTTCAATGATCCTGACTTGTCCTGTTTCTCCTACCCCAGCTCTAATGCAGCTGAGAACAGAGGAAATGTGATCACTTATAAAAATGTAAAAAAAACAACAAAAAAAAAGAAGGAAAAGAGAAAGGGGTATAATGTTTTTAATATGTGTATGTAAATGATTTGCCTTTTATCACTTTTTTAAACTGAATAGGTTGTTTTACAAGGGGAGGGTTTACATATAATTTAAGAAGCCCATTCATTTTGAATTGGCAGTAATGCACTTAAATTACTGTATGCCAGATTTTGCTTGAAGCAACGCACCTAATCATATAGATCACATCTGTGGGCTGTGGTGCATTACAATGCATGTGCTATTGAAATGCTATTCAAAATGAAACGCAAGGGTGAACACACCAAATTCAGATCTCATTTTGGCCTCAATCACATTGGCACTCCTGCATATAGAATATCTAAAAACGCAGAAGTGATCTGGAAGGTATAAACTTCTTTTATGCCTCCCAGATCCCTTTATCCTGTGTTTAGATTTTCATGCATTAAAGCGGAGGTCCGTCCATCCCTGCAAAAATTAAAAGCTAGCAGCTACAAATACTTTTAATAATAGGACACTTACCTGTCCTGGAGTCCAGAGATGTTGGCACTGCAGCTGATGTTTCCATCAGCTGTCGGATGCTACCGCCGTCATTGCCGGTAAGGGAAAACTCATTAGTGAAGCATTACGGCTTCATGACGGGTCCCTACTGCGCATGCGCAAGGCACCACTGCGCTCTCCTACTGGCCCGACGGCGGAGGAAGGAGGAGGGAGCCGAGCTGCTGACATAATGAGCCATGGCCCGGTCTCCCGGAAGTGGGGATAGGATACCTGTCAAAGACAAGTATCTGCTCCCCCCCACCCCCCCAAAAGGTGTCAAATGTGGCACCGGAGGGGGGGGGGATACAAATGAGCAGAAGTTCCACTTTTTGGTGGAACTCCACTTTAGCCTAGGTTCACACTGACAGTGGGAGTGAAATTGTGCGAGTTCGGCTGAACTCGCACAATTTCATTCCCGCATGTTAGTCCCGACTTCAGGGGGCAATTTCAAAAATATCTGTGCGGGTTTCTGCGCAGATGTCTATTGAAATCGCACCCCGAAGTCGCCAAACATAGTACAGAAACTACTTTTGGGAATTAGTGCAGCGCCACAAATGCGGCATTGCACTGATTCGGAAGGTGCTATTGACGGCAATAGCTACTGATTTGCTGCAATGTTAACCAGGGCTCAAAGCAGGTTTAGCCATATCTATGTTTAAAGCTTTTAAATGGATCCTGACTGCAACAGAATTCCAGTTTCTCTAAACACGGCAAAACTGACTGCACCAAAATGCATTTAAAGTGGTAGTAAAGGCAGTGTTTTGATTTTAACCTACAGGTATGCTTATAATATAGCTTACCTGTAGGTAAAATGAAGATCTCCTAAATGTGCACCGTTTAGGAGATATTCTAGCAAAAAACAGCCAGAGACGTCACCAGCGCATGTGCTCTGAAGGAACGGCATACCCATTCCTTTCCTTCAGAGCTCTGTCCCGTGGCTCCCATCTCATCATGGCTCAGCTATTCAAGCGGCTGCAGCTTGTGAACCCGGGAAGAAGACTGGGTGAAGATGGAAGCCTCTGCAGCGGTGACAGCAGACCACTGGAGGGCTTTGTTTCAAGGCAAGGCTTTCATAATGTGCAAGTATGCAGTGCATACTAGCACATTATGCTTTTACCTTGCAGGTTTTTCAACCTTTACTACTGCACACAGAGTGACTGGCACCATTTAAAAATCAGTACATGCATTAATATTCATGTAGAAAAGTCTTCAAATGGTCTGTTCATACTATAACATGTGCCTTGAGCACATGCGTTGTGAATGAGGACTATGTTTATTCTCTGTTTATGCACTTTGTAGGTTGTTGATTCATAAATAAAAACTATCCATTGCATTATTTTTTTAAAGCTCAATGCACACGGAGGCATCCAACTGCTGTGCATGCACCCTGGAGTTTTAGTGTGCCTGGGAGGCTCAAATGCCAAATCCAGCCCCACTGACTACAGCCTATAAAAGTCTATGGCTCGCCATATATGTTACAATCTATGTAAAATCAAGTTTAGATTCACCACATGCGATTTCCCAGCCACTGTGTTTTCAAAATGCTGCAGGAACCTTTTTGCTGCGTGAAACAAGGAGTGGCCGACGGCCCTGCAAGTTCAGGGATGAATGCCTGCAATGAGGAAAAGAATGGCTGCACACCAGAATCTCAAAAGTCCTTTTATTGTATCTTCCCAAAAAGTGCAAAGACAAACACCACAGGATGGTAGCAAATGAATAAGATTGATGCGTTTTACACAGCGAATTATATTTTGCTTACTCATAAGTTGTTTATGAGTAAGCACAATATAACTGTGTGAAACGCGTCAACATGTTTCACTTGCTACCGTCCTGTGGTGTTTGTCTTTGCACTTTTTGGGAAGATGCAATAAAAGGTCTTTTTTGAGATTGTGGTGTGCAGCCATTCATATCCTCATATGCATTTTCATGGCAAGCGAGCCGCGGCTTGCACCCGTAGGAGTCCTCATTATTTTATTTCACTTCACCTGGATCAACTAACCTGGAGCGGCGTCTCTCTTGCTTCTATGAATGCCTGTAATGAAAGTTAAGGACCCCTTGAAAATGTCAGATTGGACAAAACGCATCAGAGCTAAATTTCTGATGCTGATGTCAGCAGCCGGGTCAGCAGAGGCCATCATTGTGAGTGCCTTCATATGACTACTTTATGTAATGCTTTTACACATTATTTTAATAAAATACTGCACTAATGAAGATTATCCCTGGCTCTTGGCAAGCTTTATTTGTCCTAATTCAAGTCGATCTGGAGGTGCCATTGAATGCAGAACACTGGAAACTGTTGCAGGTGATCCAGGGAGATCTAACACAGGCACTTGCTGCTGCAATGGCAGCCCTCTGTTCTGGTGAGTTTAGACTTCACATGGAGATGGTGACTGGTTCCTGGAGTACTTTAGAAGAGTGAATTCACACTGGAAGGCCGTGGATGTTTTCTTCTGTTTCTACTTTCTGATTCAGTGTGAACAGTATTTATTGGGACATTCTTACTTATTTTCATGGACTTATGCAATTTGCACATTATTATATCGTGGCGCTACACATTTTGTCTTTATGTTGATTTGGGTTTGTTTTACTACCTAAAATGTAAAAGCTGCCGCATAATAATTTGTTTTCCACAGCACAGAATTTTATTGATTTATTATATCCCTAAATGTATAGGCCCTGAACAAAAGTACCACTCGGTACAGCCCCATCATATTTCAAACAGCCATAGCCATTGACAGGATGCAGGCAGCAAAGCTGGATGCCAGACACATTAAAATACCACAACGCATGCACAAAGCTGGACACTGGTGTGTGCAAGAGGCCTAAAGCATCCTCACATTACAGCATTTTTCACAATGGCCAAAAACATTTTGCTGAGTATTGCACTTGTATTACGGTTTGGAGATTCAATTGTGTTTGTGCACCAGAAACAAACAATGTAGTCAAACTACAGATTTCATTAAAGTGTAACCAGGGTGGATTTTATCTAAATCACTAGTAGAAAGGCTCGATTTAAATCATAATTTTTAAAGAGCAACTGTCATCTCTGTCTGGCAGTGGTTCCTCCTCTGACACGCTGTTGCCTCACCTACACTCCCATTCACTTTAATGGGACGGCTGGTGATGTGGCAGTGACACAACAAGGAAGGAGAGGGACGTGGCGGCAGCAGGTGAGTGGATGCCCGCTAACAGGCACTGCCATCATGGATCTGAAAGTATCTTTAATTGTAAGGACTCATTCTTGCTGGTAGTTAGAATCTTTATTATTTGCAAACAAAACAAAGGTTTCCTATTTAGAATAAGCTGTCAGGTTAGTAAAACAGCGATATCAGAACCGATTCAATCATACAGTTTGTAGTGTACATAGATTTGCAAAACAATGGGATAAAAGGATATTCCTGAACTTTGTTTTATCTCATGGTTACTGTGAAATTGTGTGAACGCATCAATGCAGTGCATGTTATCTCAGCTTGCAGAGCTTGGATTCATTTATTGAGTTTACCAAAAATGTAAATATTGCAGAATATACAACCTCATGCTACATAACTAAGCTCCATTTCGTGCTGAATAAACTAAATTATTAATGTATCCTAAATAGCGAACTCTCTCTTATAGATTTTTACTCCCAAAGCATTTTATTTAAATAAATGTCATAAACATCAAAAAGATCTGATTTTGATTTTTTTTTTTTTAACCACTTAAGGACCAGCAAGCATCGTTTTGGATTTTAGGCGTTTACATGTTTAAAACAGTTTTTTTTGCTAGAAAATTACTTAGAACCCCCAAACATTATATATGTTTTTTTTTCTAACACTCTAGAGAATAAAATGGCAGTTGTTGCAATACTTTTTTTTGCACCGTATTTGCGCAGCGGTCTTATAAGTGCACTTTTTTTTGGAAAAAATTCACTTTTTTGAATAAAAAAAATAAGACAACAGTAAAGTTAGCCCAATTTTCTTTTATATTGTGAAATATAATGCTATGCCAATTAAATTGATACCCAACATGTCACGCTTCAAAATTGCGCCCGCTCATGGAATGGTGTCAAACTTTTACCCTCAAAAATCTCCATAGGCGACGTTTCAAAAATTCTACAGGTTGCATGTTTTGCGTTACAGAGGAGGTCTAGGGCTAGAATTATTGCTCTCGCTCTACCGGTCGCGACGATACCTCACATGTGGTTTGACCACCGTTTTCATATGCGGGCGCTACTCGCGTATGCGTTCGCTCCTGCGCGCAAGCTCATCGGGACGGGGAGGTTTTTTTTTTTTTAATTTTATTTTACATTATTTTATTTATTTTTACACTGTTTAAAAAAAAAAAAAAAAAATTGTGTCACTTTTATTCCTATTACAAGGAATGTAAACATCCCTTGTAATAGAAAAAAGCATGACAGGGCCTCTTAAATATGAGATCTGGGGTCAAAAAGACCTCAGATCTCATATTTACACTAAAATGCAATAAAAAAAACGGAAAATTGTATACTCACCTTTCCGTAATTTTCCTTTCCTGACGCCTTTCCATGGCAGCACACGCTGGGTTGTGACTCCGCCCCCACAACCTGACAGGATTGGTTAGCTATAAGTTTGAAGGGGAGACACCCCGCTGCATTCTCTGTAAATATATCACCATAAAACGGGGTGGGAATCTGTGTGCTGCCATGGAAAGGCGTCAGGAAAGGAAAATTACGGAAAGGTGAGTATACAATTTTCCGTTTTCCTGACGCCTCCATGGCAGCACACGCTGGGAAATAACTCGCCAGACGGGTGGGTGCAAGAAAATAATATTTATTCCTTATAATGCGGAAAAATTGGCTCTAACAACGGATCTACCGAAGTCTGCCATAGCCAAATGAGCAGAATCTACTCTATAGTGAGAAATAAACGTATGTCTGGAGGACCAAGTTGCTGCTTTGCAAATAGTCTCCGGTGAAACCCTGCAATACGCTGCCCAGGAGGTAGCCACTGCCCTGGTCGAGTGAGCCCTGATGCCTTCAGGAATTGCCATATGCCGCATGGAGTATGCCATCTTGATGGACTTGACTAACCAGGAGGCGATAGTACGTGAGGTAGCCGCTTGACCTCGTCTGTTTCCATGTGGGATGACCATGAGGGTATCCGTTTTTCTAAAAGAATTCGTAGCTGTCAGGTAACTAATGATGGTAGTTTTAACATCCAGGGGATGAGGTTCACCCTGATCATTAGTGAAGGATGGTAAGACAATATCTTGGTTGTAATGGAAGGAAGTTGCTACCTTCGGGATGAAGTGGTCTGAAGGTCTTAGTACTACCTTATCAGGAAAGAATACCAAGTAAGGTTCTGATGCCATCAGTGCTTGGATCTCAGACACCCTCCTTGCTGAAGTGATTGCAATGAGAAAGGATAGTTTTAGAGTCAGATCCCATAGAGATATTGATTCAGATGGAGTAAAAGGAGGATTGGTGAAGGCTTCAAGAACTATTGAGAGATCCCATGATGGAAAAACTGGTTTCTTAGGAGGTTTGATTTTCAGGCAGGCTTTCAGAAATTGGATAACCAGCGGATGTAATGCCCATCTGGTGCCTGTTTTGGCCGACAAAGCAGATACTTGTACCTTAAGGGTACTTGAACTTAGACCTTTGTTGATTCCTGATTGGAGGAATTCTAGGATTTGAGAAGGTTCTGGAGCAATAGGATCCCATCCCTTCTGCTGCGCCATTCTAAAGAATTGGTTCCAAATTCTTGTATAGGTGGTGTTGGTGGTGCTCTTCCTGGCTTGCATCAAAGTCGATATTACTTCCTGTGAGCAGCCTTGTTCCCTTAACCTAACCCTTTCAACTTCCATGCTGTCAGATGTAGTTTCTCTGGAGCTGGATGTAGGAATTGGCCTTGAAATAGCAGATCCGGAGTTACCGGAAGGAGGATTGGAGGTTGAAGGCTGAGCTGCAATAGTGTCGTGAACCATGGTCTTCTCGGCCAAAGAGGAATTATCGCGATTACCGTGGCTGAAGATCTCCGAAGCCTGGACAGGAATCTTGCAATTAGCGGAGTTGGCGGGAATATGTACCCCAACTTGAAGTTCCAGGGGTGAATTAGACAATCTATTCCCTCGGCTGAAGGGAAAGATGCTCTGGACAGGAACCTCCGACACTTCGTATTCGCCGGAGTAGCTGCTAAGTCGATCTCTGGTACTCCCCATGTCTCCGTAAGAAGAGAAAAGGCCTGGAGACTCAGGGACCATTCGTTGTTGGAAAGAGTTTCTCGACTCAGGTAATCGGCTAACATGTTTTCTGCCGCAGGAACATATATTGCTTTTAGATCTGCTAGGTGTGCCTGTGCCCATTCCAGGATAGGGCGGACTTCCTCCATCAGTGTGAGACTCTTGGTACCCCCTTGCCTCTGGATGTAGGACACTGCCACCTTGTTGTCCATCCGAATAAGCACGTTCTTCCCTCTGAGGACTGGTGCAAATGCCATGAGGGCCTGGAAGGCTGCTCTGAGTTCCAGTATATTCGATACTAAATCCTGGCCCCGGAACTGCCATCGGCCCTGCGCTGCTTGATCTTGACAGTGAGCTCCCCAGCCGCTCTGACAGGCGTCCGAGGTGACTATTATCGGATCTGGGGGAACTATCAGTTTGTATTTCCTGAGGTTGGTCAAGTGTGTCCACCACCACACTGATTGCTTCATTGGTCTGGAGATGGTAATGGTCTGACGCATCGATACTCCATCCCACTGCCTCAGAAAGGAGTTTTGGAGGATTCTCATGTGCCATTGTGACCATTGCACCATGGGCAGGGTTGCTGCCATAGACCCTAGCACACTTAAGCAGATTCTGGCTGGAAGATGCCTCGCTGATAGTAATCTCCACATCTTCTGTACTAGAGGCTGAATCTTCTCCTGAGGAAGTTGTACCATGTTCAATTTGGTCTTCAGATCTGCTCCCAAGAATACCATGTTTTGAGTGGGTTGTAAGCTGCTCTTTTTCCAGTTGACTAGCCAGCCGAAGTCTTGGAGAGTCGTGAGTAAGATCTTCTGATGGCATAGCAAGGTTTCTTGATCCTCTGCCAAGAGCAGGATGTCGTCCAAATAATGGTGGACTCGCAGACCCTTCTCCCTGAGGAATGCAACCAAGGGTAGAAGGACCTTGGTAAATGTCCTGGGAGCCGACGAGATGCCGAAAGGAAGGCACTGAAATTGGAAGTGGCTTTTGTTGATGGCAAATCGGAGGAATTTTTGAAAGGCGGGATGAATTGGAATATGTAGATAAGCGTCTGATAAATCTACTGAGAGCATCCAGTCGCCCAGGTTCACTGCCAGAAGTATAGACTGCAGACTCTCCATTTTGAAGGCCTCTGTTTTTATGTTCCTGTTGAGATTTTTTAAATCCAATACAGGACGTAAGTCTCCGGTCTTCTTCTTTACCAAAAATAGTGGGGAATAGAACCCCCTCCCCTTTTGATCTGACGGAACTTCCAGTATTGCCCCTTTCTCCTTCAATTCCACTATATATTTTAATAGTAACTTCCTTTTGACTAGTGAAGATGGCAGTCTTGTTGATTGGAAGTGATTCTTTGGAATTTTGCCCATAAACTTCCACTTGTGTCCAAATTTGATCGTGGAAAGAGTCCACTGATCCTCTATATGGCTTGACCAAATCTGTGCGAAGTCCTTGAGCCTGGCGCCCACCTGTACTGAGTGGGCAGGCGAACCTTCAAAAAGACTTCTGCTGCTCCCCTACCGGGGTAGGCTTGGACTTCTGCATCCTTAGGAAGGAAGGTCTTGTGTTCTTCCAGTCCCTTCTAAATTCCCTACCAGGACGGTAGGATCTAGCTTCCCTATATTTCTCAGGAAGGTTGCGCCTGAAGAAGGAACCCTTTTGGGCCTTGGGTCTTCTATCTGAGGGAATTAATCCCGACTTCCCTCCTGTTACCTTCGAAATAGCGGTGTCCAATTTAGACCCGAACAGGTTTGAGCCATCATATGGAATTCTGCACCAGTTTGTTTTGGATGCAGTATCGGCCATCCATGGTTTCAGCCACAAGGCCCTTCTTGCTGTGACTGAGGCTAGCATTGATCTCGCCGAGGATCTTATAATATCCACTGAGGCTTCTGCCACGAAGTCACCTGCCAACTTGATCTCCTGAAGAGAAGATATTATTTTATCTATTTCAGTACCGTCTTGCAGATCCTTCTCCACCTTGGTTGCCCAACCTGATATGGCTTTTGCCACTGCTGCTGTGGTAATTGCTGGTCTGCATGCGCCCCCAGCAGTGGAGTATGCTTTCTTCAATTCTAGATCCAATTTCCGATCCAGAACATCCCGAAAGGAAACTGCGTCCTCAATAGGCAGAGTGACATGCCGTGCAAGACGCATCAAGGAGGAGTCGACTACTGGAGCGTTCATCAATGTTTTGACTTTTGACTCCTTCAGAGGATACATTTTTGTCAGTCTGTTGGTGAGACTGGACCGCTTATCAGATCTTTCCCATTCATCTTTAATTAGATCCTCCAGTTCACCTATAAAAGGGAAATTTTCTGGTTCTTTTCTTAAATTTGGGAAATATTTCCGGACTTTCTGCGGTTCCTCTTTATCTTCTTCCCAGCCTATTGCTTCTTTGACTGACTTTGCGAAAGGCTGTACCAGGGAAAAATCAAAACCTGCTGACATGTCCTGGTCCTCATCTCCTGAGGAGGGTTCTGATGCCTGGGGTTGGCGGTCATCCGCCACAGATGTGCTAGGCGTAGGCCTATCGATTAGTGGTGCTGTTGTCTCCCTTATGGATTCCCGCACAGATTCTCTTATGAGCTCCGTAGCCATTGCTGCGTCTAGCTCTTTGTCCTTTGCTGCCTCATTGAAGCAGGCTCTGCAGACTAGTTTATCTGGCAAGGCTGGTGCGCCGCATACCCAGCAAGCGTTTGCTGCAGGACGGGTGTGGCGGCTTTGGCGGTGCGATGAAGGTGACCGTCTGCGGTGTGACCGACTGTGACGGGAGCGGCTGCGTCTTGAGCGGCTGTGACGTGAGCGGCTATGTCTTCGGTGGCGAGAAGAGGATCTTGAGCGGCTTCTGCGGGACTTTTTGCTTGACCCATGGCTTGATCTCCTCTCACGCCTGGAACTTGCGGCTCTTGACCTGGTGGGGCTGCCAAAAATGCAGCGTTAGTGGTTGGCTCTCTTTTTTCTCCCCTTTCTTCAATACTTACCAATGACGAATAGCCTCTTACCTCGTTTGCTGATGGTGGTCTGCGCGGGCAGTGGTCTCCATAGTGATAGTAGACAGTGTAGACTGAAGGAAATAAGAGAAAAGAAAAAAAGTTTTTTTTTTTTTTTTTGTTTTTAAAACTTACTCTTTCTTTCTTTTTTTTTTGGAAGGCTAAATCGAATAAATTGACTTACCTGGTCTTGCTGAGTCGTTTTCTTGGCAAAGCAGTTGAACGCCGGTGAACATTCAGGTATTTGAATACTGCTCAGCAAAAAACACAGAAAATGCCTGTGTTTTTAAAACTGCCGCCGCCGTCGCGGCAAAATGACGCTCCCGCGCATGCGCAGAGCGTCCCGAGCGCCTCGGCGCCATCTTGGAGAAGGGCATTACCTTCCCAAGGCAGAACTAGGCCCTGAGGCCAATTGCAGAGTGGAGGAGGCGGCCTCGGCGGCCATGACGGTTCCTACAGCGGTGGACAACAAGTGCCAGCAGACCTCTAAGCAGAGAAACACCATAAGTAAACTACAGACAAAGGTACAGGCAAAAAGGAAAAGGAGACCACTGCAAAAATATGAAGCTTCTTTAAAGCTTACTGTGCCAGATGTCCAGACGCCCCCTGAGACCACCAGACCGGGGGTTCCCTCCATAGAAGCTCCTTTAGAGACTGTACAGGAGGGACTTCCAAACAGGAGAGGCTTGAACCTGCTGGGGCGAGTGCGGTAAGAGGCTTTTTTTTTTTTTTTCTTTATCTTGACAACAGGAGCAAGCTGCATATCCCAATCTGTCAGGTGAGGATAAAAAAGAGAATGCAGCGGGGTGTCTCCCCTTCAAACTTATAGCTAACCAATCCTGTCAGGTTGTGGGGGCGGAGTCACAACCCAGCGTGTGCTGCCATGGAGGCGTCAGGAAAAGTAATTTAAAAAAATGACATTGAAAAAAAATATGCCTTTATGAGGGGTGGGCGGAAGTGACGTTTTGACGTCGCTTCTGCCCAGCAGTGTCATGGAGACGAGTGGGCGCCATCTTAGCCTCACTCGTCTCCAGGCACAGCACGGAGTAGGACACGATCGCCTCCGCCGCTACCGACAGCTCCGGTAAGCACCAGATTGTGGCTGGGGGGGGGGCCTCTCCCGCCACCGATAAAAGTGATCTCGCAGTGAATCCGCTCCACTTTTATCAGAAAGCTGGCCGCTGCACGAAAACGGGGATACCGGGGTTATGGCATCCAGCTGCTGCCATAACAACGATATCCACCGTCAAAGTTTGGACGTACATCGGCGTGCGGTGGTCCGGAAGTGGTTAAATCAACGATTTTTATCCACCCCGAGTGTAACTAAAGACAAAACCTTTTTTTTTTTTTTTTTTTTTTTTTTTTTTAAGTTTAGTTTTGGCTAGAGCAGAGATGGATTGGAACATCTTTATTGCTGTCTGTACCCCTGTGAGGGAGATCCACCCTCACACTTTCCCATTTACCCTTATCAAAAGTGAAAAAAAAAGAGAAAATCCCCAAATTTTAGGTTGTCACCAGAACAGGAATAGAGGGTAAATTTTACAATGAGGACACTAGATTTCCTCTCACTCCCTATTTTAGCTATGGGACAGGAAGTGAAAGGTAATCTCCCCAGTGGGACACAGATAGCAACTAAAAAAAAAAAAAAGTTATAATCCTCGCTTAGGACTTGAGGGATAAGAGGTGGAACGCTAATAAATGGTGGCAATAAACAAAGATAATAAAATTTAAAATTTGATAAATTAATCAAAAACATAGACCATCAGGAATACTCAGAAGACTGGAGAGAAAAAGCCGTCACCAACACCCAATATAACTGACTCTTACCGCCAGTGCATTGGATATACACAGTAAAATGATTTATAGTTGGTCAGATCCAAGCTTCATACAGCTCACTTAATTACAGAGGTCCTTCTTCCACTGACCCACCAGATGCAATCAACCCAATCTCTGCAAAGACTTGACTAAGCAGTATGCTCCCAAAGGTATAGCACGGCGGCCACATATGTAGTGAATGGAAGAAACACTCATTGCGCAGACATCCGTCAGAAGAGTCAATTTATTTCGTAATAAATTGTATCCAAACTCACATGTAATAGGTAGAATACAGGCAATAGAAAAGCGTCCAGCGCTTCCTACCAATGAGATGGTGGCCACTCCCCCGTCCACAGCGCTACATCACGTGTCCCTTGTGCAACCCAACGTTTCATCACAAACTTGCATCTTCAGGGGCATGGTTATGATGTGTGACATTGCCGTTTATAAAGGGGGTGGATGGGAACTAAAAAAACGGATATTGCTTGCGTTCTATATGGCGGAAGTGATCAATTCCCAACCAATGAACCGCAACAACCAGAAGTAACGTGCATTCCATAGAACAGAACACATGGATGTAAACAAAAAAGTCCAATGACGCTTGCACGATTTCCCAGCCATTGCATTTTCAAAATGCTGCAGGAAACTTTTGACTGTATGAAACACAGGCATAGCAGCCCATTCAAATGAATTGGGCTGCGGTGACTGAGCAAACGCGACCCACAAAGCTGCAATAGTGTGATCCAGGCCTTCAAGCAGAGCTAAACCCATCAAATTAACAGTTTCAAAAAGCAGTTACATTTCTGTCATGTACCGGGAATGTAACTGTCACATTAACTTGTGCTCTCAACGAAACTGTCAAACCAGCAAATGGCTGGAGTCATAACTGATCATATGTGCAGCACCATGGCAACTGCAGATCAGAGGCTAAGATGGCAGCTTCCTTGGATGAAAATGGATAGGAGGGTTTAGATCCACTTCAAAGCAGTATTAAACTCACAACTAAACATTTATTATATTGCAGCTTACCAAGTCTTATGCTGCGTACACACGAGCAGACTTTCCGGCAGACTTGGTCCGGCGGACCGGAGTCCGGACAATTCGATTGTGTGTGGTCTCCAGCTGACTTTTTTTCCCAAAAGTTCTACGGATCTAAAAATGAAACATGTTTCAAATCTCTCCGACGGACTCGAGTCCAGTCGAAAAGACCGCTCGTCTGTATGCTAGTCCGACGGACAAAAACCAACACTAGGGCAGCTATTGGCTATGAACTTCCTTGTTTTAGTCCGGTCGTATGTCATCACGTACGAATCCATCGGACTTTGGTTGATCGTGTGTAGGCAAGTCCGTTCATTCGGAAAGTCCGTCAGAAAGTCAGTCGAAAAGTCCGCCGGACCAAGTCTGCCGTAAAGTCCGCTCGTGTGTACGCGGCATTAGGCGTGATGGCTGCATTCATTTTCCTTTTTAGGCTGTCTTTCTTAAAGTTTCACCTGGCGCTTCAGCCAGCAAGTCTGCCGTTTTTCAAAAGCTCACGCTCTCCAGCAGTATGTATCAGTTTACATGAATAAGATAAACCATTTAACACTGGCAGGGGTAATTAAAATGATCAGCTTTTATTTATTCATGTAAAACCTTTATTCCAGAAGGAAAAAAACTGCTGTAACCTATTATAAAGTATGATCTGGAGTTTACCTTTAATTGGTTAGTGTGCGCATGAGGCGTAAAATGCTGAACAAAAATGATGATTTTTCTATATTTTTTTTTTTTACTGAAGAATACACGCCACTTGTTTACGTGCCTTTGTGCATAGGCACATTACAATTAATGGGCTGTATTTTAGCTCAGTAAAAAAATAAGCTGTATTGAGCTTTTTCAAGCTGCGGTGTGCAAGAGACCTAATACAGGAGGAGTGTTACTGGGCAGATCACCAGGTGAAAACAGGGGGAAAAAAGCCAAAGAAAAGAAAACTGATGCAGCCACTATTGGTAAGCTGCAAACTATTACATTTTTGGTTTTAATACTGCTTTAAGGAATGCAAAAGTGGAACTTGACCAGTGTGAAGACATATACAGAATTTAAAAGGGGGCATTTTTCTTGAGCTTTTCTTGCACAAAATGGTGCTGATAATGGCCGACAATAAATTCACATTTATGATATTACTTAAAGCGGGGGTTCACCCACGCCGCCAAAAAAAAAAAAAATATTAAAAGCCAGCAGCTACAAATACTGCAGCTGCTGACTTTTAATACATGGCCACTTACCTGTCCAGGGTCCAGCAATGTCGGCAGGGGAGGCCGAGAACCCGCTCGGTTCTCGGCAGTTGCCGCCGCCATCCTAGGTGAGGGAATCAGGAAGTGAAGTGTTGCGGCTTCACTTCACGGTTCCCTACTGCGCATGCACGAGTCGTGCTGCGCATCCCAAGTGGTCCCCGCTCTCTCCTGGGAGCTGTGTGTTCCCAGCAGACAGCGCGGTGGGGACGGGAAGAGGCGTAGACTCCCATGGGAGTCTATGCCGGAAGTGGGTGCAAATACCTGTCTTAGACAGGTATCTGCACCCCCCTCCCCCCTGAAAGGTGCCAAATGTGACACCGGAGGGGGGAGGGTTCCGAAAAGCGGAAGTTCCATTTTTGTGTGGAACTCCGCTTTAAAAAGTCGACTATAATACAAATATATATATATATATATATATATATATATATATATATATATATATAAAAAATTTTAAACCTTGGTTTGGCAAAATTTTCATTTCGGTGCACCTCTATCTAGATCCCTTTCACACAGATAGACCAATCAGGTCTGCCTGTCAGCTTTTCAGGAGGACCCGATCGGATCATTCATTGCTCTCTATGGAGCAGCGCATGTCAACGGACATATTTATTTATTTTTATTTATTTCAGGTACTTATATAGTGCCGTCAATTTACGCAGCGCTTTACATATACATTGTACATTCACATCAGTCCCTGCCCTCAAGGAGCTTACAATCTAAGGTCCCTAACTCACATTCATACATACTAGGGACAATTTAGACAGGATCCAATTAACCTACCAGCATGTCTTTGGAGTGTGGGAGGAAACCGGAGTACCCGGAGGAAACCCACGCAGGCACAGGGAGAACATGCAAACTCCAGGCAGGTAGTGTCGTGATTGGGATTGGGATTTGAACCAGCGACCCTTCTTACTGCTAGGCGAGAGTGCTACCCACTACACCACTGTGCTGCCCATGACACCTGCCGACATCTGATCCCATCTGCTAAAAACTGATGGATGGGAGATGGAAAGGACCGGTGGTCTGTTGATGGTCAGTGGAGCAGATACGGACCTGTCATCCGCCTGCTCAGCGAGGATCAGTGGGGAGATGAGCAGGCGGACTCAACCAGAGAGAGAAGGGCCTTATGCTGCTTGCATTCTTAAATAGATAGGAAGGTATATCATTTATTTCTTTTACATTTTATTATTTTTTTTTTTTTACATATTTCTTTGGTTACTTCCTGGTTTACAGGCCTAGGCAAATATCATCAGTCATCCCAGAAGTCTTCGGGAGGGGGTTTTCTCAGCTAAGCAAACCCTTCTGCATGCCTGAGCTGAGGGCAGGTGGAGTCCAGGAAGTAAATGATAGCATAAATCATCTGCCCTTACCCAAGATGGCAACAGACAGAAATATTAGGGCAGGGGTGGCCCGCGGCGCCCTCTGATGTGGCCCGCCATTTCCTGCTCTTGGATGGCGGGTCAGAAAACCCAGATTGCGTGTTCCTGACCCACTATCCCCAAGTATCAGAGTGAAGAACGGAGTTGACGCTAGAGGAAGCTGAGCCGATGCTTCCTGTATAGCGCCGGTGTCCTGTATGTAATCTGATGGAGCTCGTCCCACCGCCCTCCCTGCCCCCTTCGAGGCAGCAGTAATCTGAGGTGAGGCTGCAGATGGGCATTGATCAGGCTGCATTGATGGGCAATTGTGAGGCTGTAGATGGGCACTGATCAGGCTGCATTGATGGGTAATTGTGAGGCTGTGGATGGGCATTGATCAGGCTGCATTGATGGGCAATTGTGAGGCTGCAGATGAGCATTGATCAGGCTGCATTGATGGGCAATGATCAGGCTGCATTGATGGGCATTGATCAAGCTGCATTGATAGACAATTGTGAGGCTGTAGATGGGCATTGATCAGGCTGCATTGATGGGCAATTGTGAGGCTGTAGATGGGCATTGATAAGGCTGCATTGATGGGCAATTGTGAGGCTGTAGATGGGCATTGATCAGGCTGTATTGATGGGCAATTGTGAGGCTGTAGATGGGCATTGATAAGGCTGCATTGATGGGCAATTGTGAGGCTGTAGATGGGCATTGATCAGGCTGTATTGATGGGCAATTGTGAAGCTACAGATGGGCATTGATCAGGCTGCATATGGGCAATGGTGAGGCTGCGTTGATGGGCACTAACCCTTATTTTGCTTCAAAGTTCTTTATTTAAAATTTAAAGGGGTTGTAAAGGTGTTTTTTTTTTTTTTTAAAAATAACAAACATGTTATACTTACCTTCACTGTGCAGCTCGTTCTGCACAGAGTGGCCCCGAACCTGGTCTTCTGGGGTCCCTCGGCGGCTGTTTCAGCTCCTCCCCGCAAGCATTTACCACCTTCATGCGAGCTCCCTCGCACGGTGGTGAGTGCTTGCGGGCGCGCTCCCGTGATACAGCCGGCGGCTATAGCCGCTCGCTGTATCACTCGGCCCCGCCCCCCGGCGCGCCGCGTCATCGGATGTGATTGACAGCAGCGCGAGCCAATGGCTGCGCTGCTTTCAATCCATCCACTGCAGCCAATCAGCGACCAGGCTGAGCTGCAATGAAGCTGCCGAGGACGAGGAGCGAAGATTCGAGGCGTCAGGTAAGTAAAACGGGGGGGCTGGGGGCGGCGGTACTGTCAAAAGTTTTTTCACCTTAATGCATAGAATGCATTAAGGTGAAAAAATTTTTACCTTTACAACCCCTTTAAGGTTTTTTCCTGAAAATTCCCATCTAAAATGAAGGTGCGTGTTATATGCCGATAAATACGGTAGTTGTTCACCTAGCAAAAAATGAAAACCTGTAGAGGTGATCACGCAATTGTCAGTTAAAGTAACGCAACGCCGTATCGCAAAAAAATGGCCTGGTCGTGGGGGGTAAATCTTCCGGAGGGAAAGTGGTTAAAGAGGGTTGTGGGTTTGATGGGATACCTTAAAGTGGAACTACACTGCATCTGAATGCAGTGTAGTTCCACGTTAAGGTATTATCCTGGCATTTGATTGGCTGGCTTTGCTGCTTTTAGAAAATAGAAGGAGGAGGGGCTTCTCTAGGCAGTACTGGGGGGTTTTCATGAGAAATCTGGCAGCATATAAATGAAAGGACCGTATAGAGATTAGTGGAGGCTCTCCATGGTTTAGTAAGAAGTAATGAGCTCAGATACAATGGAAGCTGATAAATATCCCTCAGATAATAATGAGCAGACAGAAGACTAATAAAAGTCAGGCCAGTGCTGGATTCTCCATTCCATAGCCGCCCATAGCATCTTCCACAGAACTCTCCCCTCCCACACAGCAGGCAATTCCCTCTCCCAATGACCTCATCGTGTGAATGAGCAGCAATTCCCGCTCCCCGCACTCTACCACACTCTCCACCTCCTACCTTGATAAGTGTTTTAAGATTTG
The DNA here is from genome assembly GCF_042186555.1 of Aquarana catesbeiana. NCBI lineage: Eukaryota > Metazoa > Chordata > Amphibia > Anura > Ranidae > Aquarana > Aquarana catesbeiana. The sequence continues at coordinate 557,763,859 of NC_133325.1, read as the reverse complement.
CCTCTTGATGATTCCAGCCATCCCCGAGCCGCTTATTACACCTCATACACCGCCAGTCTACAGTCCTCCTGCATCCCGGCGACCCCGTGTCAACCAGAGATACCATAGAGAAGAAACATCAGCACTGACGGACCTCCAGTTCCTTAGAAACCGGAGACGCTACGCCGCCATCTTGGTACTCTCAGTGCTCCAGACCAGCATGCGGAATCCGCATTGACAAGGAGGGTTATGGAATTTTAGCGGGTCTTTTCTGCTCAGTATTGTTCATACCTGCTCCCTCATGTCTGGTCCTGGCGATTGCTGCAGACTGTAATCTACTCATTCATAAGAAGTTAACCACTTGCCTACCGGGAACTTACACCTCCTTCCTGCCCAAGTCATTTTTCAGCTTTCAGTGCTGTCACACTTTGAATGACAATTTTGCAGTCATACTACACTGTACCCAAACACATTTTTTATCATTTTCTTCACACAAATAGAGCTTTCTTTTGTTGGTATTTAATCACTGCTGGGTTTTTTATTTTTTACAAAAAAAAAAGACCAAAAATCTTGAAAGAAAATGTTTTTCACTTTTTTCTGTCAGTAAATTTTGGAACTAAGTAATTTTTTGTCTTCACTGATGTGCACTGATGAGGCGGCACTGATAGGCTGAACTGGTGGGCATTGATGAGGTGGCACTTATGGGCACTGATGAGGGGGCACTGATGAGCATTGTTAGGCGGCACGGATAGGCGGTACTGATGGGCATTGATGGGTGGCACTGATGGGCATGGATTGGCAGCACTGATAGGCGGCACTGATTGTCAGCACTGACTGGCATCACTAATGGGCACTGATTGGTGGCAATGGTGGGCACTGATCGCTGGCATTGGTGGGCACTGATTTATGACACAGTTTTTCACTATTGTAATCAGGGCACTGATGATCAGTGCCCTGATTGCATTCCTAAATGTCCCCTTGTATGGAGATGCCGCTGATCGGCTCTCCTCGCCACCCACTCTGTCAGTGTGAGGCGAGGAGCGCCGATTAACGGCACTTCCTTGTTTACATGTGACCGGCTGTGATTGGGCACAGCCAATCACATGTTTAAAGAGCCGCGGACGCGGCTTTTTCCACAGATCGGGGTTGCGCCGTGTCCTAGCATCACAGCGCGATCGCCACGCTACGCACCCCTATCATTTGACAGCAGGGCAGGTGGCAACCAGTTAAAGAGGAAGTAAACCCTGATGGGTTTTACTTCCTCTTTTTTCCCCTGCAAAGTAAAAGCATAATGGGCTAGTATGCATTGCATACTAGCCCATTGTGTGGTACTTACCTACAAACGAAGCTCGCAATGATGGTGGCTGCATCCATCTTCCTTCTGGGGCCACTGACCCCAGCTCTGTGACTGGCCGAAGTCATGTGACGTCACTCCCACGCATGCGTGCAGGAGCTGCCGGTCACAGCATGGGCCCCTTAGAAATGGTATGATCTCGCTTAAGCGGCGCAAGCATATGTGCTAGTTTAGGAGATATTTCCAGTACCTACAGGTAAGCCTTATAGGTTAAGGACTTGTTGGTAAAAGTGGTGTAACAGGGTTTACAACCACTTTAAAGAGGAACTGCAGTCTGCTCACATAATTTGTAATAAAAACATCTTTGCCATTCTGAAGCTTCACTCCAACCACTTTGCATATTATTGTATATATACTGTGATTCTGTAATTGCCAAATATGCTGCAGAAATCTCCCTCTACTAAGTCTGGCTGCAGCCATTTTAACTGTGGGCAGCTGAAGCTGCTTCCTGGATTTACACAGAGGTACACCTCCAGCTCTGCAGCTTTCTTTGGCCCTCTTATGACTTATCCACCCTCCCTTCCTGGCAAACTCTCACAAGAGTGAGAGAGAGAGCTGTGCATGATGTCATAAACTTTTTACCAGACAAGAAAAAGGAAATGAGCTGTATAAGAATATTTACTGGCAGAAAAAAAATGTCTTACTATTCAAAGATAAAACAATGAGGGCAGAAGATTTAATAGATGGAAAGATGAAAAAAAATGACTGAAGGTCCACTTTAAAGGGGTTGTAAACCCTCGTGTTTTTTCATCTTAATGCATCCTATGCATTAAGGTGAAAAAACACCTGGCAGTGACCAGCCCCCCTCCCCCTCATTTTACGTACCTGAGCCCTGGAATTTCTCACGGCGGAGACGCGCTCCTCCTCTGCCTGGGGTTCTCAGCTCTTGATTGGATAGATTGATAGCAGCGCAGCCATTGGCTCCCACTGCTGTCAATCAAATCCAATGACGCAGTGCCGAGTCCGGCATTCTGCGTCTATGGACACAAATGCTGGACTCGGGAGCTCCCAGGAGAGCGCTTCTCCTAGGAGGTTATACGATGTGGGGAGGAGCTACCAGCACCGCCGGGGGACCCCAGAAGAGGATGATCGGAGGACACTCTGTGCTAAACAAACTGCACAGTGGAGATAAGTATGATATGTTTGCTATTTAAAAAAATAAATAAATAACTCGTAGCTTTACAACCACTTTAAGGACTGGGCCTATTTTTTACACTTGGTGTTTACAAGTTAAAATCAGGGTTTTTTTTGCTAGAAAATTACTTAGAACCCCCAAACATTTTATATATATATAATTATTATTATTTTTTTTTCCCAAACACCCTAGAAAATAAAATGGCTGTCGTTGCAATACTTTAGGTCACACCGTATTTGCGCAGCGGTCTTACAAACGCAATAGTTTTGGAAAAAATACACTTTTTTTTAATTAAAAAAAAATAAGAAAACAGTAAAGTTAGCACTTTTTTTTTATACTGTGTAAGATATTGTTACACCGAGTAAATTGATATCCAACATATCATGCTTCAAAGTTGCGCCCGATCGCGGAATGGCGACAAACTTTGACACTTAAAAATCTCCATAGGCAAAGTTTAAAAATGTCTACAGGTTACCAGTTTTGAGTTACAGAGGAGGTCTTTTTTGCTAGAATTATTGCTCTTGCTCTAACGATCACGGCAATACCTCACATGTGGTGTTTGAACACCGTTTACATATGCGGACTCAACTTGCATATGCGTTCGTTTCTGCACGCAAGCACAGCGGGACGGGGTGCTTTACTTTTTTTTTTTTCTTATTTATTTTACTTTTTATTTTTACATTGTCCCTTTAAATAAAAAATGGATCACTTTTTTTCTATTACAAGGAATGTAAACATCCCTTGTAATAGAAAAAAGCATGACAGGACATCTTTAATGTGAGATCTGGGGTCAAAAAGACCTCAGATCTCACATTTACACTTAAATTCAATTAAAAAAAAAAAATTTTAAATAGGATTTTTTACTTACCGTAAAATCCATTTCTCTGAGTTCATTGACAGACACAGCCTTCTTATTCAGAAAGGTAGAGTTATATCATCTCTGCAGGAGTAGGACTAGGCAGACCAAAAAAAAACCCCTGGCTACGCTCATGGGCTGTCCTCCGTCAGTATATAACCCCCTCCCTGCTCTAGGTATTCGGTTTAGTAGTAAGTAGTAATAGAAGTATCAAAGAACTCCATAGAGGGATGGGTGCTGTGTCTGTCAATGAACTCAGAGAAACTGATTTTACGGTAAGTAAAAAATCCTATTTTCTCATTCGTTCATTGACAGACACAGTCTTCTTTATTCAGAACGGTAGGGACGTCCCAAAGCAGTGCTGAACATGAGGGGTGGAACAGCGAAAAACAGTAGTTTCACACAGGATAAGCTGGAACCCAACCTGAATGATACCCCTTCAAGAGGGATTAGACCCTCTTAACAGCAGCCTGCAAAAAAGCTTGCGGCCAAAAAGGCACCTGCAGATGCCAACCCATCCACTTCGTAGAACTTGTGAAAAATGCGCCACGAACGCCTGAAGACAGAAGGCCCAAGACGCACTAGGCACCCGAGAAGAATGCGCCTTAACAGGGAAAGCAGGAACCCGATTCCTGACAGAATAGCCCAGAGTCATAATCTGTCTGATCCATTCAGAAGAAGGTCGCAGAAGAAGCAGACAACCCCTTTCTTGGCCTGTCCGTGAGTACAGAGAGCCTGACCTCCAAAAGACTCACTGGCTGGCAAATACAACCGAATCCCCCAAACCACATCCCGGGCAGATAAGGAAAATTCCTTGGGATGTGTTGCCAGGGACACAAGAAAAGAAACGCAATGTCCTTGTTCAAATGTAAATACAGGGACGGAACTATAGAAAAGGCCGAAGCACCGCTTAAACCTGGGTAAGGTGAACGAGAAGATAACGCCACCCTTTTCGACATCCTGTGAGCAGAGGTGAAGGCCACCTTCCGAGACAGAGTAAGCAGTGGAATCTCCCAATATTTTGAGAGAGGGAGAGAGAGCGGCTCCTGGAGAACCGAAAACACCAAGTTCAGATCCCACTGCGGTAGAAAAAAAAAACACCAGTGGAAACAGACGTCTAAAGCCTTGAATAAAGGTACGCACCCGGGAGCGCAAGACCAGGGGATGCTGAAGACGACCATCCAGGCTGACACCTGGCCCTCGATGGTACTCGAGACACATTCCTGTTAAACCCCCCAGTAAATGGGGGTCGGAATTGGAGTCACCTAAAAAGAACAAGGATGAATGCCCAGGGATTCACACCAGGATATATGCGCTCTCCACACCCGGAAGTTAAAACCTCCTAAAAGATGGACTCCCTAGCCATCAACAGTGTCGGAACTGCCACACCTGGCTCAACAAAGCCAGGCCGTAAGCCTATGGCACCTGGTATTCCCAGGCGGTCTCTCATCCAGGTACTAACCAGGTACTAACCAGGCCCAACCCTGCTTAGCCTCCAAGATCAGACAAGATCGGGCGCTTTAAGGGTGATGTGGCCGTAGGCTTTGGAGTCAGACACATTGGGAATCTAGAGCTTGAACCCTTTGTTCCAAGCCGATAGGATAATGTTTTGCAGCAGTCTGAGCATAAGGAACGGCCTCGAATGAAGCCACCATCTTTCCCAACAACCTCATGCCAAGTTGAATAGAAGAATTCATCTTGCTTCGACCACCTAAATCAGTTCCTTTATGGCACTGATCTTTGCCTGGGGCAAGAATACCCTTTTCTGGGTGTACCTATGATCAGACTCAAGTATCTTAGCCCTTTTCATGGTTTTAAAGAAGATTTCTCCTAGGCCGAGAAACCGACCTAGATATTCCAGGTAGTTGAATGTGGTGACCATACTTTGGTCTAAGCGAGCTACCGACTGGACTATTAAGAACAGATCGTCCAGGTAAACCATAATTGTTATACCTTGGGCCCTTAATCTGGCTAGAAGAGGGGCCAGAACCTTTGTAAACACTCAAGGTGCAGTAGCTAGACCGGAAAGCAGAGCTACACACTGAAAATGAAGATTTTCCACCTTGAAAAGTAGATATTACTAGTGAGCGAGGAAATAGGCATATGGAGGTATGCATCTTTGACGTCGATTAACACCAGAAGTTCTCCTCCTTGTAGGCTGGAGATAACTGAATGAATTGATTCCATCCAAAAACAGAGTGGACCATTCAGCAAGAAATTGCACCATCAATCTTAAGATTGAAACAGCTGATCCTCCCGCTTTTGACACCTCAGAAGAGGAGTCGTCAGCCTCAACATTGTCCCCTGAGGGAAGTCGTCTTCTCCCGCCCCTAGTTCCTGTTTGAGGGTCCTGGGCAATGGAAGAGAACCTGTCGAATTTTGACCTTTACTGGGATGCGATTAAAGTCGCTAAACTTTTTTTTTTTTTAAAACCTATCATGGCTGAGGAAAAAAGATCTTTTTAGTAAAATAAACAGGGGCTGCAGTGTTGAAAACTGTTGCAAACATTTCATGGCCCTGATGCTCACTCTGACCAGCCACCCTCTCTCAGGGGAGGATGCCATTTGTAGAAATGAGTAGGCTTTCCAGAGCTTGCGGGGGAGACCCTTTTAGCTCTTTTTTGGGGGTGTTTCAACCCCCCTTCTGACCTTAGCCTGATGCACAAAGCAGAGGTACTACCAGAAGAAATCGTATCCACTGCTTGAGCAATAGTCCAGCCACTGCCGTTGCTATTAATGCTCAGCCTGATGTAAATAGTAAATGTGTCAAAAAGGAAATGCCTGTGTCACCAAACCTCTTTCATGCTCCTCTCTGCTCTTATGTCTCTCTGACAAGTTTGCAGCCAGCACAAATGGAGTTCGTGCTAAGTCCCGCCCCCACCTCGCATCGCACCCTCCCTCCTTTCTCTTTCAAAATAAGAGTTTTCCCACGCAACCACGGGCCTCCGATCCGACGGGATCGGCTTGTGAGTGAGGGAGGGATGGCATGGAGGAGACCTGGAAGCTGCCGCCGAGTAGGGGCGGTGAAAAAAATTGCCAATCGTTTTCAGCTCTCCCTTATACTCAGCCTCATGAAGAGGGGAAGAGTTCAGCCCAGGTGGGGGTGTCTGGAGGAAGCAAAACCCCCCAAACTTACCGGAGGTCTACCTGCTAGCCGAAGGAAAAGTCTGCTGCTGCTGTGACACAGCGTGATCTCTGCCAAAGCATGAGAAGGTATGTGTTCCATACAGCCCCCCAGTGGTGACACTTAGGCATGACAACATTTACTTTAAAGGAGGCATTTTATAAGAAAATAGAAAAATTCCTTAGAAAACTCCACTTACCTTTCCCACCGCAGGGTTTTCTGTGGTAAAATCAACAGACCCAATCTTCACCCTTCACGGTGGGTTCCGTTAACAAACCTTCAGGAACCGGGGACCCTCGGGGAACCCACAATCCTGGACCTGTAATAGCACCCCGCCAGTAAAACTTTATGGCCTTAATACCAAAAGTACTGGATCCCGGAGTCCAGCTCTCTAAAAAGAAAAGCGTTTACAAGCACCAGACCTCGTTTTTTCGGACACGAGGCCCGGGTACCATTTAATTTGGCCTAAAAGACACTTTGAATGGATCCAGCTGCATAGCTAGACCCAGCAAGGATTGCTCCAGAGGAGCTCAGCACAGCACATCTTCACTTGTGACCAACACCTTAGACACTGGTGAAAAAACTGAGATGCTCCCAGTATGGGAGGGGTATAGGGAGGCAACTTCCTGTTTAGGGTGTGCCAGTGTCCAGCACCTGAAGGTGGACTATAACCCACATAGTAATTACTATGGCTCTGTGTCCCGTGATGTATGCTTAAAGAAAAGCCAATGTAGTACCAATATTTAAAAAGGGCCCAAAATACATCCCTGAGAATTACAGACCAGTTAGGCTAACATCAATAGTATGTAAACTCTTGGGGATGATAAGGGACTATATACAAGATTTTAGTAATGAGAACGGTATCATTAGCAGTAATCAGCATGGATTCGTGAAGAATCATTCTTGTCAAACCAATCTATTAACCTTCTATGAGAAGGTGAGTTGCCATCTAGATAAAGGAAGGCCCGTAGACGTGGTGTCTGGATTTTGCAAAAGCATTTGACACAGTCCCCCATAAACATTTACTGTACAAAAAAAGGTCTGTTGGTATGGATCATACATAGGGTGAGTACATGGATTGAAAACTGTCTACAAGGGCAAGTTCAGAGGGTGGTGATAAATGGGGAGTGCTCAGAACGGTCAGGGGTGGGTAGTGGGGTCCCCTAGAGTTCTGTGCTGGGACCAATCCTGTTTAATTTGTTCATACACGACCCGGAGAATGGGGTAAACAGTTCAATCTCTGTATTTGCGGACGATACTAAGCTAAGCAGGGCAATAACTTCTCTGCAGGATGTGGAAACCTTGCAAAAAGATCTGAACAAATTAATGGGGTGGGCAACTACATGGCAAATGAGGTTCAATGTAGAAAAATATAAAGTAATGCATTTGGGTGGCAAAAATATGAATGCAATCTATACACTGGGGGGAGAACCTCTGGGGGAATCTAGGATGGAAAAGGACCTGGGGGTCCTAGTAGATGATAGGGTCAGCAATGGCATGCAATGCCAAGCTACTGCTGACAAAGCAAACAGAATATTGGCATGCATTAAAAAGGGGATTAATTCCAGAGATAAAACGATAATTCTCCCGCTTTACAAGACTCTGATCCGGCCGCACCTGGAGTATGTTGTCCAGTTCTGGGCACCAGTCCTCAGGAAGGATGTACTGGAAATGGAGCGAGTACAAAGAAGGGTAACAAAACTAATAAAGGGTCTGGAGGATATTAGTTATGAGGAAAGGTTGTGAGCACTGAACTTATTCTCTCTGGAGAAGAGACGCTTGAGAGGGGATATGATTTCAATATACAAATACTGTACTGGTGACCCCACAATAGGGATAAAACCTTTTTTGCGGAAGGGAGTTTAACAAGACTCGTGGTCACTCATGAAAATGAGAAAAAAAGAGGTATAACCTTAAACTACGTAGAGGGTTCTTTACTGTAATGCCCTGTACACACAATAGGATTTTCCGACAACAAAATCCATGTTTTTTTTCCAACGGATGTTAGCTCAAATTTGTCTTGCATACACACGGTCACACAAATCTTGTCGGAAATTCCAATCGCCAAGAATGCAGTGATCTACAACACGTACAACGAGCCGAGAAAAATGAAGTTCAATAGCCAGTGCGGCTCTTCTGCTTGATTCCGAGCATGCGTGGAATTTTGTGCGTCGGAATTGTGTACATACGATCGGAATTTCCAACAACGGATTTTGTTGTCGGAAAATTTGAGATCCAGATCTCAAATTTTGTGTGTCGGAAATTCCAATGTAAAATGTCCGATGGAGTCTATACACGGTCGGAATTTCCGACAACAAGCTCCCATCGAACATTTTCCAGCGGAAAATCCGACCGTGTGTACGGGGCATAAGAGCGGCAAGGATGTGGAATTCCCTTTCACAGGCGGCGGTCTCAGCGGGAGCATCGATAGTTTCAAGAAACTATTAGATAAGCACTTGAACGACCACAACATACAGGGATATACAATGTAATACTGACATATAATCACACAAATAGGTTGGACTTGTGTCTTTTTTCGACCTCCCCTATTATGTAACTATTTTTGTACTGAATCACCTTCTCATCTGTCCTAACACTGAACCCATCTGCCCCACCACTGTAACCCACTTTCTCATCTGCCTCACCAATGTACCTCCTGCACATCTGTCTCACCTCTGTACCCCCCTGCTCTTCTGCCCCACCTCTGTTCCCCCTGCTCTCCTGCCTCACCACTGTAACCCTCTGCTCATGTGCCCCACCAATACACCTCCTTTCACATCTACCCCACTACTTTTCTGCCCCAACACTGAACCCCCCTGTTAATCTGGCCCATCACTGTACCCCCCTGCTCATCTGGCCCATCACTGTACCCCCCTGCTCATCTGGCCCAACACTGTACCCTCCTGCTCTTCTGTTCCACCTCTGAACCCCCCCTGCTCATTTTCCCCACCGCTGTACCCTCTTACTCATCTGCTCCACCGCTGTACCCTCTTCTCATCTATAATATGCATGATATGCAGAGTGGTGAAAGGAAGCAGGAGACACACCTACCTGTCCTGGCACACTCATCCTGCTGAGCCACCTCTCACATCCAGCCCATGTGCTTGTATGTGATGTCACATACAAGCATCTGGAATGGATGTGCAATGATGAGCTCAGGTCAAGGGCATTTTCTGAAAGCAGTGGGCCTGTGTGCAGGATCATCAGTTGGGCCCCCGCAGCTGAGAAAAAGTGCGGCGCTCAATGTCTCAGAAAAAGTGGTTGGGTGTGATTTTCATTGCACTGAATACTGGCTGTGGCCTCCCACTGACGCCAATGACGGGAAACTATTCCTCCCACTGACGCCAATGACGGAAACTATTCCTCCCACTGACGCCAATGACGAGAAACTATTCCTCCCACTGACGCCAATGAAGGGAAACTATTCCTCCCACTGACGCTAATAATGGGGAACTATTCCTCCCACTGATGTCAATGAAGGGGAACTATTCCTCTCAAGTGACGCAAATGACGGGGAACTATTCCTCCCACTGACGCCAATGAAGGGGAATTATTCCTCCCACTGATGCCAATGAAGGGGAACTATTCCTACCACTGATGTCAATGAAGGGGAACTATTCCTCTCAATTGAGGCAAATTGTGGGGAACTATTCCTCCCACTGACGCCAATGACAGGGAATTTTTCCTCCCACTTACGGGGAACTATTCCTCCCACTGACGCCAATGACAGGGAACTATTCCTCTCACTGACGCCAATGATGGCACACTATTCCTCCCACTGATGCCAATGATGGGGAACTATTCTTTCCACGGACGCCAGTGATGGAAAACTATTCCTCCCACTGATGCTAATAATGGGGAACTATTCCTCCCACTGACGCCAGTGAAGGGGAACTATTCCTCCCACTGACGGGGAACTATTCCTTCCACTGACGCCAATGACGGAGAACTATTCCTCCCACTGACACCAATGACGGGGAACTATTCCTCCCACTGACGCCAATGACAGGAAACTATTCCTCCCACTGACGCCAATGACGGAAACTATTCCTCCCACTGACGCCAATGACGGAAACTATTCCTCCCACTGACGCCAATGACGGGAAACTATTCCTCACACTGACGACAATGAAGGGAAACTATTCCTTCCACTGACGCCAATGAAGGGGAACTATTCCTCCCACTGATGTCAATGAAGGGGAACTATTCCTCTCAACTGACGCAAATTGTGGGGAACTATTCCTCCCACTGACGCTAATGACAGGGAACTTTTCCTCCCACTGACGGGGAACTATTTCTCCCACTGACGCCAATGACAGGGAACTATGCCAATGACAGGGAACTGTTCCTCTCACTGACGCCAATGATGGCACACTATTCCTCCCACTGATGCCAATGATTGGGAACTATTCTTTCCACTGACGCCAGTGATGGAAAACTATTCCTCCCACTGATGCTAATAATGGGGAACTATTCCTCCCACTGACGCCAATGAAGGGGAACTATTCCTCCCACTGACAGGGAACTATTCCTCCCACTGACACCAATGACGGGGAACTATTCCTCCCACTGACGCCAATGACAGGAAACTATTCCTCTCACTGACGCCAATGACAGGAAACTATTCCTCTCACTGACGCCAATGATGAGGAACTATTCTTTCCACTGACGCCAATGATGGAACACTATTCCTCCCACTGACGCTAATAATGGGGAACTATTCCTCCCACTGACGCCAATGAAGGGGAACTATTCCTCCCACTGACGCCAATGAAGGGGAACTATTCCTCCCACTGACGCCAATGACGGGGAACTATTCCTCCCACTGATGCCAATGACAGGGAACTATTCCTCCCACTGACGCCAATGAAGGGGAACTATTCCTCCCACTTACGGGGAACTATTCCTTCCACTGACGCCAACGACAGCGAACTATTCCTCCCACTGACACCAATGACGGGGAACTATTCCTCCCACTGACGCCAATGACAGGAAACTATTCCTCCCACTGACGCCAATGACAGGAAACTATTCCTCTCACTGACGCCAATGATGAGGAACTATTCTTTCCACTGACACCAATGATGGAACACTATTCCTCCCACTGACGCTAATAATGGGGAACTATTCCTCCCACTGACGCCAATGAAGGGGAACTATTCCTCCCACTGACGCCAATGATGGGGAACTATTCCTCCCACTGACGCCAATGATGGAACATTGTTCCTCCCACTGACGCTAATAATGGGGAACTATTCCTCCCACTGACGCCAATGAAGAGGAACTATTCCTCCCACTGACGCCAATGAAGGGGAACGTTTCCTCCCACTGACGCCAATGACGGAGAACTATTCCTCCCACTGAAGCCAATGACGGGGAACTATTACTCCCACTGACGGGGAACTTTTCATTCCACTGACGGCAATGATGGCACACTATTCCTCCCACTGACTCCAATGATGGGGATCTATTCCTCCCACTGACGCCAATGATGGGGAACTATTCTTTCCACTGACGCCAGTGATGGAACACTATTCCTCCCACTGATGCTAATGATAGGGAACTATTCCTCCCACTGACAGGAAACTATTCCTTCCACTGACGCAAATGATGGTACACTATTCCTCCCACTGACGCCAACGAAGGGGAACTTTTCCTCCCACTGACGCCAATGAAGGGGAACTTTTCCTCCCACTGACGCTAATGAAGGGGAACTTTTCCTCCCACTGACGCCAATGACGGGGAACTATTCCTCCCACTGAAGCCAATGACGGGGAACTATTACTCCCACTGACGGGGACCTATTCATTCCATTGATGGCAATGATGGCACACTATTCCTCCCACTGACTCCAATGATGGGGATCTATTCCTCCCACTGATGCCAATGAAGGGGAACTATTCCTACCACTGATGTCAATGAAGGGGAACTATTCCTCTCAATTGACGCAAATTGTGGGGAACTATTCCTCCCACTGACGCCAATGACAGGGAATTTTTCCTCCCACTGACAGGGAACTATTCCTCCCACTGACGCCAATGACAGGGAACTATGCCAATGACAGGGAACTATTCCTCTCACTGACGCCAATGATGGCACACTATTCCTCCCACTGATGCCAATGATGGGGAACTATTCTTTCCACTGACGCCAGTGATGGAAAACTATTCCTCCCACTGACGCTAATAATGGGGAACTATTCCTCCCACTGACGCCAATGAAGGGGAACTATTCCTGCCACTGACGGGGAACTATTCCTTCCACTGACGCCAATGACGGGGAACTATTCCTCCCACTGATGCCAATGACGGGGAACTATTCCTCCCACTGACGCCAATGACGGGAAACTATTCCTCCCACTGACGCCAATGACGGAAACTATTCCTCCCACTGACGCCAATGACGGGAAACTATTCCTCCCACTGACGCCAATGAAGGGAAACTATTCCTTCCACTGACGCCAGTGAAGGGGAACTATTCCTCCCACTGATGTCAATGAAGGGGAACTATTCCTCTCAACTGACGCAAATTGTGGGGAGCTATTCCTCCCACTGACGCCAATGACAGGGAACTTTTCCTCCCACTGACGGGGAACTATTCCTCCCACTGACGCCAATGACAGGGAACTATGCCAATGACAGGGAACTATTCCTCTCACTGACGCCAGTGATGGCACACTATTCCTCCCACTGATGCCAATGATTGGGAACTATTCTTTCCACTGACGCTAGTGATGTAAAAACTATTCCTCCCACTGACGCTAATAATGGGGAACTATTCCTCCCACTGACGCCAATGAAGGGGAACTATTCCTCCCACTGACGGGGAACTATTCCTTCCACTGACGCCAATGACAGGGAACTATTCCTCCCACTGACACCAATGACGGGGAACTATTCCTCCCACTGACGCCAATGACAGGAAACTATTCCTCCCACTGACGCCAATGACAGGAAACTATTCCTCCCACTGACGCCAATGACAGGAAACTATTCCTCCCACTGACGCCAATGACAGGAAACTATTCCTCTCACTGACGCCAATGATGGCACACTATTCCTCTCACTGACTCCAATGATGGGGAACTATTCTTTCCACTGACGCCAATGATGGAACACTATTCCTCCCACTGACGCTAATAATGGGGAACTATTCCTCCCACTGACGCCAATGAAGGGGAACTATTCCTCCCACTGACGCCAATGATGGGGAACTATTCCTCCCACTGACGCCAATGATGGAACACTGTTCCTCCCACTGACGCTAATAATGGGGAACTATTCTTCCCACTGACGCCAATGAAGGGGAACTATTCCTCCCACTGACGCCAATGAAGGGGAACTTTTCCTCCCACTGACGCCAATGACGGGGAACTATTCCGCCCACTGAAGCCAATGACGGGGAACTATTACTCCCACTGACGGGGAACTATTCATTCCACTGACGGCAATGATGGCACACTATTCCTCCCACTGACTCCAATGATGGTGATCTATTCCTCCCACTGACGCCAATGATGGGGAACTATTCTTTCCACTGAAGCCAGTGATGGAACACTATTCCTTCCACTGATGCTAATGATAGGGAACTATTCCTCCCACTGACAGGGAACTATTTCTTCCACTGACGCAAATGATGGTACACTATTCCTCCCACTGACGCAAATGAAGGGGAACTTTTCCTCCCACTGACGCCAATGAAGGGGAACTTTTCCTCCCACTGACGCCAATGAAGGGGACCTTTTCCTCCTACTGACGCCAATGACGGGGAACTATTCCTCCCACTGAAGCCAATGACGAGGAACTATTACTCCCACTGACGGGGACCTATTCATTCCACTGATGGCAATGATGGCACACTATTCCTCCCACTGACTCCAATGATGGGGATCTATTCCTCCCACTGACGCCAATGACAGGGAACTATTCCTCCCACTGACGCCAATGATGGAACACTATTCCTTCCACTGATGCTAATGATAGGGAACTATTCCTCCCACTGACAGGGAACTATTTCTTCCACTGACGCAAATGATGGTACACTATTCCTCCCACTGACGCAAATGAAGGGGAACTTTTCCTCCCACTGACGCCAATGAAGGGGAAATTTTCCTCCCACTGACGCCAATGAAGGGGAACTTTTCCTCCTACTGACGCCAATGACGGGGAACTATTCCTCCCACTGAAGCCAATGACGGGGAACTATTACTCCCACTGACGGGGACCTATTCATTCCACTGATGGCAATGATGGCACACTATTCCTGCCACTGACTCCAATGATGGGGATCTATTCCTCCCACTGACGCCAATGACAGGGAACTATTCCTCCCACTGACACCAATGACGAGGAACTATTCCTCCCACTGACACCAATGATGGGGAACTGTTCCTCCCACTGACGCCAATGACAGGAAACTATTCCTCTCACTGACGCCAATGATGGCACACTATTCCTCTCACTGACTCCAATGATGGGGAACTATTCTTTCCACTGACGCCAATGATGGAACACTATTCCTCCCACTGACACTAATAATGGGGAACTATTCCTCCCACTAACGCCAATGAAGGGGAACTATTCCTCCCACTGACGCCAATGATGGGGAACTATTCCTCCCACTGACGCCAATGATGGAACACTGTTCCTCCCACTGACGCTAATAATGGGGAACTATTCCTCCCACTGACGCCAATGAAGGGGAACTATTCCTCCCACTGACGCCAATGAAGGGGAACTTTTCCTCCCACTGACGCCAATGAAGGGGAACTATTCCTCCCACTGAAGCCAATGATGGGGAACTATTACTCCCACTGACGGGGAACTATTCATTCCACTGACGGCAATGATGGCACACTATTCCTCCCACTGACTCCAATGATGGGGATCTATTCCTCCCACTGACGCCAATGATGGGGAACTATTCTTTCCACCGACGCCAGTGATGGAACACTATTCCTCCCACTGATGCTAATTAATTTTTTGCACATCATATTTTTTATACACTAGATATTGTATATACATTTTTTCATTTTTTATTTTTATGGTGTTGCATTTCATTTTTGGATGTAGGTATCTAATTTATTTTAAGGCACAGATGCTATATAATACCTCTTGATGTATGTATTTACACTTGTCACATTATTGATATTAGTCATGTCACATTTGAATATCCATCATTTTTGTCTTTAAGTAAGGTGTGGGTGGTATACCACTGTGGGCTACAGAGTATTATCACCCCTCATTTTAATAGGGTAGCGCCACTTACCCCATCTCTCTTTTTATTATTATCTGTAAGCTCCCTTGGGACCCTTTTAGGGGGGCTGCAACCCATTTTTATCCTAAGCGCGGAGTCTACCACTTTCACACTATTCCTCCCACTAACTCCAATGATGGGGAACTATTCCTCCCACTGACTCCAATGATGGGGAACTATTCCTCCCACTGACGCCAATGATGGGGAACTATTCCTCCCACTGACGCCAATGACAGGGAACTATTCTTTCCACTGATGCCAACAATGGAACACTATTCCTCCCACTGACGCTAATGATGGGGAACTATTCCTCCCACTGACGCCAATGACGGGGAACTATTCCTCCCACTGACGCCAATGACAGGGAACTATTCCTTCCACTGACGCCAATGACAGGGAACTATTCCCCCCACTGACGCCAATGACGGGGAACTATTCCTTCCACTGACACCAATGATGGCACACTAGTCCTCTCACTGACTCCAACGATGGGGCATTGTTACAGGTGTCAGGACATTTTCTACTCCCACTGCCCCCTATAAAGTCTGAAAGATAGATAGTAAGCTGGCCTTTTGTTTAGAAGGTTTGGAGACCCCTGTCCTAGAAAATCAGTACAGCATGTACGAAGATAGGGGGTAATGTAAAAGGGTAAGTATTAAAGTGATAAGGTTGTATATTTAAAGGTGATCTCCTTTTACCTACAATAAGCATGGCCTAGAAGACTACCATGAACCTATAATATAGCCATAGGTAACTCTCAATGTTTTACTGACCTGGGGACATCAAGCTGCTGAATCCTTCCCTCCAAATGCTTTACTGGTGACACTGCCCACACCTGTAGCAGACAAGAAACTACCTCCAATGTGTTACCCACACCCTCTGCCACAATTTTTCTTTTCAACATTTTTATTGGAAGAGATACATACAAGTATACTGAAAAAGACAAACATGTTTTATGAGGTTTTGCTCTCTGCAACCATGTATTTTCAGCATTAAAAAAAACACTGTCATGAAAATATGGACACTGCCATTACTAGCCTAATGCAAGAAATGCTAGTTTTCTGGTTGTCAGGGAGAGCCTTTGGCTTCAATGTACCTAAGGGTGCATGCTTTTGATACAGGAGTTGAGTTATTCACACCTTATGATAGGTACATTTTACAGATTTCATCTAGTTTGCAATACAACAGAGCCCTCTACCTGCAAAATATTGTACAGCGTGTTTTTCTGACCGGAGTAGTTTGACGGGGGGGGGGGGGGGGGGGGCATCCACCTGTCAGAACACAATAGAACAGATAGAACAGCAGGGGAGGTCGCTGTACTGGTATCTGATTGTTAGTACAGTGGCTCTGACCTGAGCTGTCAGTTTTTTTTTTTTCATCCGACCAGAAAAAAACTAGCAGTGGCTTTAGACTAGGTTCACATCTGAGCAGATGCAGAAAGGCATGTAATTGCACACTTTCTTGCACCAAAAACACCCTGCTGTTTAGCAGATTGTGGGGGTTCCATTGGGATTAGGCACTGAAAACCACAGCATGGTTTCCTTTACTGGGAACCGCACACCACTATGCGATTTCCCCAGGGCTGGGTTTTTGGAAAAGGTGTAAAGAGCTCCTGTGCCTGCCCAAACGCAGCCACCAGGGAACAGGCAAAGTGTGACCCTAGGCTTAGTTCACACCTAAGCATTTTGAAGCACAACAATCAACATGACAATTACAATTGTCATAGGAAGCGTGAAAAAAAGGATTTTTTCGTCATACTTACTTGTAAAATCCTTTTCTTTGAGTACATCATGGGACACAGAGTTAGGCTAATATTCATTACATACTGGGTTATACTTCATCTACAGGTGAATGGACACTGGTAGACCAAAGGTCTTTAGACAGGAAGTGATCCCCTATATAACCCCCTCCCATACAGGAAGTACTTCCGTTTTGTAGCAAGCACTGAATCCTCAAAAGAGGGGAGGGACCTCTGTGTTCCATGATGTACTCAAACAAAAGGATTTTACAGGTAAGTATGACGAAAAAATCCTGTTTTTTTTATACATCATGGGACAGAGTTAAGCTAATATTCATTACCTACTGGGACCTCCCAGAGAAATAGCCTTGAGGAGAGGGAGACACCCTGCCAAACAATAGCCATCAGACCTTATACGGCAGCCCGCAGTACACTGCAGCCGAAAGCCGAATCCTCAGCTGCTCGAACATCCACTTGATAAAATTTTGTGAACATAGGCACTGAAAACCAGGTAGCAGCCTTACAAATCTGAGCCATATATACCTGGTGGCAAAAAGCCCAGGAGGTTCCTACACCCCTGGTAGAATGAGCTCTTACCCTAAAGGGAGGAGCTTTACGTTTCAGACCATAGGCCCGAATGACCAATTGGCAGATCCAATTGGCAATGGAAGCTTTGGAAGCTGCCTGCCCCTTCTTGTGTCCCTTTGGTAAAACAAAAAAGGAGTCTGATCCTTGGATCTCCGCAGATCTAGACAAATAAACCTTGACTGCCCAGACAACATTCAAGGAATGCAGTCGTCTCTCTTCCGTCGAACGAGGCTGAGAGAAAAAAAAGGCAAAATAATGTTCTGATTTAAATGAAAGGCTGACACCACCTTCGGCAAAATAGATGGTGTCGTGGTGAAGGATCAAGTATGGTTCCCTGCACGAAAGGGCCGCCAACTCCGACACCCTTCTAGCTGAGGTGATGGCCATCAGGAAGGCTAGCTTGCGTGACAGCAAGTCTAATGGAATTTCCTTGATAGGTTCAAATGGTTGTTTCTGTAACACTGACAGCAACAAATTCATGTCCCAAGGACACATAGGTGACCTAATGGGGGGAAGCAAATGAGTTGCCCCCTGCATAAAGGTTCGGACCAGCGAACGGGAGGCTAAAGGCCTTTGGAAGAATACTGACAGGGCCGAAATCTGACCACTGATTGTACTCAAAGCCAATCTGATTTCCACAGCTGACTAAAAAAGAGAGAATTCTCCCAATCACGTATTTCCGAGGATGCCATTTTTTGGCTTCACACCAAGCAATATAAGTCTTCCAGACCTTATGATAGATCTTCCTAGTGACAGCTTTTCTAGCATTCACTCGGGTAGACACCACTGATCACGAGATGCCAGGGTCCTTTAACCTCCCTGACGGTATTCCCGAGTGTGGCTTGGGGTTAAATTTCAGTCCCATTAGCGGTAACCCCGAGCCACACTCGGAATTACATTGCAGGATCCTGGTGCAGCATTACTTACCTTGTCTCCAGGATCCTGCGATGTCCCCCGCTGTGTCCGTGGGCTCTGTCTCCTCCGAAGCCTCTCCGTGCCAGGCTCCGTTCCCTGCGAGCGTCGCGACGCACAGGGGCGGAGCCTGGCGGCAAATTCAAACAATGTACAAACCATAACACATACAGTACTGTAATCTTACAGATTACAGTACTGTATGAAATCATTTCACATCCCTTTTGTCCTCAATGCTTTGGCCCATGCCCTGCATGCAGTTTTATGTTATATATACTGTTCTTTCTGCCTGGAAACTGGAGATTGTCCATAGCAACCAAAAAGTGTCCCTTTATTTCAAAAGTGTCTTTAGACCAGCTAGAAAACAGCGATAGTAAATTGGAACACTTGCAGAATTGAGCGATAGTGAATCGTGGGGAAATTTATTTTATTATTATTATATTAATTTTTTTTTAATTATTTATATTTATTATATTATAATTTATGTTTTTGTGTTTCAAACTTCATCACACCCAGGATATCTACTAGACTCTTGTTTGGACAGATTTAAGTGTGTTATTGTTAAGAATTACAGGCCTACAATATAAAACGCCAAATTTCCATGCAAAATAATTGTACCGCTTTCAGCACCTAAAACCCGAAATAATCATACCGCCAGGGAGGTTAATACTCTGGCTTCAATAGCTATGCCATCAAATTTAGAGACTGTAAATTGGGGTGGAATATCGGACCTTGAGACGTGGAAGCGTCAATGGACCGTCTATTGTCAGTCTCACAATCTCTGGGAACCAGGGCCTTCTGGGCCAGGCCAGTGCCACCAGAATTACTGGAACCCTCTCTCTCCGAATCCTGCGCAACAAATGTGGAAGGAGAGGGATCAGAGAGAAAGCATAAACCAGGGAGTACTAGCTCCATGGAACTACCAGAGCATCTGCTCCGATTGCCAGAAGCTCCACCGTCCAGAACCGTAGGGCCAGACGTACTGCCCATAATTCCAGGATGTTGATGGGCAGGATCTGTTCTGTCCTTGACCATTTCCCCTGAGCTGTGAGCCCCTCTAGGGTCCCTCCCCAGCCTGAGAGACTGGTATCTGTAGTCAGTACTCTCTAAATTACTGGGAGCAAGGATTTTCCCTTTCGCATGTTCTGATCCTGCAACCACCAGTTTAGGCTTAAGTGTGCCCGAGGAGATAAGAACATTATATAATCCAGGGCTTGACCTCTTCTGTTCAAAGCCAACAAGATGTCTTGTTGTAAAGGCCTGGAATGGAACTGGGCATAGGGCACTGCCTCAAAGGAGGACACCATCCTCCCTAGAAGACTCATATAGAGCTGAATGGAGGGTTGTCTGGTGCCCCTAACTGACACACCTGATCATTCAGGGCACCGATCCCTATGGGTGGAAAAAATACCCTTGCTTAGACCGTATCTAGAATCAGACCTAAATACTTTAGACTTTGAGCTGGTCTCAAGGTTGACTTTTCGGTATTTATGATCCAGCCTAAGTTTTCCAAATACCACACTGTGCATGTTATGCTCTGTTCTAGAGCCTGTAGTGAGTGATCTCTGAGCAGGAGGTCCTCCAGATACCCAAACACCAAGAACTCTTGGGCCCTTAAAAGACAAAGTACTGGTGCTAGGACCTTTATGAACACCCAGGGAGCTGTAGCAAGCCTGAAGGGTAGAGCCACAAACTGAAAATGACATTCCTCTACTGCAAATCGCAGGAACCTCTGATGAGACTGAAAGATAGTCACGTGTAAATACGCGTCTTTAATATCGATGGAGTCTAGAAAGTCTCCCATCTGGAGTAAGGCTACTACTGAACGGACAGACTCTATCTGAAAGGACTGGATCAGTAGATACTGGTTCAGGGATTTTAGGTCCAAAATGGGCCTTGTGTCCCCGTTTGGTTTTTGAACCGTAAACAGGTTTGAGTAAAACCCTGTGCCTTTTTCGGATCCAGGAACCTCTACAATCACTCCTTGATGCACTAAATGATGTAGTGCCTGAAGCAATAAGTCTCTTTTTGGAGGATCCAAGGGAACGCTGGATCTTAGAAACCTCTGAGGAGGAACCCCCCGCAACTCCAGCTTGTAACCGCGGGATATAGTTGAGGTGACCCACTCGTCCTGAACTTTTGTTCTCCAAATGTCCACAAAGTGCAGCAGCCTTCCCCCCCATCCGATAGAGTGGGGGTGTCCCCTCAAAAGGAGGGCTTGGTGCTGGGTTTAGAAGAGTTTTGGACCAAGGGCTTTTTCTGGCCCTGGCCTTGCGGCTTGCCCCTGCCTCTAGCTTCCTGTTGGCGGCGGAACTGCCTTGGCGCTTAAGGAAGCAGTCCCTGAGGCTTTAAACGAGGGACGACTGGTGCTTTACTTCACAGGAAGTAGAGAACTCTTCCCTCCAGAAATCTTTTGGATATATTTGTCCAAATGATCCCCAAATAAACATTCCCCATGAAAGGGGAAACCTGCCAATAACTTCTTAGAAGGAAGCTCGGCTGACCAGTTCTTAAGCCACAAAAGTCTGTGCATATGTACAAACAAGAGAGCCAAACGAGAAACCTGCTGTATTAAATCCTTTAAGGCGTCAACAGCAAAACACAGCGCTCAAGGAATATCTGTCTTATTTTCAGCCAGATCATCCCCCGGTTAGGCCTGTCAGGCCGTCTGACCTGATCCTTTACGGACTGGCAGATTCCAATTGCTGCAACAGCTGGCTGAATGGCTGAACTGGCCAAAGAAAAGGAAGCCTTTAATAATGACTCCAATTTTTTGTCAACAGGGTCTTTCAAGCCCTGTGCGATATCTACCGGACAAGTTAAGTTCTTGTTTAAGGAAGAGACTGCTGCATCTATGGCTGGCATGCTCCACTTCTTAATGAACCTTTCATCCATGGGATATAGAAGGGAAAACTTCTTAAGAGGAACAAAAATCCTGTCAGGATATTCCCAATCAGCATACACTGCCTGTTCCAACAGAGGGTGTAAGGGGAAAGCCTGTGCGGCCTGAAGAGGCCTCAGGGACCCCAAAGAGGACCAGTGGGGCTCAGTAACCTCTGCAAGAGGCAACTTAAGGGCAGAACAAACCATTTCGGTAGGAGTCAGGATCAAGTGCCTCTGCGACTGAAAGGCAGACATCAACTGAATATCCTCTTGTCCAGATTGCTCAGAAGCAGACTCATCCGCCAGGCCCTCCACAGAATCCTGAGCTTTTAGCTATTTCCCATCCTCAACCCATTCCTGCTCCAAACTAGGAGGCTCCAGGAAGGGGGGTCTGTCACGCTTCTTGCCAGCCTGCAGGATGGAGGCAATTGTGCCAGCAATTCTGTGCTCTAACCCGGCTAGGGCTGAGGACAGTTCATCCTTGGTAATAAAGGGTGAAGCAGCAGCGTTGACTGTAGGCACAATACCCGATAGGCGCAGCGGCTCAGATTGCCTGGAAGCCTCTGTTCTTTCAGGGGATACAACACTAGGGATATGACTAGGTTCATTAGGAACTACCGACGACATAGGTGTGCCCTTCCCTGTAGTGTTAGTCCCAATCCTCTTTGAAGACATTTACTAGCCACAAAAAGAGTACCTGGATATAGTATTAACACACCTCAGAAGGGAGACCCTTTAATAGGGCTCATCAAGCCCCTATGCAACAACCCTGCTAAGCACCTTTAGCCTGCCAGGCAACACCTTGTGACTCATGTGACCCGGGTAAGGAGAAATGAACTGCTGCAAATGCCTGGTTCAGAGCCTGCTCTGTGTCCCACAGCTGCCTTCTGGAAGCACTGCATACTTAGCAAACACCGCTTAAATAAGCTGGCTGTGCGCCGGAACATTCTGTGCATGCGTGCGCACACACATGCGCGGTCCCTGCAAACGTCCGTGGTTGTATTTGCGTATGACGCAAATCTTTGTGCGCCCAGATGAAGGCTACGGCGCATATGCGGCGAAGCCGCATGTGCCATGGCCACCAAACAAACTACTGAGCACAAATGTACATGCGCCAAGGCGAAATGGCGCACCGTTGTGCACCATTATACAGGTAAAAACAGCCAGACACAAACAAAAAAGGTACACTATGCAAACAGCCACAGCTAGCCCAAAACTCCCCCGTATAGTCACCGCACACAGGTGTCCTGCTGCTAGCTAGCTTGACTGATTGTTACAATCACTCGGACACTGCACAATAAGTAAATAAAGGGGTTTCACTTACCTGTCCAGGCGCAGGGCAGCTTAGTAAACTAAGAGCCCAATCTTCACCCATCACGGCGGGTTCCTGTCACTTGACCCAGTGGGTACCCTTTTCATGTTTAGGGTCCACTCCCTTGGACCTGTACAGCACCCTTCAGGAATACCTAAGCGCTGTGGTGTCCAGGATTCCACTTTGCAGGGTCCAGCGCCCAGAGGCCACATTACAGGCAAAACCTTGCAGGATCTTGAGTCTTCTTTGCAAGGCTTGGGTACCATTTATCTAAGCATATAGGGCCTGTGTCAAATGGATCAGATCGATCAATCCCTTGATTCATTTAAGAACCGTTTGTGGGACAAGAGACCTGAAGCTCAGAGAGCTCAAACAACCGTGCCATCCACCTTGCAGACACTGTTAAAAAACTGAAGTACTTCCTGTATGGGAGGGGTTATATAGGGGATCACTTCCTGTCTAAAGACCTTTGGTCTACCAGTGTCCATTCACCTGGAGATGAAGTATAACCCAGTAGGTAATGAATATTAGCCTAACTCTGTGTCCCATGATGTATGAAAAAGAAAGTTTTTTTTAGGGCAGTCACACTTTTTGGCCCTTATAGACTTCAAAGGGAGCAGCTGAAAACAGCTAATATTTCATGCAATTTTTTGCCTCTCCTCCTAGTGACTAGCTTTCTATTGGCTAAAGTAATAAAGCTTCAGCCTGAAAGACGTGTACAAACTTAAATAAAAAACACTTATAGACGCGCCTCACCTTAGAAAGAAAAACAGTAATGACTTCTAAATATCAAGCTGAAAGTGTCAAACATCCTAAACAGGACGCTAGTTGCTGGAATCTGGTCACATGATAGCCATACACTTTTTTTCCCACACGTTACATAGTAGTTTGCATTATTTGAAATAATTCTATTGTTTATATACTTAAAGTACTGTTTCAAAGCAAAAGATTTGCATTTTAAGTTTGAGTGATGCATTCGTTCCTTAACTAGTGTGAAATACCAGTGCTGGGGACTTTTTGAAGTAGTCAGTGTCTTGTAACTATACTGTAGTCCATGTCATAGGAAAATGTGGGAATTCCCATTAAAGGTTACATGCACTTTAAGCAATTTCCTATTTTTACTGCCCCTGCACAAATGTCAGTTGCAAAGTATGCTTGTTTTTCCAATAATCACGTGTTTCAGACATACTGCCTCCAGCCTGGCAAAAGTGTGTTTTTTTTACATTCTATAAAGCTGAACTCCAGGTACAGCATTAGGCTCCATGCACACTGGAGCTCATAAACGACCGTTCTGAACGTCGGATTGCTGGCAGGAAAACGCTGCTTTAAAAACGCGATTTTATCAGCGTTTTCAATTGCCGTCAATGCACGTTTAGCGGCGCTAGCTTTTAACCGCGTTTCTCTGCCTCTATTCAAAATCAATGGTTCCCTATGGGAGCCCATTGATTTCAATATAAGTCGCAATGCAAGTCGGATCATCATGATCCGACTTGCGGTGCGACTTGTGTGCTGAGGCTGAAGGGGAACCCTCGCCAAAATGAAAAAAAAATTTGTGTGGGGTTCCCCCCTCAGACAATACCAGGCCCCTCGGTCTGGTGTAGATTTTAAGGGGAACCCAGTCAGGAAAGGGGGTGGGGACGAACGAGCACCCTCCCTCCTGAACCGTACCAGGCCGCATGCCCTGAACATGGGGGTAGGTGCTTCGGGGCAGGGGGGGTGCTGCACCCCCCCCCACCCCAAAGCACCTTGACCCCATGTTAATGAGGACAAGGGCCTCTTCCCAACAACCCTAGCCATTGGCTTTAATAAGGGGGCCCCCAGATCCCGGCCCCCCACCCTATGTGAATGAGTATGGGGTATATCGTACCCCTACCCATTCACCTGGGGAAAAAAGTGTCAAAAATAAAACACACTACACAGCTTTTTAAAGTAGTTTATTAGTCAGCTCCTGGGGTCTTTTCCGACTTTGGGGGTCTCTTCTTTCTTTTCCGCGCTCTCTGGCCTCTTCTCTCACTCTCCGGTACGTCTGCTGGGCTCCTCCGCTATCTTCTGCTCTTTTGCCACTCTTTTTCTAGCGGTGGCCCGGTCTTCTCCATCGTCTTCTTTCCACCGGTCTTCTTCCGATATTGACACGACGCTCTCTCCTGCTGTAATGCCGAGTGAGCTGTGTGCAACGACTTATATTGGCATGGGGCGTGACCCCGCCCCTTATGACGTCACATTCCCATCATGCACACTTTTTTCCCCAGGTGAATGGGTAGGGGTACGATGTACCCCATACTCATTCACATAGGGTGGGGGCCCGCTTATTAAAGGGGGCTCTCAGATTCCGTTAGGCTTCCCGCCCGCAGCCCCCCGACAACCAACGGCCAGGGTTGTCGGGAAGAGGCCCTTGTCCTCATCAACATGGGGACAAGGTGCTTTGGGGTGGGGAGGCGCAGCAGCCCCCTGCCCTGAAGCACCTACCCCCATGTTGAGGGCATGCGGCCTGGTACGGTTCAGGAGGGGGCGCTCGCTCGTCTTTCCTGATCGGCCGGGCTGCGTGCTCGGATAAGGGTTTGGTATGGATTTGGGGGGCCCCCCCACGCCGTTTTTTCGGCGAAGGGGGTTCCCCTTAAAATCCATACCAGACCGAAGGGGCCTGGTATTGTCTGAGGGGGAACCCCACACCAATTTTTTTTTAATTTTGACGAGGGTTCCCCTTCATCCTCAGCACACAAGTCGCACCGCTAGTAGGATCATGATGATCCGACTTGCAGTGCGACTTCTATTCAAATCAATGGGCTCCCATAGGGAACCATTGATTTTGAATAGAGGCAGAGAAACGCCAAACGAGGCTTAACGCTCTTTTTACAGTGCTAACCCTCGTTTAACACCTTTTACCGGTTTCTGGCGTTTCCAGTACTGCTCTTGAACGTGAATTTCTGGTGTTCAGAAAAAAAACATAAACTCCACTGCTCATTAAAGCTAAAAAAACGTCCATGTGTGCATGGACACATAGGCTAACATAGAGTGGAGTTTATGGGCTTTTAAAAAAAAAAATCGCCCAAACTCCAATAAACTGCAGTTTATCAGCTCCAGTGTGCATGGAGCCTTATCTTTATTGCAGGATTGAGGGAGAAAAATAGGAACTCAAATATGCACATGTCCATGTGATCTCATTCTGTGTACTGAATTCCTTGTATTGGTTTCTAAACAATATATGGCATTCTCTGACTGGATAAGGTGGAGGAGTGAGGCGGTGATGTCACAATCTCCACTTCGTCTAATCTGTGAATGGCAGCATTGCCGAGCAAGCAACCCCCCGTGGTCACTATGCAGAAGTGAAAGCCACATGGTCAGTAGCACAGTGGACGGTGTCAGTAGAGCAGTGGAAGATAGCAGAGGACGTTGTCCCTAGCACAGTGGTTGGTGTCAGTAGGACAGTGGACAGTATCAGTGGGGCAGTGGATGGTGACAGTGGGCCAGAGGATATTGTAAGTAGGGCAGAGGACATTGTCAGTAGCACAGTGGATGGTGACAGTAGGGCAGTGCATGGAATTTGTAGGACTGAGGTACCTGGCAATTCGGGGGTTAATTGTGAGCCAGTCACTTGGCTCTCTGTCTGGCAAATGGTTAAATCTGTGTGGTCACTCAGCTCCCCTTTTCCTCATACAGACTGCCCTTGAAATTCTGTGTATACCCAGGAGATTGCCTCTGGTATAAGTAATGGCATTTCTAGGTCTCTGCTCGGCTGTTAGGCTGGATTCACACCTATGCATTTTTAGAGCTTTTTGCATTTTGCAGATTTCTACTACAGTCCATTCAACATGGTTTCCTATGGAACAAATTCTGTAGTGCAAATCTGCAAAATGCAAAAATCACTAGAAATGCATAGGTGTGAAACCAGCCTAACAGTAATGTGGTTCTCAATCCCGCCAAGAAATTTGTGTACACCCCCCCCCCCCCCCCATGCCTCCGTTCTTGCCTGACATAGTTACTTTCACTTTCTGCCTAATTCTTCTGCCCGGCTCAGCATCCGACCTCTTCTCTGTCTTCTTGGGAGCAGGTGCATTCGCAGAGGGTAAAGAATTTCACAGGCAGAGGAACAGTTTAGGCCGGGGGTTGGCAAGGGAGGGACGCGGTCTACCTATCGGCGATCGACCTCAGGCATGAGATATGCACACTTACATTGACCCAAGATGGACCAATGGAAGGCTGGGTACACACTAAGAAAATCAAGCAAACGATTGTCTGGTTTTCCCTCAATGTGCCAGAGCAAGTGAAAACAGAGGATGGTACTAATTGTACGAAAATTCTCAGACAAAGGCTTTTTTTTTTTTCTACTTGTTTATTGTGTCTGATGAAGCGCAGTTTTTCATATCAGATTTTTCTCGTACAAAAACAGTACATATTAAATGAAAAAGGTCCTGGGCACGCGCGAGAATTTTTTTTTGGAGTTTGTCCCTTCGCATATTTTTGTTTGGAAAGTCTGGTTGTTGAAGGTGATGTACACACTATACGAAAATCAAAATATAGCACCTCGTGTGGAATTTTTCTTCCAATTTACTCATAGTGTGTACCTACCCTAACTTGCAAAAAATTAAAAAAAAAATTACCTAGACTTCTGCTTTAAAGCAGAATTTAACTCAGCGTTAGATAGATCAGACTTACCTGTAAAACAAAGTCCTCCAGCTGGTCCTTGGCACGCCCATCTTCACCCAGTCTTCCTTCCAGATTCGCTCTGTTCAACTACTTGAATAGCTGTGCCGCCATGTCACTCCCACACTTGTGCATGGAGTCAATAAATGTACTCTGAGATGCACATGTATGGCTCAGTGCTCATTACTCCTGACAGGCAAGGGAAAGCATATATGACAAAAGAGACCACTACAGTCTCTTCTGTCATGAAAACCCTGTCAGGGATTTTAAAAAAGTGAGTTTAATTCCACTTTAAGCAGTTTCTTCCAGCCACCACTAATGAGAGCGGAACAGGAATAAAGACTGACTGTGTTACGATATAGAAGTGGTCTATCTCTTTTTACATCATGCAGTCTGTAGCAACTGTTCCCAGCTAGCACTTGATGCAGCTAAAGAAAAATGGACTGCTCTTTTATCCCCATAAAGTCTGTTACTATCCCTTAGATCCCATTAGGGGTGGCTGGGGGAAGCTGCAGCAAGAAGAAAATAACGTAAACACACTGCTTGATTTGTCTGAAATTCTGCAACAGTAACCCATGCTACTTGTAATGCACATTTCTTACCTGCAAAACCATGTGCATTTTATTTACATAAGGTGAACTTATCCTTTAGCCCCAGTTCACACTGCTGTGACTTTGAACTGGCGTGACTTCATCACGGCTTGCATATCACTTAAAGGGGTTGTAAAGTCGCCTGTTTTTTACCTACATGCATTCTATGCAAGGTGAAAAACCTGTGCTGCAGCTGCCCCCAGAGCCCCTCCTCTTTTTTACCTGAGTCCATCCATTCCAGCGATGTGCACAAGCCCAGTGACTCCAGCCGCTGTCTCTATCCTCATTGGATAGATTGATAACAGCAGGAGCCATGGCTCCCACCGCTGTCAATCAAATCCAGTGACACTGGTTTGGGGCCAAGTCCGGCTGTCTGTGTCAATGAATGTAGCAGTAGGAATCGTAAGTGCGCCCGCACGGGTGCCCCCGCGGAAAGCGACTCTCCGTGGAGTCAACGGATGAAGGAGGAGGAGGAGCCAAGAGCACCACCGAGGCTGCTCTATGCAAAACCCTTGCACAGAGCAGGTAAGTATAACATATTAAAAAAACAAAACAAAAAAAACAAAAAAAAAAAACACACCTTTACAATCACTTTAACAGAAGTCAATGCAAGTCATACCAAAAGTAGTGCAGGAACCTTTTTTCCAAGTCAGAGTGACTCAAGACGCTCCAATTAGAATGGTTCCATTGCCACTAATGGTGCATGACTTGTAATGCGACTTTGAACTCTCAAGTCACAGCAGTGTGAAACGGGGCTAAGGCTAGGCTCACACTGTTGCGATACAATTTTGAACAGACTTTCAGTGCAATTACATAGCGCTACTTGGATGCAACTTGGATAAGGTTTGTCTATTCTATGGAGCCAAAAATCACACCAAAGTAGTACAGGAACCTTTTCCAAAAATCGCTGTGCCAAGTCGCATCGAGGTGAACAGACACCATTAAAAGCAATGCAATTTCCCTTGTCATGCGATTCTGTGCAACTCAAGTCCCATCTGAAATTGCACTAGTGTGAAACAGGCCTTACACCTATCAAAGGACCACAATTTGGCAATAGGTTACTATGTTTAACCTATTTAGCATTTACACTCACCGGTCACTTTATTAGGTACACCTTACTAGTACCAGGTTGGACCCCCTTTTGCCTTCAGAATTGCCTACAATTTCGTGGCATAGATTAAACAAGGTGTTGGAAACATTCCTCAGATTTTGTTCCATATTGACATGATAGCATCATACAGTTGCTGCAGATTTATCAGCCACACATCCATGATTCAAATCTCCCGTTCCACCACATCCCAAAGGTACTCTATTGGATTGAGATCTGGTGACTATGGAGGCCATTGGAGTACAGTGAATTCATTGACATGTTCTACAGAAAAAAACGTTTGAGATGCTTTCAGCTTTGTGACATGGTGCATTACCCTGATGGAAGTAGCCATAAAGGGATGGACATGGTCAGCAACAATACTCAGGTAGGCCATGGTGTTTAAACAATGCTCAATTGGTACTAAGGGGCCCAAAGTGTGCCAAGAAAAAAAAAAAACCCTCACACCATTACACCACCACCAGCCTGAACCGGTTGATACAAGGTAGGATGAATCCATGCTTTCATGTTGGTTACGCAAATTTTTGACACTGCCAGTTGAAATCGGGACTTAGACCAGGCAATGTTTTTCCAATCTATTGTCCAACTTTGGTGAGCCTGTGCCAATTGTGGGGGTGCGCATCTTCACTGGCCTCACGATTCGATTACGATTATCAAGTCAACGATTCAATTCGATATCACGATTACAGCGCAAGTCCGCAAGTGCTCATGGTTTTCATAAAAAAAAATTCAAGTAGTCAGGAGAACTCCATTTTTTAAAATTCTATCTGTTCTTAAGAAAAAAGAGACAGCAGAGGAGCTCCAGGCTCTCTTCCAAAAAACTAAAGGAGATGGTCAGAGACTGCAGACATAATACAGGAGATGATCAGAGACTGCGGACATGGCACAGGAGATGGTCAGAGACTGCAGACAATAATGCAGAGTTGTGGTGTGATGAAGGCACATAGAAGACAATTCTATGATATGGACTTGTGTTGGGATCACAGCGCCCCCTCCCCCTCTGTACTTACATGCTGCTCTGCCGGTGCTGGTGGCAGCCTGTAATGAGAAGGACGATCTGCCTGCTCACCATCTCCCCCCGATCTCCATTCCAGCCGCCGGTGGTTTCACATCTCATGTCTCTCCTGACTCGGTCAGCAGGGAATTCTCCCGGGAGAGTGCTCCGTGCGTAAAGCTGTTATTAGTGTGTGTATATCCCACTCATGTGACTCCCAGCCGCGCTTCCCTCCTCTCACGCCTCTCTTCTGACCTGACAGCTCCAGTCAGTGGGCGGGGCTGACATCAGGAGAGACGTGATAGGAGGGAGGTGCGGCCGGGAGTCACATGAGCAGAATATACACACACTAATAACAGCTTTACACATGGAGCGCTCTCCCGGGAGGGGGCAGGGCAAGAAATTGATTTTTCGGGTCGCATGCATCGATGCCGCAACGGAGACACCCGAATTGCGATGCATCAATTAATTTCGGCACCCCTAGCCAATTGTAGCCTCAGTTTCCTGTTCTTAGCTGACAGGAGTGGCCCGCGGTGAGGTCTTCTTCTGCTGTAGCCCATCTGCTTCAAGGTTAGATTAGTAGGTTGTGCTAGTATTCTGCATACCTTGGTTGTAATAAGTGGTTATTTGAGTTACCGTTGCCTATTATCACAAACCATTCTGCCCATTCGCCTCTGACCTCAACAAGGTAGTATCATCCAAACAACTGCCGCTCACTGGATATTTTCTCTTTTTCAGACCATTCTCTGTAAACTCTAGAGATGGTTGTGCGTGAAAATCCTAGTAGATCAGCAGTTTTTGAAATACTCAGACCAGCCTGTCTGGCACCAACAACCATGCCACAAGTCACTTAAATCCCTTTTCTTCCACATTCTCATGCTCGGTTTGAACTTCAGCAAGTAGTCTTCACCACGTCTAGATGCCTAAATGCATTGAGTGGCTGCCATGCGATTGGCTGATTAGCAATTTGTGTTACCAAGCAATTAAACAGGTGTATCTAATAAAGTGGCTGGTGAGTGTATTGTTGCAGTCTATGAATATAGATGATCTAAAACCAGTGGTCTCCAAACTGTGGCCCTTTGCTTGCATTTATTTGGCCTTCCCACAGACACCAACAGCGGGGACCCACTCTAAGTGACCAAGCTCTGTAGGGCAGTGTGAAACACGTTGGGGGTGTGGCTGCTGAGGTTGTCCCTCTTATCACCACTATAGGACTCTGGATGTGCAGCACCAGGGATTTTTCCTATTTTCCTTTATCTGGTCCTCAGGGCACTATTCCTCCCACCGACACCAACAAGGAAGCACCATTCATTCCACTGGCGCCTACAATGGGGCATTTTTCCTTCCGCTGACACCAGTGATAGGACACGATATCTCCTTCAACTGACTACAGGCACTATGTAATTTGTTTACTTCCGCCGACACTGGGGCATTTTCTACTTCCACTGGCCACCCTAAAGTCTGAAGGATAGTAAACTGGCCCTTTGTTTAGAAAGTTTGGAGACCCCCTGATCTAAACAATGGAACAAGTAAGAAGATAAGAAGATAATGCAACAGGTCAAACACAATCTTTTAATTTAAAAAAAAAACAAAAAAAAAAAAAACAAAAAAAAAAAAACAGTTTTTACGAAACAGTTGCTTTCTAGGAAAGAATACAAAAACGTACATAAAACAAGTTTGTTTAAACACAAAGTCCAACTGTCTTGTGTGGAAAGCTGTGCAACTTCCATCCAGATTTATTTTGGAAAATAAGTCTTCATACTACTGGGATGATTTGTCAAAATAGTAAAAGCTGTACTGTTTGCCCATCAGGGAAAGAAGTCTAATGCCTTTAATAAGGAACGAAAACCCGTAAACCTTTGGAATATAAAAAAGGTCAACATGTGCAGCCAACATGCATGCTGGCAGTGCGGTTACGTAAAGGGTCAATCCCACTAAACTAAAAATTACATTTCTGGAAAGAGGTCTGTCAATGATTTTGAGGGTAAAATCTCAGCAAATGAGTTCCTAGGGCTGCATGTTTGCCATGGAAGCAGCAGGTCCCCACTCCCTGTCTTAAATTTTTAAATTTGACACTGAATAAAAACAGGAGAAAGGGGAACACCCCACCCCTTACTATAGAAGAAGGAATGGGACTCCAATGTGAAAATGAACAGAATGGAACCGTGGCAGGGGAATCCTGGTGTTGTAGTTCCCCAAGCGATACCTACTAAATTGCACTAATAACTAAAATATCACTTTTGGATGGTGTGACCTTTAACAGTTTAGTTTCAGAAAAACATTCTACAATATTCTTTACCATGTTTTAAAATTGAGGGCAGTTACAAAACAAAAATAGCTTCCGGTAAGTTGTATTTTGGCCAATAGGCTCCGTGACCCCTTATTAAAATATACTATTTGAATAGCATTTACAGGAATGTAAATATCTTTATCGGTCAGGGCGTGCCATGCCTGGACGAGCTTGAAGCATCATGGGACGGGATGGTGGACGCATCATTGGTGGACCTTGCATCATTTGCATGTGAGCTCCCATTGGTGGTCTCATACCAGGACCTAAGTGGGACACAAAGAAAGCATCACTCATAAGGATTTAAATACGTACACACCATCACATTTATAACCAACATGCTAGCCTGTACTGCTTTTGAGAAATGAACCATTTGGGACTTGTATAAGTTGTAAGAAGGGAAACCTCCAAGATTATGTCTAAAAAAAACTTACTCTAAGCATCAAACACATGTTTCAGCTGGAAGTAAGCAAAGAGCATTTATAGTGGCACAGCATATTCCTTGGAATTCATAGTGTGTTATCTATGCTCTTTAGAAGTCGGTCTTGCAGAAGTGTGACAAATGGTCACACTTGTAAAAGTTTCATGTACGCTTTTTTAGGATGTATATGAATCAGCTACAACTCTGACAGAACTGTCCCAAGATGGAAATGTATCAAATATCAGTTCCAGAGGAACCTGGTCAAATAACTCCAACAAGAAGAGGTCTTTCTGCCACTTTCCTAGTTATGAATTTGTTGCAGCAATAGCACCATATAGTAAATCTTCGGTCACACTGAATGCGCCTTTAAAATCGTGCAACTTCACTTGAAGTGCGACTTCAGGTGCAACATGGAAGACATCTGTGCAACTTTGCACACAGATGTCAATGCAAGTTGTATCTGAACTTGCAAAAAGTAGTGCAGGTACCATTTTCAAAATCAGTGCAACTCCAATGGAGTCAGAGTTGCAACTATTTGACCGTTTCCACTGCAGACAATATGGTGCGACTTGTCATGTGTTTTTGATATTTTCATATCACATGACAAGTTACACTAGTGTGATCGGGGACTAAGTGTACCAAATAAGAACGACTTTAATTTTTTGCACACATTCCTACAAACACTGAAAACATCTGATTTTTAATTTTCAGAAAGTCTTCTGCCTACTTTTAACACTGCCAAAAACGTGCTTAGTTAATGAATCACCCCACTGTGTTTGAAGGTCAGAAAAGGATTTATGGGTGCCCTTATTAGCTATTGGTCATTTAGTAATTAATTTTCTGCAGAGAGCCACACCAAAATTCTTGAATTTCAGATCGTAGTGATTGCATCAAATAGGGGAGACTAGTAAACCCCTTCAAATTTAAGAATTTTTTTTTATTTATTTTAGTCAACAATTTGTGGATAAGTATGCATGTGTGGTATTCATTTCCCAGGGTTGATTAGATAGATTATATATAAATAAAAACCACACTACATCTCACACTGTTTGTCACTTGCTATGGCAAGTAAGAGCTAGTGGACCTAAGTAGAGGTCTGTCACTGCAGTGTCGGTCACTGAATGACCATTTTAGCAATCTACTGCAGAAGTGGTGGCTTAAAGTGTTACTAAACCCAGGACCCTGCATTCACTATATCTGGTCTCCCACAGTACATGGAAATGCAATTATTTTCAGTAAATATAAAACTGCTAAATAGTAGAGCTGCACGATTCTGTAAAAAATGAATCACAATTTTTTTTTTTTTTGCTTAGAATAAAGATCAGGATTCTCTTACAATTCTCACGGCATAATATCTTTCACAATTTACATAAAAAAAAAAAAAAAAATGGGGCTAACTTTACAGTTTCACTTTTTTTTTATTCATTTATTGAAGTACATTTTTCCCCAAAAAATTCTGTTTGAAAGACTGCTGTGCAAATACAATATTGCAACGACCATTTTATTCTCTAGCAGAAAATACTGGTTTTAACTGGTAAGCAACAAGTGACAGAAAAAGGCCTGATCTTTAAGTGGTTGAACTGACCTCATTTGCAGACCGAAGTTCATCCCTTTGATCTAAAACCACTAAAATGTTACAAGGTTTCCTTTTCATCTCCCAGCACTGAGCAATGTTGATAATCATCTGCCAGTTGGTTGCTTTTTGTTTGTTTTTTGACAGCTGTGAGCGAGCAGAGAACGGCTCTGCACTTGTTACATGGATGAATCGTGGAAATGCCGGATTAACATCGTGATGGGGGGTTGAATTGAGATCGCAATTTTTTTTTAAACAATTAATCGTGCAACTCTACTAAATACCTTTTCTCATCAGCAGTATGTAGCAGACTTGTGACTATCAGTTCCCAGTTTAGCTTGTAGGAGGAGTTTTCATACTGCACCGAGCTGTCCTATCAGGATCCAGGACCCCTGACCCTCTGTCTTGACAGTGCTGATTGTCCCTTAGCTAAATCACATTCATTCTCCCAAGAAAAAAAAAACGCTCTAGCAATACACACCAAACTGAGCCTGCGCAGCCTGACTCCAAAGGCTCTGTCTTATCCGGACATGTTCTGGAGTCAGTGGAAGAAGAGGAGGATCTGTGCATACAAGATTAAACAGCCTTTTTACACAATGCAGAGGATTAATCCCTTAGGATCCACAGTGAATATAACAAGCATGCTTTACTGCATATACAGACAGATTTTACTGTTGTGGGTTTAGTAACACTTTATTTTTTCACAGGCGATTGGCTTACTTCCACCTCACCAGCTTTTCCCAGGTGTACATCGATACAAACACACAGGGGTAGATTTACTAAAACTGGAGAGTGCAAAATCTGGTGCAGCTCTGCATGGTAGCCAAATTAAGCTTGTTCAATTAGGTTTTGACAAAAAACATGAAAGCCGATTGGTTTCTATGGACAGCTGCACCAGTGCCGGGTCCAAGTGGCGCTGTATGTGTCTATGCACACAAACAGCTTGACTTGGGAGCGAGCCCACATGTTTGCCCTCATAGCAAGCAGCTTGCTATGGGTGCAGACACAGAAGAGGAGAAGCGGACAGCGCCAGCGGGAGACCCCATAATCGGACGGTTAGGGCTGTACTGTGCAAAACCATCGCACATAGCAGGTAAGTATACCACGTTTATTGCTTTAAATTAAAATGTAACCTTTACAACTGCTTAAAAAAAAAAAAAAAAAATAATACTATTTTCAAGTGCTGAGAATAATTAAAGCAAGAGTAGCTCACCATGGCCTACTGGCATCATCCCAGGTGGAGGAGGTCCCATCATTGGCATCATTGGAGGCCCAGCCATTGGTGGTGCAGGCATCATACCCGGACGTGGGGGTCCACCTATTAAAAAAGGATAAAATAGGGGTAAAGCGATAAAAAAAATGAAGGTAGAATATGAAAACGAAAACAGTGTTTAAAAGCCAATTCTAAGGAATTAAATAAAACTCACTTACCTAGACTAGGTGGAGGTGGAATCATGGCACTTCCAGCTGGTGGTGCAGCAAAAGGTGTGGGTGGTATCTTCCCTTGCTGAAATGCAGCAGCTAGGAAAAAAAAAAAAAAAAGTTAGACAAATTATATAGGTGTTTAAAAGAAAACTGGAACATACTGTGCAATAGGAGGCACTATTGGGAGCTAGCCAAGTATGACACTGCAATGCACCATCATATCCTAATATCACATTAGGATAGAATGCTAGCCTTGTTTTTACACATGTGGATCAAAAGATAGAAAAAAAAACAAGAATCTATTTCTCTAGGTGACCTCAAACAAATATACTTCACAAGTAACTTTCGCAATCAGATTGCTGCGTACTCATTGAAAAGAATACAAGAAGTTTTCTAAAGAAGATGCTGAGTGAGTGACCCCCTATCATCACTGAACGAGGCAGACATTGCAGCAACAGCATCCAGAAGATCAAAGTTTACATTGTATCTGGCAAGAAACGCGACAGCTTTCGCATATCCAGCAGCTGCTTGACAAACTTGCTTTGAATCTAGGAGCCAGCTATATAAAAAAAAAAAAAAGTTAGGAGCCATTTTTTTTGTACTACTTGCCGACTGGGCACTTTCACCCCCTTCCTTCCCAGCAAATAAGTAATTTTTCTTCTTCACTGATGTGCAGTTATAGAGGCGGCACCGATATGCTGCACTGATGGGGCTGCCCTCCCAGAACTGGATGACCGCTCTAGTAGTCTTTCGGTTATAGCGGGGTCAGCAAGTGGGAGGCAGATGCGGAAGGCTGACAAAAGCCCAGGCACCAGGATGTAATTTCTAGTTGCCATGGTGACCTGGCACCTGAGATTTGTTGAGCCCTGCCCATCACTATATCCAAGCTGGTTCAGTCCTCCTCTCTCTCATGCTTCAGGAGATGATGGCACTGATGTCATTAAGTACAATGCACTACCAATAGCCCTGCATTGTACAAGATGACAAGATACCATCCACAGACCAGAATGTATAAGATTTGAGAACCACCTGCTGAGAGTAAAAATGCATTTCACTGCTCTCCTGGACATAAAACATTTAGCCCGTGAAGTGCAAGGGTTGCCCAACTGCAAGTGTATAATTTGTTTTCCCCAGAGACCGGCTTTAAGAATTTTATTAACCACTTCCAGCACTTCTCTCCTACATGTAAAAATCATTTTTTTTGCTAGAAAATTACTCAGAACCCCCAAACATTTTGTTTTTAGCAGAGACCCTAGGGAATAAAATGTCGGTCATTGCAATTTTTTTAATGCAATTTTGGAAAAGAAAAAAAACCAAAACCGTTAAGTTAGCCCAATTTTTTTGTATAACGTGACAGATGTTACGCTGAGTAAATAGATACCCAACATGTCACACTTTAAAATTGCGCACACTCGTGGAATGGTGTGAAACTGGTACTTAAAATCTCCATAGGTGGCGCTTTAACATTACTTACAGGTTACCCGTTTCGAGTTAGAGGTCTTGGGCTAGAATTATTGCTCTCACGTTCGCAGCGATACCTCACGTGTGGTTTGAACGTCGTTTACATAAGTGGACGTGACCTACATATGCGTTCCCTTCTGAGTGCGAGCATGCGGGGGTTTTTATTTCTTTTTTTTGTTTATTTTATTTTTTTTTTTAAAAATTACACTTTCCCTTTAAATTTTTTTTTTTTTTATTATTACTTTATTCCTATTACAAGGAATATAAAACATCCCTTGTGATAGGAATAGGGCATGACAGGTCCTCTTTATGGAGAGATGTGGGGTCAATAAGACCCCACAGCTCTCCTCCAGGCTGGAAAGCCTGAGATAAAAAAAAAATAAACGGTCTCAGGCTTTCCAGCCAAATCCCCAACATGGTTTACTTCCGCCGGCCCAGACGAGACGTCATAACGTCACACCCGGGCCTCCGAGAGTCACAGGGACTGCCGGTGTTCTGTCAAAATAGCCAATTCATCAAGATCTCCAATTACGTTAGTAACTGGAGATTTCGATGCTTTACCATTTTGACAACACCGGCAAGAGTGTACACTTCGGTACACAAAGACTTTGCTGTTTCGATACAACAGCGGGCAAGAAGGAAAAAGTTGTCGCCGCCACGGAGGTGGCCACTTTGTTAGTATCAGAGCAGAGTAACAATGTCCACTCATAATACCGTGTCCTGGAGTGCATACGGTTGCCGGTGTGTCAAAACAGCAATTCATCGAAATCTCCAACTACTAACGGTTTACAGTAACCAGAAGTGACGCAATTGGAGATCTTGATGAATTGGCCATTTTGACAGATCACCGGGGACCATCTGGCCCACAGTTCCCTATGGCCAACTTCCGGCGCTGGCGGATTCCTTCCCTGGCTCGCCAATCACAGCCGGTAGAAGCACTGGAGGGCGGGGTGACCCCTCTTACCGCCTGTAAGAATGATCAAGCGGCTGAACAGCCGCTTTGATCGTTCCTACGGTGCAGGGAATCGACGGCTGAAAAAAATTATATCTGAATGATGCCTTTAACTGCAGGCATCATTCAGATACCCCCACTAAAAGCCCAGGACATCATATGGACATTCTTTGGTATGGAAGTGGTTAACATATCAAGGAAGGGAAGGGGAGGACTAAGGAATGCAAAAATGTTACCAGATAAAAATTCAGCTTCAATGAGCCACTGATTTGAAACAAATATTTGCATATAAATTGTCCTAACACCTTGCACATGAGACTTACTTTGTCCACGCACCAGCAGCATGCCCATATTCAACGCTGAGCTGTAAATGTGCAGCTCAGCGTACAGTTAGGAAAAAAATAAACAACCCTACCTGATAGCCATTTTCTACAAAAGTCTTTAGTTCCACTTTAAAGGGCTATATTCTATAATCTGTGCGGAATAAGCATGTGCAGAAGTTTACTTTAAGAGCTGTGTAATTTCCTTCTCTGCTTCCTGCATCACCAATTACATGCAAACCTCAAAAGACAGGTTTGAAACTTTTTGGTGG
Source organism: Aquarana catesbeiana (assembly GCF_042186555.1). Classification (NCBI taxonomy): domain Eukaryota; kingdom Metazoa; phylum Chordata; class Amphibia; order Anura; family Ranidae; genus Aquarana; species Aquarana catesbeiana. Next base: position 557,724,680 of record NC_133325.1, on the reverse strand, counting down.
CTGAAAGAAACCTCCAGCATCACCAGTTTAAAATGAGTGGGGTATCCAGGTAAAGAACAGAAGCATCTGGCTAAAAAATAACTACTTTGCAGATAGTGCTCTTGCTATGCATCATTTTTAAAAGGACATACAAGGATATGGACTGTACACGACCTGCTTTCACTGCAAGAAAAAGATGATCAAATGTTCTACCTGCTCAAATATAACAATTTCAACAAATACTTATTAATAATAATAACAACAATTAATAATGTTATTGTAGAGCTCAATAAGATTCAAAATGTACTCAGCAGTACAGATGAAGAGGCATATTTTTAGATGAAATGTTATAGCAGGGGAACTGGTCTATTTTTAGGTTTGATGGACACTATCTTTAGTATAATATTTCTGGAACTGGATACCTCCTTTTACTTTAGATGGTCAGAATGCTGTGTGCATTCTCTAGATAAGCATTCAGGCATGACTCTTCAGATAAAAATTAAAAAAAAAAAAAAAAAAAAAAAAAAAAAAGTGTGATGTCTAAATGGTTTACTAGATTTTAGATGTCATTTTTATGGTGCCAGAGCTGAGTTGATGGGCCATTCAATATAACATGATATGGGCATTGGGACGTGGCTGTAGGGCAACCGGAAGTGACGCAACACTTAGGCCACATTCACACTGAAGCGGCAGGTCAGTTAGCGGTAAAGGGGTTAAAAAAGCACCCACTTAGCACTGCTTTCATATCAGCGCCCATTCATTTCAATGGGCAGGAGCGGTGGAGGAGGAGTGTATACACCGCCCCAAAAGATGCTGCTTGCAGGACTTTTTCCTGGCTTCCTTAAAGAGGAAGTAAACCATTTTTGTTCCCTGCAAAAATGCTAGTATGCATCGCATACTAGCACACTATGTGGCACCTGCAAACGATGCCTGCGCTGTCCCCACATCCATGTTCGCCCCTCTTCCTTCTGGGACCGTGGACTCCGGCTCTGGGACTGGCCGGAGCTACCAGTCACAGCACTCGCTAGTAAAGAAACAGCATAGAGGGCAGTTTCTTCATAGCGCATGCACCGATAACATCAAGGGCACAGTACATTTAGGATATATTTACAGTACCTATAGGTAAGCCTTATACTAGGCTTACCTATCACTACAAATGTCTCAGGGAGGTTTCTCATTGACATACAATGGAGAAGTCCATCTTCTAAAATCTTTAACCTTTTGTTAATACACCGTTGTTAAAATCTAGTAAAACCGGTCAGATATCTGCCTCCAGACAAGGACAATTATAGTAAACACACCTTTCCAGCCCCCTCATAACAAACAGTTCCAGAAACAAGCATCTAGAAAGGAAAGCTGCAATTTTTAAATATTTGTTTTGTATAGGGACCTGTAACAAATATAAAGTAGGTGTTAGGCCCCTTTCACACTTATACGACTTGTCCCACGATTTTGTACTGCAAAATCGTATGACAAGTCATTCTCCATGATTTTCAATGACTACCATTCATATTGGCACGACTTTAAGTCGTGCTGACTTGAAAGTAGTCCCTGCACTACTTTGGTCCAACTTCTATGCGAGTTGTACTCCATAGACCTCAATGTTAAACCCTGAAGTAGCATGCAAGTCGTGCCTGAATAATATAGACACGACTTCAGTACGACTTTGTAAGCACAAGCCTGGCCTCGCTATTCGGGAAAGGAAAACTTTTCTTTCCTTTCCCGATGAGCGACAGGCAGTGCTGACAGCTGTCTGGTATTAATCCAGAGGGGGAACGCCGCGCCAAGTTTTAAATGAAAAAACCGGCGTGGGTTCCCCCCCGGGGGCATACCAGGCCCTTGGGTCTGGTATGGATTGTAAGAGGAACCCCCTACGCCGAAAAATCGGCGTGGGGGTCCCCCCAAAATCCATACCAGACCCTTATCCGAGCACGCAGCCCGGCCGGTCAGGAATGGGGGTGGGGACGAGCTAGCGCCCCTCCCCCCCCCCCCTCCTGGACCGTACCAGGCCGCATGCCCTCAACATGGGGGGTGGGTGCTTTGGGGCATGGGGGGGCGCAGTGCGGCCCCCCCCACCCCAAAGCACCTTGTCCCCATGTTGATGAGGACAAGGGCCTCTTCCCGACAACCCTGGCCGTTGGTTGTCGGGGTCTGCGGGCGGGGGGCTTATCGGAATCTGGGAGCCCCCTTTAATAAGGGGGCGGGGTCACCGCCTATAAAAGTCCCTTGCGGAGCGCACAGAGACCATTCTGGCTGGAGAGAGCGTCGTGTCAACATCTCTGGAAGAAAAGAAGAAGGCAGAAGTCCGGACCACCGCTAGCAATTGAGCTGCAGAAGATAGCGGAGGAGCCGGCAGAAGATGCGGACACCGGGAGGAGACGGCGGAGAGACGTCGGAAGAGGACCCCCGAAGTCGGAAGAAGATCCCGGAGCTGCCTAATAAATTATTTTAAATTATTCAAGCTAGCCCAAAAAAAATTAATAAATCTGTTTCAACTACTCGGGTTAAAAACAGAGGTTTCAGTTGCATACATTTGCAAGTATGTGGAATTAACATTGCTGTGTTAAAGCGGAGTTCCAATTAAAATAAATAAATAAATAAATAAATTAAAAGTCAGCAGCTACAAATACTGCAGCTGCTGACTTTTAATAACTGGACACTTACCTGTCCCAGGGTCCAGCAATGCGGGGGAACAAAGCCCCGCTTGTCTCCCCCTTCTCTCTGCGGCGCCGGTATTGTCACTGTGGGCGCCCGGCTGTGGCTTCACAACTGGGCAAGTACTGCGCATGCACGAGCCGCACTGCGACTGGCCAGGCAATCTGGGACCTGTGATGTGTCCCAGAGGATTGCCGAGAGGGGGGTGGTGGTCACCTTCCGCTTTAAGGCATTTCTGATAAATGTGGTCCCTAGCTCTAAACCAAGTTTTCCAGTTAGAGGAACATATAAAGCATTCCACAAACAGAGCAGGCTCATCTGCAGGCAGCCCTTTTCTACATGAAAAGGTACAGCAACACCAGAAACCCAAACATTGCTTTTACAAGGTAGCTGAGGACTCTTGGTGCAAGTCCAAAAAGCAAAGATGGGAGCTGTTGAAACTAGACAACAGGGAAAAGATGCACACAGGCAAGGTAATATACAAATAAGCATAAAGAGGGTACCCAGCACACTTTGAGGCTAGACAGGGAAAAAAAAACAAAAACAAACCAACACACACACCAGGGGTTCTAATATCCACACTATGCCAAGTCCAATGTTTCGGCTCATTTTCCTTATGCCCGACTAGGCTCAACATGTGGACTCCCAATCCAATTTTTCCCTATTCACCTTTGTACACACACACACACACACACACACACACACACACACACAGTCCCCCCATGCTTAAATTACATGGACTTTTAAAAATATTTTATTCAGGTGTTTATGCCTCCATAGGCTTGAAATGGTGTGCCTGTAAATGTGCAACAAATGCGTATTAGTGCCTGAAAAACTACTCTCCTAGAATTGCTCTGCTTCCCTTGCCCAACCCAGGAAACAAATGCCTGAAGTTTGATACATGTGCAAAAACACTTGTGCAAAGCTTGTAAAATACCAAAATCATTCAAAATTACTAGTAATACATTCTGCTGTGGTGTGAATGCATGTTCACAGCAGAACTAAAGTCCGTGATAAGTTGCCTCTCCTTCAACAGTGCGATGTCCCTCACTGGCATCTTCTACCTGGCTTCCTTCAGCTGCCAGGCTGTGGCAGTCTTCATTGGCAACCGCGGGATGACATCACTCATGCACATGTGCAGAATGTTCAGTCCACCCTGATATATAGTAAGTGATCTGTGCTGGAATGTAAACCGAGCTGCGCATGGCCAGCTCAGTACACATTTAAATAATAAAAAAAAAAAAAAAACAAAAAAAACAAAAAAAAACACACACGACTGGAAACCGGCAGATTTATCTTATTGCAAAAGAGACATTACATTTCTCTTATGCAATAATGAGGCTGCCTTCTTGCACTTATAATAAACTGAGACTGAGACTATAGTTCCACCTTAAAGTGGTTTTAAAGTTAAAAGGTTTTTTACCACAAGGCAGTCCCTTCATTTAGGTAAAAGAACATTTCACCACTGGTGCCGTGTTCTGCATCTATGGATGCATGCAGCCTCCTTTGGGGGCACACGCAGAAGAGGAGGAGCAGAGCACCAGCAGGGGACTCTAGAAGAGGTGGTAAGGGACCACTCTGTGCAGTGCCATTGCACAGAGCAGCTAAGTATAATGTGTCTTTAAAAATTGACCTTAAAAACACTTTAAAAGGCTAAAAAAAAAATAAATAAAAAAATGTTACCCAGAGGCAAATGCCTGGACATGCCTACATGGACACTTCTCTATGCAGATAATTCACACCGAGTTCCTAGGGCAGTACAAAAGTTGAAGGAAAAAGAAAAACCCACTCACTGGTTTTATCAATAAGACTTTGCGCCTGCTCTTCCATCCATTTCTGATAGTAATCCTTTACATTTTCCTTGTGTTTTCTTCCACTGCAATGAGTCTTACGAACTGAAGGCTGGAGAATAAATAAAACACAAATTAACCTGTTTACCAGCAGCACCACTGCTGTGACTGAATTCTAGTGGTATAGATGCCTAGGAATTGTGCAGCAAAGGCTGACAGGAGAGGACTTAACATCTAAATAGCTGGGCTCTACCCTCCACTCAAATATATGAATGGTTCTCAGTCACTGACACAATGCCAAGCATATTCAACATCCAAGGAGTCACAAGAGTCTTGCGCAAATTGCTATACAAATACTACACAACTAGTGCAAGACTTGTGCCATTCTTGGTATGGAACATTGCTGAAATTAAACCTTTGTCAGCAAATATAACCACACACGTGACATTCCCACCTAATATTCAACTTTATCTCTATGAAACAAAAATGCACTAGTTGTTGGTAGATCTTAGGCCTCATTCACATGGGGTGTATAAATCCATACTCCATGTGAGGGCCACGTTTACATGCATGGGTGTTACTTGTATCCCCATACATGCAGCCCTAGGGTCTGTTCAGGGCTGTGCACCTTCATCAATGTCACATTGGGAGCAGTGGCTGTATTTGTACAGCCGCTGTGTCCCAAGTAACAGCAATGTGAATGCCTGCAAGGGATCGCATGGAACATCTATGCATCCCCATTAGGGTAAACAAGGCCCTCACATGGGGTATGGATTCATACTCCCCATGTGAATGAATCCTAAGCCTAGGTTTACACTATTGCAGGTATCGCACTTGTGCTCGCATCTACAACCAAAACACGCTGCTCTTTAGAGATGTGCAGGGCTGCCATTTATTCTTAATGGCACTCCCACACATCTAAAAAATGCAGCGCATTTGCAGGTGCAGAAACCGCTGGGAAAAAAAAAAAAAAAAAAAAAAAAAAAAAAAAAAAAAAAATCACACAGTGCAAAAGCTCCATGAGATTTCCCTGTCGCTCAGTTCTAAAAATGGTGTAGGAATCCTTTCCCTGCATGAAAAGCAGGCACAGCAGCACATTCAAACGAATAGGTTGCCGTGTCTGCACAAATGTGGCTCAAAGAGCTGAAATAGTGTGAACCATGCCTAAAAGGAGATTGAACAATCAGACTGCAAATGTTTGTTGTGAGCCCAAAGCAGAAATTAACACAACTTATGTTCCTACCCCCTCCCTCTAACAAAACTTGAGAAAAGTTACATCTTTTTCTGCAAGGTAAATTATTTTTTTTGGTGCTACAAGGCAGCATTACCTTCTTTCAAGCTTAGACCAAAACTACCTAGGCCCCTTCACGTACCGGATTGCCATGTCACACATCCCAGGACATGTGTGCAGGCAAAACACAGACTAAAGCTGGATACACACTAGAGGTCGACCGATATGGGTTTTTCTCTGGCCGATGCCGATATTTAGAAATCTCGGTGGCCGATGGCCGATATGTGATGCCGATTTTTTTGGGCCGATATATTAGGTCGATTTTTTTTTCCTTTTTTTTTTCCCCCTTCATCTCATAAAATCTAACAGTTAGACCCCTTTCACACTGGGGCATTTTTCAGGCGCTTTTGGGCTAAAAATAGCGCCTGTAAAGTGCCTGTAAAACGGCTACCCTGCAGTCTCAGTGTGAGATCCCAAGTGCTTTCACACTGAGGTGACGCGCTGGCAGGATGTTAAAAAAAAGTCCTGCAAGCAACATCTTTGGAGCGGTGTATACCACCACTCCTGCCCATTGAAATGAATGCGCACCGCTGCCGAAGCGCATGCAAAGCGTTTCGGCAGCGGCCCATTTAACTCCTTCCTCGGCTGCTAGCTGGGTTATAAGCACCCCGCTAGCAGCCGAATAGCGCTGCTAAAATGATGGTAAAGCGCCGCTAAAACTAGCAGCATTTTACTGTCAACGCATGCCCGCTCCAGTGTGAAAGCAACCTTAAATGATACAGAAATTGTTTTACATTTAAACATTTATTAAACAAAACAAACCTCCAATCAGTTCACTTGTATGTAGAATTTAGAAAAAAAAACTATATCTTAAATATTAAATATACAAAAACAGGTAATCAAAACTTTTGGACAAAAAAAATGGGCTAACTTTACTGCTTAGTTTTTTTTTTTTTATTTATGTATTTTTTTCAAAAAAAATTGGGTTTGAAAGACCGCTGCGCAAATACTGTGTGACATAAAATATTGCAACAACCGCTATTTTATTCCCTAGGGTCTCTGCTAAAAAATTTATATATATATATATATATATATATATATATATATATATATATATATATATATATATATATATATATATATATATATATATAATGTTTGGGGGTTCTAAGTGATTTTCTAGCAGAAAATACAGGATTTTTACTTGTAAGCAACAAATGTCAGAAAAGATTTAGTCTTTAAATGTTTAAACTGAGAACTTCTACACACAGTGCTCAGCTCATTCATAAGTGTAAACATTGTATCCTTCAGGTTCTTTTTATCAGATTTGGCAGGCTGCCCAGAGGAGGGAGAAGTCGCTTCATAGAATACAGGCAACTTGTATTGACTTCTATTACAGAAGTCATTTGCAAGTCGCGCTGAAGAAGTTATATCGGCCTTTTTTATCAGCACAATCGGCCGATGCCGATTAAGTAAAAAACACCAAATATCGGCCGATATATATCGGTCGACCCCTAATACACACTATACAAATATTCTTTAGATTTTTTTCCCTTTAGATTTACCAAAACCATATAATATGAGGTCAAACTTTAAGAGTTTCAATTTGGATGCAATCAGGCAGGCCCTTACACTGCATGGTTTTGGTAAATCTAAAGGAAATCAAACAAAGGTTGTATAGGGTGTATCCAGCTTTAAACCCTTGTGCACCTAACTCCATAATTTTTGATGAAACGCAATCTCCATCGGCCTATATATATATATAACAATTTAAAGTGGAACTTCAACATGGCGGGGGGTGGTGGTCAGGGTTAACTATCCCAAAGCGAACAGTACACTATACAATCTGACTATACACACTGCTTTTGATCAGATATATGTAGCAGAGCCTTCCTTAATACAAATGGAATGTACTGTTTAGATTAGAGCACTTTCACATTGAGGCGCTTGAAAAATGGCCATAAAACACCAAGCGCTTTTGAGGTGTTAGCGGTGTGCATTTTTGAAGGTCACGTAACTCAAACTGCTTCAAGAACCATTTTGAGTCATTTTTTTAAGCGCTTTTCAGGTGCTTCCCATTCATTTAAATGGAGGGGCACTCCAAAGATGCTGCTTGCAGGAGTTTTTTCACCTCCCCGCCAGATCATAGGCCCAGTGTGGAGGCATTCATTGATTTTAATGGAAATAGGTTTCCGTGAGTTTTTTTTTTTTTTTAGCGCCAAAGTGCTTGAAAAGCACCTCAGTGTGAAAGGGCTCTTATTCCTATTACATCATTTTGGAAAATCTAAAAGAGAAGTGATCAGATAGCATAGTGTATGGCCAGCTAAACAACAGTGTTTAGCAACAGGACTCCAGATACATTCACATTGGTTTCCAGATTTACCAGCTGCGGGTACATGGGATGGGGCTACATATAAAGTTCTCACATATTTCAGCAGCAGAAATTAGCACTCGTTTAGAAAATACACACTGAAAGCAATTCGCAAGAGACAAATTGCTTAAGTAAATGAATGGAGAAAATGTACCATGATAAAGTATGATCAACTTACCGAGTCATGGGTGAGGTAGGTATCACAGTAGTCGCAATAAAACCTGCAGAGAAAGCATTTTACACGTTAACCTTGTCACATGTAAACCCTACAGCGTATATATAACGTACACAGAGCCCATTCGCCCGAATATGTGAAGCAATCCGTCTACAATCACCGTTTCCCGGCTCATTCACTCACTTAGGCATGGTTCCGACCACCAACTCGCCACCTTTGTCTCCACCGGAAGCAATGCGCGAAGCGGCCCGCCGAGGTTAAAGTTAACCGGAAGTGACGTCGGACGGCGCACTTTAACTGCGACTTTCCTCTCCCCTAAGGGCAAATTAGTCCCATCACTACCAGGCAACAAATAACGTCATACAGCCCTAAATGAATGTTGATAAACACAACTGTGACCCTCACAGCCATTTCTGTTCATATTTGATTAAGCTAAGCCTCTCTTTCAAGTGTTCAATCTGTGAGGGGGCGGGGCGTCAGCCGAAATACGTCTCAACCGTCTCTGCCGTTACGTCATGACGTGTCTAGCGCTCAGGAAGCGGGGAGGCCCCGAGTGGCCTGCTGCGGAACCGGAGACCGGGGCCCTTGAGTAAAGGTCCCGGGTACGGTGACAGTGACGGGGGCACGTGCGGAACGTGCATTCTGAGTTTATCGGGTCAAAGGTCACCGGCTCGGGGGGTCAAAGGTCACTGCCGGTGTCGCTGAAGGAACCGCAGCCTCCCGGGAGGGGGGTCAGCCCGGGAGAGAGCGGAGCGGGAGCGGCGGAGTCCGCCCATGTCAGTGGTACCCGAGGGCCAGAACGTGGGCTGGACACAGGACACCTAGACGTGTTTAGTCTCTGTGAGGAGGCTCCCTGCTCCGGCCTGGTGTCATGGAGGGCATGGACGTGGACCTGGATCAGGAACTCATGCAGAAGTTCAGCTGTCTGGGAACCACCGATAAAGACGTGCTCATCTCTGAATTCCAGAGGCTGCTGGGCTTTCAGCTCAATCCTGCGGGCTGTGCGTTCTTCCTGGACATGACCAACTGGTAAGTGCTCCTCTACATGTGTCCAGCAGGATTGTACATGCTTGGGTTCCACCCCCCTGGTGCCTCTTACACATGGGCTTAAAGTGGGCTTCTAGGCTACAACTTACTCATCTTAAACCTGCTCCCACCTCCCTTCTAACCCGTATTCTGACTACCCTGTAGGAGGAAGATGCATATACTTACCTATTCTGGTGGTGCTCTGGTCATGTGACCCCCCCCCCCCCAGCAGCAGCTGCAGGGGAGAGGAGAAAGTGCAGACAACAGGCAGATATGTCCCCCATAAGCCTACTAAGGGGCATCAGCCCTGAACCCTGAAGCCGCTGCTGGGAGCCAATCACGTGCCCAGGTTGGAGCGCCCCAAGAATAGGTAAGTATAAGCATCTTCCTTCTACAGGGTAATTAGAAGCTTGGTGGGAGCAGCTTTCGGTCCCTTTCACACGGGGCGGACTCCATTTTGATCAGCATGGGACCTGTCCTCTGGTTAGAGCAGGCGGATGACAGGTCTGTGTCCGCTCAGTTTCTGCAGAGAGAGTGGACACGGACATTGCCCACTCTGCTTTACTGGCGGCCGGGTGTATACATACTCCGCTGTCTGTTTATATCCAACTGCCCATTTAGGAGATATTTAAAGTACCTATAGGTAAGCCTTATTATAGACTTGCCTATAGGTAAAACTCATGCATGGGAGTTTACTATCGGTTTAAAGATGCAGCAAAAATACGCTCCCATAACACCTGCCGACACGCTAGGTAGTTAAAACAAATGCTGGTAGATGGGACAGTATGCCTAGATCAGGGCTCTCAAACTGGTGGCCCTCCAGCTGTTGCAAAACTACAAGTCCCATGAGGCATTTCAAGGCTGACAGTTACAAGCATGACTCCCACAGGCAGAGGCATGATGGGTCTTGTGGTTCGCAACAACTGGAGGGCTGCCAGTTTGAGACCCTTCTCCTCCTAGATAGAGGACAAACCCCCTTCCCTTTCTTTTGTGGATCAGATTAGGGGTAGGCGGGTGTAAACAAGCAATAAAAACAATGCAGGCGCCTCTCAGTGTGGACTGTAACATAGTAAACCACAATAGTAAAAACTCACATTTTAATATCTGATGGCAGGCACATCTTCATGTGTACAGTTCAGTGATGTACCCATGGCACTGGTCTGCAGAGAGAGTCGTCCTGGCTGGCAAGATGGTGGCGTGTAGGAGGAAAGCCAAGGGAGAGGGGTGGAACTAGCGGGTGTAAACAAGCACAAGTCCATTTACACCTGCTGGTCTATAGGGGTGAATGGATCTTCCAATCAGGTCTGTCTGAAAAACTGACAGGCAGACCTGATTGGAAAGGTTGTGTGAAAGAGGCCTAAAGCTTAGTTAGTTCTAGCCTAGAATCCCACTTTAAAGTGGTAGTAGACTGCTGGGTGTTTATTTTTTATTTTTTTTAATTTAGACCTGAGACGCAATGTCATAATGTGCCTGTATGCATCACATGCTAGCACATTATGTGAAACATATCTAAAAACGAAGCCTTCCAGCGACGCGCTGTCACCATCTTCACCCGGTCTTCCTTTCGGGTTTGCGGACGTCGGCTGTGTGAGCAGGAGCGCCATTTATGGCACAGGACTCTGAAGGAATAGCACAGGTATGCTGCTCCTTCAGAGTGCATGCGCCGGTGACATCGCTGCCTGCATGTACAGTAAATAACTCCTAACTGGTGCACGTTTAGGATATATTTAAGTTACCTATAAGTAAGCCTTATTATAGAATTACCTATAGGTAAAATTCATGCATTGGAGTTTACTATCAGTTTAAAGATGCGGCAAAAATACGCTCCCATAACACCTGCCGACACACGAGGTAGTTAAAACATGGCTGGTAGACAGTATGCCCATTTTAGAGTCAGATCAAGAATTTTAGGACATGCCACATTCTCTAGGCTTTGCTGTAGCCTGTCCCCTCCATTAAATTCAATTGCAATGCTTCAAAGACGTGAGTTGAACATATAAAAATTGCTAGTGTTTATAGCGGTCGCTACCCCTTGGGAAAAAAAAAAAAACAGAGGTGGTGTATGGGCAGCAATTTATGGCTTGTAACACATGTGGAATGTGTCTTAAATGCAGGTTAACCCTATAGCTGAATTTACCTGCATTTGTCCTTTTGTCACATCATTAAAGCAGAACTAAAGGGAGTGATACTCACCTTGTTGTCCAGTGGTCTGTGTCCCTCGCCAGCACTTGCATCTTCTCCTGTGTGCTAGCTTTCAGCCATCTTCATTGGCTGGTGCAGGATGACATCACGGCACACAGGAAACAGTCTGACGATGTAAGCTGCGCTGTGCATATGCAGCTCAGTTTACATGCCAGGGAACGCTGATAGACAGGTAGGAGCATCTTATTGCAGAAGAAACATTGCTTGTCTCTTCTGCAATAAACAGCCTGCCTGCTCAGTGACTAACAGAACTTTTAGTTCTGCTGTAAGGTATTTACTTTTTCAGAAAAAATGAAAAGGCAAAGTAACTCCCTACACTTCCAACCCCTGTACCTGCTGTCTTACCTCCAGGGACGCTGAGCTGTCAGTGCCCACGCTTCTGGTCCAGTAGTCTGGGGATTTGAAATCCCGGTTCATCTCCCTCTTTTGTCTGTTGGGCTTCTGGAGTGGATCAGAGTGATTCACTGTTCAGGTGCTGACTAATCATAATAGCTTTGGTCTGTCTCAGAAGCACTGCACGTAGAACAGGGAGAAAAGTGGGGATTTAAAATCCCTGGACCACGGGGCACTGACAGCTCAGCATCCCTTGAGGTAAGTACAGCAGGGGGTGGGAAGGGTGTATGGTGTTTACCTTTTTGTTTTTTCAAACAGATGCTTTAAATCAAATTTAGAAAAAAAAGTAGCACCTGCACTGTTCAATGCTATTGGACTGAAACATCGCTTTGTCTCTTCTCGCAGTCCCTGTTGGCAGTGTAGGCTTTTCCCCTCCCTTGGAGACATCCTGTTGCAAGTCAGGTACTAAGGGGCACCCATGTGTGCCAAGCTCTGTGCATCCATAGCCATGCACAGGGTTATTTAGGGTGTAACATGTTACCAAAGAGCACCTGCCTCTGCCCCTCCGATCCCCTGCTGTGACGGCGGGTGGGGGATCTTCTCCACGTGGTCACAACATTCATTCACCGCGATCCTTGAATGAACTACAACTACCGTCTTCCACTGCGTCAGATGGCTTGTAATTCTCCATGAACTGTGAGGGCATTGGTAAGTGCTCTCATAGTTCATTGACCTTTCTGCTTTCCAGTAACTGTCTGCCTGTACGGGAAGTCCAGCAGAGCTGTGTAGGTATTCTGCATTGTTAATTTTGGATGAGCCATGCTGCTTGCATTCGTTTCACCATCTTTACAAAGAGAAGAAAGGGGCGCTTTTGTGTGAGAGAGTTAGGAGTATGAGCCTGGTTTACACTGAAGCCATTTCAGACATGAATCAAATTGCACTGAATCACATGACAAGGGAATTCAAGGAGAAGTCCAGCCTGAGCTAGTTTGGCTGGGCTTTTCCTATGGGTCACAGGAGTGCAATCCGTTTTGCATTCCTGTGACCCGTTTTCAGTAGAGAGGACTGAAGTCTGCTCTCTGCTGATATCACAAGAATCGGTCCAGGCACCAAGTCATCACGACAATAAAGTCTGGATCCGCCAGGTGCCTGGACTGATGCCCGTCTCAGCTCCCCGCCACGCCACAGCTCATCGCTCCAGTGAACGAGGAGGGAGCAGAGCGTAGAGCTGCTGATTAACAGTCAGCAGCTCTCTGCCCGGGGAGCTGTGAGAAGCGAGCCATCGGCGGTGTTTGATCATTCGGTTCTCAGTGTAGAGGCGGCAGGGGACAGATGCAGCATCCACCTAAGTACGTACGATTCTGGGGAAAAAAAAAAAAAACATACTTCTCTTTTAACATTCGTTCATATGGAGCCTGTTCACATCAGTGCAGAGCAGCTGTGATCCAACTTTGGAAAAAGGTCCTGTACTGCTTTGGTCCGGTTCTGTGGCCCATAGACACGCTTTTTTTAAAGCACTCTGAACGCCAATCAAAGCACCTATCACTAAATAAAATGGTTAGCTTACAGTCCTGTTTACACATTGCTTTTGGTTTTCTTCAAAAATTATACCCCATATCGTTTTAGTGGAACTTCAAAGCGTCTTCAAAGCCTCCAATAAAGTCTATGACAGCTCGCTTGAAGCGCCTGCAGCTTTTGAGGGGCTTTTTTTCAGCTTTAGCTTCACTTTGTTTTGGAGGTATTGCAGGTATGAGATATCAATGCACATATAAAGGGCATCTGCCAAGCTTCATTAAAGCTTCAAAAAAGCATCACCGAAGCACAGTCGAAGCATCGCAGAAGCATCAAAAACACAGCAAATAAGTATGTTGAAGCGGTAGACACTTTAATGTGTGTTGAAGTTGAAGCAAGTGTAAACGAGCCCTACAGTATCTGTTCTATTGTCATATGATTCCAGCAAGTTTTCCTTCCCAGCACAGGAATCGCAGCAAAATCATATTAGAATCGCACTGCAACTGCACTTAAATTCGCACTGAATATCAGATCAAAATCACACTTCACACTGTGAACCTAGCCTAAAACTTAAAAGTGAAAATGAAACTATGCTTGCAAAATGTAAATGGTTAAAGTGTATGTCAGCAAGGGAAAAAAAAACATAGTACATCTCTGCACTGCTTACACTTTTCCACAGTTTTGCTTCTTTGGAATCTCTGCAAGTACAGAAAATGCTTCTAATCTTTTGTTCTGGTCTTACAACACAGTAAAGAAATCCCTAACAGTTATGCCGCGTACACACGGTCGGACTTTTCGTCTACAAAAGTCCGACAGCCTGTCCGACAGACTTCCGGCGGACTTTCGGCGGACTTGCAGCAGACTTTCTAACGAACGGACTTGCCTACACACGACCACACAAAAGTCCGACGGATTCGTACGTGATGACGTACACCGGACTAAAATAAGGAAGTTCATAGCCAGTAGCCAATAGCTGCCCTAGCATGGGTTTTTGTCCGTCGGACTAGCACACAGACGAGTGGATTTCGGGTCCGTCGTAGTTACGACGTAAAGATTTGAAGCATGTTTCAAATCTAAAGTCCGTCGGATTTGAGGCTGAAAAAGTCTGCTGAAAGTCCGGAGAAGCCCACACACGAACGGATTACCAGCCAGCTTTAGTCCATCGGCGTCCGTTGGACTTTTGTAGACGAAAAGTCCGACCGTCTGTACGCGGCATTATCCCTGCCAGATTTTATACACAGCTTGTAGGACTGACAACTATGTTTGTGATTTCATTGCAGCAGAGGCACTACAGAAAATTAGCTCTGTCCTTTTAATGACAGGATTAACAGGTATTTACAGCATTTGTCAAGAGACAAACCATGGGAAAGTGTGCATATATTGCAAATATGTATAGACCTTTTTTTTCTTCGTTTTGCCTTTACACCACAAATAAAAATGGTAATGAAATTCAGAAAAACAACACGGTGCTACTTTTTGCTGTTTTCCTTCACATGTTTATGACCCACCATTCATGATCTGTTTTAATGTAAGAAAGAGTCAGGCTGCCGTTTTATTAATAGATAGAGAGAGGGTACGCACCAACAGTTGCACGGAAAACAAAACTGACCGCTCCGGTCAGAGCCGTTGTACTAACCATGCAAGGTTAGTTCAGCAATCTCTTTTCGATGAGCTGTTGTGTTCTGACAGGGGGATGGCTTACAGAAGCCAGTTGAACAGACCGACGTACACATGGGCCAAATGCCGTTATTTGTTTTTTTTTTTTTTTTTGTTTTTTTTACCGGTCCTTATCTCTCGCCATTTGGCCCATGTGTACGGGGCTTTAGTAAAATATAAAACTTATTTATTTGAGTGAAAGACACAAAATGTTAAGAGCTCGACACTCGTTGCGCCATATACCCCCTTTTTTCTGTCTATGCCCTTTCCTAAAGTAGAACTCCAACCAAAGTTTTATTGTCCTTAAACTCCACTATGAAATACAGTCCCTCTTATGACTAGTCTGTTCCTGCACGGTTTTGGTGTGTGCGTGGCTAATTTCTGATTCGATCTATGAAGTGCCAGACATGGTTGACCCAGCGCACAAAGCAGTGATTGCAGTTTTATAAAGGATTTGGTTAGTATTATGTGTGTTTTTCTTCATCTCCATAGCGTGTGGGAGTGGTGTTCAGTAGTTCACAGATTTTGTTCATAGGGCTGATACAACATGAGGTTTGACATATCACTGCAGAGTGCACAGGAATTTGCAAGCTCCTCAGATTTCTGGCAGGATTCTTTTGATGGTACTTTATCAGGCCATAAGGGAGCATAAAATAGAAGTTCAATGTTGGGGGTTTACATTTATTTAAAGGGCACTTAGACCACAGTCACACAAGCGTGCATGTCTATGCAGAATCCTGCACCTGAGAGTCACAGGTATTGCCTAAGGCCTTCAGTATTAATGACAAGATGCGTCTGTATGCTGGTAAACACAGATCTGAGGGTATACATGCTTAGAGGTATGGATGTATGCCCCTGGATGCAGACAGTCTGTGTGCAGGGGCATATATCTGAACTTGTAAGCATGTATACTCTTGGATCTGCATTTACCAGCATACATCCGCATCTTGTCATTGATTTGTACAGGCAGTTGTACGCAACACCTGTGACTCCTGAGACCAGGGTTCTGTATGGAGATGCATCCTGTATGGCCCTCCACTCTCGTGTGAATAAGCCCTATTGTTTAAAGTATAAATTCACCTTTTGTAACATGTTACACCCATATTCAGGGTGTAACGTTAACATGTTACAAATGTACTTGCCCCCACATCCCCCCGCCAACGTTCCCCTGTTTTAGCAGTGTGGATCGTCTCCACCTGCTCACTGCCTTAAAGGGGTTGTAAAGGTAAAAGTTTTTTCACCTTAATGCATTCTATGCATTAAGGTGAAAAAACTTCTGACAGAACCGCCGCCCCCAGCACCCCCGTTTTACTTACCTGACGCCTCGAAAGTCAGCTTCGCGTTCCCGACATCTGTTCCTCCGCTCACCCTGGCCGCTGATTGGCTGCAGTGGATGGATTGAAAGCAGCGCAGCCATTGGCTCGCGCTGCTGTCAATCACATCCGATGACGCGGCGCGCCGGGGGGCGGGGCCGAGTGATACAGCGAGCGGCTATAGCCGCCGGCTGTATCACGGGAGCGCGCCCGCAAGCACTCACCACCGTGCGAGAGAGCTCGCATGAAGGTGGTAAATGCTTGCGGGGAGGAGCTGAGACAGCCGCCGAGGGACCCCAGAAGACCAGGTTCGGGGCCACTCTGTGCAGAACGAGCTGCACAGTGAAGGTAAGTATGACATGTTTGTTATTTTAAAAAAAAAAAAAAAACACCTTTACAACCCCTTTAATCTAAAGAAGACGTGGCCATGCTGGTCGCTGTGTTCTGTGAATGAATGAACTACAGCTACCAACAGCCTTTATGGCTGTCTGCTTGTAGTTCTTAACTACCACGGCACTGTTGATCGCTGTGGTCCTTCATTGAGTCTTCCTGTCAGCGTAAAAAACTGTGTGCCCATACGATGTACGGGCAGAAAGCTTACACTGTCAGTCTGCAGGAGACCTGCATGGTATCGGTTATCTGGTGCAATGCTTTCCAGGCTCCTAAAACTAAAAAAATATTAAATGCACATTTGTTTTACATTCACAATATTTTTCTTAAATTTAGTAAAATTAGATAATTTTTTAATCCTCATATCATATGGACGAAGGTAACTTGGTGTTCCAGGAACACCTGAACACTTGCCTGCAGGGCAGGAATGCCCAATTCAGCCTATTAAAATGTATCTTCAGACTCTGAAACTGGGACTGTCCTGCTTTAGTACAGCAAATCCTTTAATACTTGGAAATAAATGTTTTATACCCTGACCTTGTCTCCTGAAAGTGTTTTGTTTATTGATAACTAATTTTGAAGGAAGAAAGTTGGACAACATATTTTTTATTGTCAAGGGGTTTAGGGCATATTCACACCACAAAACCACATCATATTGTGTTCATAATGTGTGTGTGCTGTGAGCGCATACTGTCGTGCGCTGCATTGTGTTAAAGCATATTGCAGTGCTTTTTTTAAAAAAAACTTTAAGAGCCCTTGCACACTGGGGCGGTTTGCAGGCGCTATTGCGCTAATAATAGCGCCTGCAAACCGCCCCGAAAGTGCCGCTACTTTCATTCCAGTGTGCAAGCCCCGAGGGCTTGCACACTGGAGAGATGCGCTGGCAGGACGGTAAAAAAAGTCCTGCTAGCAGCATCTTCGGAACGGTGAAGGAGCGGTGTGTATACCGCTCCTTTACCGGTCCTGCCCATTGAAATCAATGGGACGGCGCGGCTATACCGCCGGCAAAGCGCCTCTGCAGAGGCGCTTTGCGGTGGTATTTAACCCTTTCTCGCCCGCTAGCGGGGGGTAAAACCGCCCCGCTAGCGGCCGCATACCGACGGTAAAACGCCGCTAATAATAGCGGCGTTTTACCGCCGACGCCGCCCCAGTGTGCAAGGGCTCTAAGCAATTCAGTGCAATGCAAAGGCGCAAATTGCATCGGGACTGCGTATGGCAACATAGCCAAATACATAGCCATTTACTGTCCTTTATAAGAACACAGTGAATGCCCCAATTCATGTTCTTGCAGGAAACCACAAAACTGTTCCAAAACCCTAATTCTAGGCTATTCTTGCTGACCTCCTATGAAAAATGCTAGTTAACTGGTTATAAAGCTGATCCTTTCACTTTTAAACACACTTGTTCTGATAGGAATATGTGGGCTCCCATTTCTAAGTTACTAGCATTTGTATAGGTTTTATTGAGTGATTTGGAATACTACTACACAAAAATTAGATTAGATTCTGATAAATATATATATACTTGTACATATAATGATAATATTTTCCTCCAAATTGACATGAAGACCAAGAGATCCAGGAAAAGTGACACAAAGTTTGAGATTAACAATATAGTAATGCTTACAACAGTGATCTTTTAGACCCTGTTCACACCTGTGTGTTTTAGGTGCAGCAAGTTAAAAAGAATCCTGCTTGCAACTTTTTTGATGCGCTCTCGTGAAAACGCATGTTATATAGGGTTCGATAGTATCGCAACTAAAATGCATCACTTAGATGTGAGCCGCCCTTGCTTACACAGTTTAAAGTGTTCCCTTTAAAAGCAGCAGCATGGCTATACTGCGAGTATACAAGTGCAGGGCCATCTTAAGAGCATCATGGGCCCCTGGGCAAAGTAATGCCCTGGGGTCCCTACAAGCCTTCCCCAATTTACGCACCTACTCTCAAGAATGAAAGTATAAATAGTTAATAAATTTGAACAAACAGTATAAAAAGTTTTATATTATATATTAGCATCATATTTGATCACTGTATTTGTGTCACTAGTGATGTCATTGTCAGTCAGTGTACCTCCCTGCGAGGGTCTGTTGGCTCCAGATTGCCTGCTACCCTTTCACAGTCCCACTAAAAGTCATACAGTACTCTACACAGATACTGTACTAATGACACTGGCTGCGAAGGGGTTAACCTATGGGGGTTAACTGTGTGCCTAGCAAGTGTAATGTGCTGCTTTTACTTACAGAACTGGCTGTTTTTTCTCCCTGCTTTCCAGGGAGAAGGAACAGCCAAATCGCTGTTCTGTGTACAGAGTTATGTGTGTTTTTTTTTTTTTTAACACAGAACTCTGTGCTGTGATTGGATACAGCTGATCAGCAGGATTCCTTCAAAAACCTTGGGTAAAACCTGTTGATTAACTTGTGCTATGTCCAATCACAGCCTGGGTTGGCAGTGGGCATGCATGCCCCAAAAACCAGGAAGACAGGTGGCGATGTACAAGTATATTGTCTGTCCTGCCTGGGCTGCTTACCCTCAATAAAACTACAGAGGGTGGGTAGCAGTTAGACCCCTTTCACACCAAGGCATTTTTGCAGCGTTTTAGCGCTAAAAATAACGCTATTAAAACGCTCATAAAACGCTCCCCATGCATCTCAATGGACCCTTTCACACTGAGGCGTTGCGCTGGCGGGGCGTTGAGAAAAGTCCTGCAAGCAGCATCTTTGGAGCAGCTTTTGGGCGTTGAAAAAAGCGCTTCAAAAACACCCCTCTCCATTGAAATGAATTGAAAACTCTGTAAAAACGCCTGAATACCGCCTATAATCCACCCTGAGCTGTAGAAAATTCACATGATCTCGCAAAAAGGTAAACGTGCAAGCAGAAAAGAGAGCATCTATAACAACAGGACTGAAATTGTGGGAAGGTCAGAATGATTAAACAGACCATCAAAGTGGCAAAAAAAAAGAATTAATCCCAGAAAAATGAAGATTTGAAGTAAAACAAGACACTGCTTGTTTTACATGATCTCACAAAGGATAAACATGCAAGCAGAAAGATAGTGTCAATAACACATGCTTCAATAACACTTGAAAAACGCTGTTAAAACGCCTGCAACGTTGCGGAAATTTTACCACTAGCGCCCCTAAAACGCGGTAAAAACGCTGTAATAACGCTAAGGCGTTTTAGGGCGTTTGTGAAGCGCCTTGGTGTTAAAGGGGTCTTAAGGTATATTTTACACCAGATTTTCCAGATTCTAGAATCCTACAATCTGTCTCCCTGAGTATTTCCTTATGGATGGTAATCTGTATGGAGCCTGGTGAATGCTTCTAATATAGTATGTTTCCTTTACCTGGATTATTAGCAGTGGAGATCCTCTCAGGTAAACGCATCAGCAGATGGAGAAAAATCTTATCTTTATGCAGCTTCGGTAAAGAATATATAAGGTGAACCCTCCCCCTAGACCGATAGTTGTCTATGTATTGTCCAATTCTGGAATCTATCCCAATAACTATTTACAGGCAGCCGTACAAGAGACGAGTATATTTGAGAGACACGAAGCAAGTGCTACAAATCCTAGAAGGGATACCTAAGGAAGAAGGACCATGGATTATGGCCACAGTGGACGTGTCCTCACTTTATTCGGTAATACTTCACCATCAGGCGTGTGAAGCTACAAAATGAGGCATAAGAACACATACCACACTACCCTGTATTCAGAGAAAATTTCTCGTCAAATGTCTAGACTTTTGCTTAAAGAACAGCTACTTCTGGTATAATCGCAATTATTACCATCAAAGAACAGGAGTTGCCATGGGAGCAAAATTTGCACCCAGTATGGCAAGCCTATTTATGGCCCATTGGGAAAATTTAAACTTTGTTCACGAATACACCAACGGAACTTGTCGTTTTTAAAAGATTATATTGATGACATTTATATTTTATGGAGGGGGGGGGGGCAGAATCAGTTGGAATATTTCCTGGAAAAATTTTAGAAAAGTGATAGAAATATCAAATTAACTTGGGATATAAGCAAGAAGACCATATCATTCCTGGATTTAGAGATAATGCAAGAAGGGTGCATACTCGGTTCAAAAACTCATTATAAAAACAGCTATCTCCCATTGGAGAGCTGCCACCATGATAATTGGCTGTGCATTATTCCGAAGGGCCAATTGATGCGTCTGCGACAAAAGTGCACCTAAAGGAATGATGTTTTAGCCCAAGCAGATAAAATAGGACGTAGATTAATCGATAAAGGATATAACAGTAAGCATATAAAATATTAGAAGCAGCAGAAATGGATCGAAAATAAGGTAGTTCTACAAGTGGTCTGCGAGTGCACGTAGTTCTTCAAGTGGTCTGCAAGTGCACGTAGTTCTGCAAGTGGTCTGAGAGTGTCAGCATTGAGAAGTCCCTCCATACTGTGCTGGCCCCTGCCATACACGTCAGGGGCCAGCACAGAGGCGGGTAGAGACAAAGAGGTGCAGGCACTAAGGAGTAGATGGGTGACAGTCAGGAAGGGTAGAGGGGGAAGTGCCAGGGAGGCCGATCCAGGGCTGGAGCATCCCAATAAGTATGCTCCATTGAGTGACATTGGTGAAACCAGTCAGGGACCAGCACTGCTGGATCTGAGGGACTCTCCTAGCTGCCAGGGGAGGAACTCCTCCAGTGAGAGTGGGGGGGGGGGGGGGGACAGAATCTGGTGGTAGGGGACTCAATTCTTAGGACAGAGAGGGCAGTCTGTAACAAAGACCTGAAGCGCTGAACAGTATGTTGTTATAGTTATAGTTCGTAAGGTTGAATAAAGACACCAGTCCATCCAGTTCAACCTGAGTGAGTGTGGGTATGTGTCTACAATTGTCCCTATTTTATTTAAGGTACCCATATAGCGCTGTCAATTTACGTAGCGCTCCACACATACATCGGTCCCTACCCTCAAGGAGCCCACAATCCAAGGTCCCCAACTCACATTCATATACTAGGGCCAATTTTTGGACCGAAGCCAATTAACCTACCAGCATGTCTTTGGAGTATGGGAGTAAACCGAAGTACCCAGAGGAAACCCACGCAGGGACAGGGAGAACATGCAAACTCCAGGCAGGTAGTGTCGTGGTTGGGATTTGAACCAGCGACCAATTTTTACTGCTAGGCGAGAGTGCTGACCACTACACCACTGTGCCGCCCAATACACAATATATGTTGTCTACCGGGCGCTCGGGTTCGGCACATCACGGATCTGGTGGACGGATTACTGGGAGGAGCTAGGGAAGACCCAGCTGTAATGGTGCACGTTGGCACCAATGACAAAGTCAGAGGCAGATGGAGTGTCCTAAAGAACGATTTTAGGGACTTAGGAGCTAAATTGAGGAAAAGGACCTCCAAGGTAGTATTCTCAGGAATACTACTGGTACATCGAGCCACACCAGAAAGGCAGAGGGAGATTAGGGAAGTAAACAAGTGGCTGAAGAGCTGGTGTAGTAAGGAGGGGTTTGGGTTCCTGGAGGACTGGGCCGACTTCTCAGTCGATAACCGGTACTATAGAACTACAGAAGATTTTGTGGGAATTTCAGAGACCTGGTTTAACAGCTCTCATGATTGGCTGGCAAACATTCAAGGGTATACCCTTTATCGCAAGGATAGAGAGGGTAAAAAAGGGGGAGAGGTATGCCTATATATCAAGAATAATGTACAAGTGAATGTGAGAGATGACATTACTAAGGGAGCTAGGGAGAAGGTGGAATCCTTATGGGTAGAGCTCCAAAGGGATGAAGCTAAGGGGAATATAATACTGGGAGCATGCTATAGGCCCCCTAACCTGAGGGAGAAAGGGGAGACAGATCTCCTATTGCAATTTGGATTAGCAGCAAGGATGGGAAGTGTTATCATAATGGGGGATTTTAATTATCCAGACATAGATGAATGCACGGTTCCCTCTGCCCAGTCTAATGCTCGCCAGTTCCTAAATGTTTTGTAAGACAATTTTATGGGTCAGATGGTAGACGCACCAACTAGAAATAAACCATTACTGGATCTACTGATTACCAACAATACAGACCTGATCACGGATGTGGAAATACGGGGCAATTTAGGTAACAGCCATCACAGGTCAATTGGCTTCAGTATAACTAACACAAATAGGAAACATAAGGGGAATACAAAGACACTGAATTTCAGAGCCAACTTCCCTAAACTACGAACCTTGCTAGAAGGCATAAATTGGGATAAAATCTTAGGAACAAAGAAAACGTAGGAGAGATGGGTCTGCTTTAAGAGCACATTAAATAAGGGCATTAGCCAATGCATCCTATTGGGTAATAAATTTAAAAGAGCGAACAAAAGTCCTGGATGGCTTAACTCCAATGTAAAAATGCATATAAAAGCAAAGGAGAAGGCCTTCAAAAAATACTAGGTTGAGGGATCATAATCAGCATTCAGACTTTATAAAGAATGCAACAAGAAATGTAAGGGTGCAATAAGGATGGCTAAGATAGAACATGAAAGACACATAGCAAGAGAAAAAAGAATCCCAAGAAATTGTTTAAGTATGTAAACAGTAAAAAAGGGAGGACAGACCATATTGATAGAATGAGGGAGGACATCTGGTTACAAAGGATGGGGAGGTGGCGAAGGTATTGAATTTATTCTTCTCCTCAGTCTTCACGAGGGAGTCGGGGGGGCTTCAGTAACCAAAACTGCAGTGTTTATGCTCAGGTCACATCACAGGAAGCACCTCCATGGTTAACAGAGGACAGAATTAAAATTAGACTTGAGAAACTTAACATTAATAAATCACCGGGACCAGATGGCTTGCACCCGAGGGTACTTGGGGAACTCAGTAAAGTAATTGTCAGACCATTGTTCCTAATTTTTACTGACAGTCTACTGACTGGAATGGTACCAGCTGATTGGAGAAAAGCCAATGTAGCACCAATATTTAAAAAGGGCCCAAAATACATCCCTGGGAATTACAGACCAGTTAGCCTAACATCAATAGACTGTAAAATCCTGGAGGGGATGATAAGGGACTATATACAAGATTTTAGTCATGAGAACGATATCATTAGCATTAATCAGCACGGATTCATGAAGAATCGTTCTTGCCAAACCAATCTACAAACCTTCTATGAGGAGGTGAGTTGCCAGCTAGATAAAGGAAGGCCCGTAGACGTGGTGTATCTGGATTTTGCAAAAGCATTTGACACAGTTCCCAGTAAATGTTTACTGTACAAAATAAGGTCCGTTGGGATGGACCATAAGGCGAGTACATGGATTGAAACCGGCTACAAGGGCGAGTTCAGAGGGTGGTGATAAATGGGGAGTACTCGGAATGGTCAAGGGTGGGTAGTGGGGTCCCCCAGAGTTCTGTGCTGTGACCAATCCTATTTATTTTGTTCATAAACGACCTGGAGAATGGGGTAAACAGTTCAATCTCTGTATTTGCAGACGATACTAAGTTAAGCAGGGCAATAACTTCTCCGTAGGATGTGGAAACCTTGCAGAGATCTGAACAAATTAATGAGGTGGGCAACTACATGGCAAATGAGGTTCAATGTAGAAAAATGTAAAATAATGCATTTGGGTGGCAAAAATATGAATGCAATCTATACACTGGGGGGAGAACCTCTGGGGGAATCTAGGATGGAAAAGGACCTGGGGGTCCTAGTAGATGATAGGCTCAGCAATTGCATGCAATGCCAAGCTGCTGCTAACAAAGCAAACTGAATATTGGCATGCATTAAAAGGGGGTCAACTCCAGAGATAAAACGATAATTCTCCCGCTCTACAAGATTCTGGTCCAGCCGCATCTAGAGTATGCTGTCCAGTTCTGGGCACCAGTCCTCAGGAAGGATGTACTGGAAATGGAGCGAGTACAAAGAAGGGCAACAAAGCTAATAAAGGGTCTGGAGGATATTAGTTATGAGCAAGGTTGCAAGCACTAAACTTATTCTCTCTGGAGAAGAGACGCTTGAGAGGGGATACGATTTCAGTATACAAATACCGTACTGGTGACCCCACAATAGGAATAAAACTTTTTCGCAGAAGAGAGTTTAACAAGACTCATGGCCACTCATTAAAATTCGAAGAAATAGGGTTTAACCTTAAACTACGTAGAGGGTTCTTTACTGTAAGAGCGCCAAGGATGTGGAATTCCCTTCCACAGGCGGTGGTCTCAGCGGGGGGGGGGGGCATTGATAGTTTCAAGAAAGTATTAGCTAGGCACCTGAATGACCATAACATACAGGGATATACAATGTAATACTGACATATAATCACACATATAGGTTGGACTTGTGTCTTTTTTTTTTTCAACCTCACCTACTATGTAAATAACGTATTAAAGACAAACAAAAATGAGATTCTAGCGTAAACACAGTACCGATAATTTTGGCTTATAATGCTCAATATAGAAAAATTGAAAGAATCATAAGACGGCACTGGCACATACTTTTAACGGATATACATCTTCAAGAACTTCTACCTCAAAAGTCAGAACCCTATATACAAAAGGGCTCTGACGATAAGAGATAAGATTGTTAAGAATATCCCAGATCCACCCTCGGTTGGTTTTACGTTCTTTTACGGGAAAAGGCTTCTTTCCATGCAAGCAGTGTTTTGTATGCATTAAAACTAAACGCCCGGCTTAAAGCTGTCTACGCTTTGGAATGTAGCTGTGGGCTACAATATATAGGGCGTACGAAAAGACCTCTGAAAGTACGCATTAAAGAACATGTACAGAACATTATTAAGGGATTCGATAAACATAGTGTCTCTAAACATTTTGCCACACACCATGACAAAGACCCAACCCAATTGAGATTTTGGGGCATCGAACAATACAAAAAACACTGGCACATGGTCATTAAAGTAAGGACCCTTAGTTAGAGTCCAAATGGATTTTTATATTTGGACACTTTTGCACCTTGGGGATTGAACATTGAATTCGACCTTAACTGTTTTATCAGAGATTTTTTAATACAAGTAATTTTTTAGGGTTAAACTGGTAGTTTTCATTTATAAATATACATATTATGGATTTTAATATATTTTATAGATTTTTATTTCTCTCTTTTCCTGTATATAAGATGTTTTATTCCTCTCATATCTATTTACCCAGGCACAGTTTCATGTATACATGAGATATGATGAGGCATCAACATCAATTCCGGTGTCCCCAGCACCTTTTGTCTCGTCCATTGCTTACACCGAAAGATAGACACACACTTAGAAATAATTTTTCTTTACATCATTATATTTACTAGTAATACATAACATCAAAACCGAATCTATTCTAGCGATTAGGATCACAGATGTGTGTTCAATATTAGTTTTAAGCTCTGCACAAAAAAAAGGCAGCCGTTTTCATTTACTTATTAGGGGCTACAAGAAAATGGCGGCGGTTGTAGTCTCATAAACATCTACCAAAAAATGGCCACCATATTGTTTTAATTGTAGGACTTCAAAAAAAATGGCCGCTCGTCAGCACATAACATTACACCTATTTAACCACTTCAATACCGGGCCAATTCTGACACTTTGCTCTTACATGTAAAAATCATCATTTTTTTGCTAGAAAATTACATAGAACCCCCAAACATTATATATGTTTTTTTAAGCAAAGACCCTAGAGAATACAATGGCGGTTGTTGCAACTTTTTATCTCACACAATATTTGCGCAGGAATTTTTCGAACGCGTTTTTTTTGGGAAAAAAACAGTTTTGTGTTTAAAAAAAAAAAACAAAACAGTAAAGTTAGCCCAATGTTTTTACATTTTGTGAAAGATGAAGTTACGCCGAGTAAATAGATACCTAACATGTCACGCTTCAAAATTGCACACGCTCGTGGAATGGCGCCAATGTTCGGTACTTAAAAATCCCCATAGGCGACGCTTGAAATTTTTTTACTGGTTACATGTTTTGAGTTACAGAGGAGGTCTAGGGCCAAAATTATTGCTCTCGCTCCAACGTTCGTGGCGATACCTCACATGTATGGTTTGAATACCGTTTTCATATGTGGGCGGGACTTACGTATGCGTTCGCTTCTGCGTGTGAGCACACGGGGACAGCGGCGCTTTAAAAAATTTTTTTTTTTTTTCATTGTTAATTATATTTTATTTCTTTTATTTTGACACTTTTTTTGAAAAAAAAAAAAAAAAATTGATCACTTTTATTCCTATTACAAGGAATGTAAACATCCCTTGTAATAGCAATATGACATGTCAGGTGCTCTTAATAGTGATATATGGGGTAAATAAGACCCCATATCTCACCACTAGGCTGGGAAGCCTGAAATTAAAAAAAAAAAATAAAACGATCGCCCCTTCCCAGCCGAAGTGGCGCCGTTTTTTTGAATGGAGAGGCCGGGCGTGACGTCATAACATCGCGCCCGGCCTCCGACGATCATAGAGACTCCGGGGACCATCTGGTCCGCCGGAAATCTCTATGATCTACATCCGGCGCCGGCGGATCTATTCTCCGATCATAACGGTGAGTCGGAGCAAGCACCGGAGGGCGGCGGGAGGGGGGGGACGTCCTCTCTCACCTCCCATAGGAACAATCAAGCGGCGGAAAGGCCGCTATGATCGTTCCTATGGTGTAGAGATTCGCCGGCTGAAACCGGCAATATCTGAATGATGTCTGTAACTACAGGCATCATTCAGATATACCTGCTCAAAGCCCAGGACGTCATATGACGTCCGTGGGCTTGAAGTGGTTAAAGCAGGGTTCCACTCAAATTTTTAACTTAATCTTACCCCCTTTAGTTAATTGCATAGATGGTCAAATGCCGCACCAATTTTTTTTTTTTTTTTTTTTTTTTATCGCTGTAATTACCTTTTATATTGTACTTTATTGTGGCACTTCCTGTCTCTCCTCCCATGGGAGTAGGCATGTTTATTGCCTTTCCCTGGCACCGCACTGTCTCCTGGGAGCTTAGTGTCAGGCTTCCCAAGATTCAGTGCGGAAGTGTGTGAACAAGCTGTGAATGAACAGCATTCACCGCATCCCGGAAATCAATGCTTGTGGGCTTCACATGCCCACAAGCAAGATGGAAACAGCCAGCATCACATTTGTAAAGTTATTCTTCAGTACGAAAACAGACAGAGGCGTAAATATTACACCCAAACTGTGAGTATTATTTTGTGGTTAGCAAAGTGTCTCAATGACCTAAAAAAAAAGAACGGTCGCCGGACTCCCGCTTTAAGGACACTTCCAGTGCTCATATGTATTCCCTGATGAAGTCACGCAAAAAGCATCAGAATAGACTGGCACCGGAAGTGACGTCAGGCTGCGAGCTCGCTGCTCATTCATGTATTACCCTGTTTTAAACTGCTTTATGTGAGTACCTTATTTTCGCTGTAAAAGAATAAATACTAGTTTTATATACTTCACTTTTGGGGTCCCCCGTTCTCCTCTTTTTTTTCTCCATCTGCTGATGTGTTTACCTGAGAGTATCTCCACTGCTAATAATCTATATAAAGAAAATATACTGTGTTAGAAGCATTCACCAGGCTCCATGCAGATTGCCATCCATAAGGAAATACTCAGGGAGACCGATTGTAGGACCCTAGCCTAGAATATGGATCACCCCTGGCTATCTTTATGCTGCTGCCTTACAGCGGTAAGGTAAGGATCCACTGCACCTTTAGGTGCAATCGCACTGAAGAAAAGGATCACTCAAGTCACATCGTCACATATGCTAGTTGAAATCCAGCACTTAACACTATAATCATCAGCACTTTCTTTGAAGATATATATTCACTGTTAACTTTTATGGCACTTGCACTTTATTTCGTTTAGATCTATATTGTCTTTGGATACCGTACCATATTGGAATATTTTTACTCATTGCACATGTAATATCCATCACTTATTATTCATCACTGTAAATTTGTTATGCATTGTTTTTAGTGTATGAATTTTAATTGGCATTTCTGAATTGCTTTTAGTGTTTATGATTAGAGGTCGACCGATATGGGTTTTTCTCTGGCCGATGCCGATATTTAGAAATTGCGGTGGCCGATGGCCGATATGTGATGCCGATTTTTTTGGGCCGATATATTTGGCCGATTTTTTTTTTTTTTTTCTTTTTTCCCTTCATCTCATAAAATCTAACAGTTATACCCCTTTCACACTGGGGCGTTTTTCAGGCGCTTTTGGGCTAAAAATAGCGCCTGTAAAACGGCTCCCCTGCAGTCTCAGTGTAATATCCCGAGTGCTTTCACACTGAGGCGATGCGCTGGCAGGATGTTAAAAAAAAGTCCTGCAAATGGCATCTTTGGAGCGGTGTATACCGCTCCTCCACCACTCCTGCCCATTAAAATGAATGCGCACCGCTGCCGAAGCGCCTGCAAAGCGTTTTGGCAGTGGCGCTTCAGGGGCGCATTTAACCCCTTCCTCGGCCGCTAGCTGGGTTATAAGCGCCCCGCTAGCAGCCGAATAGCGCCTCTAAAATGACGGTAAAGCGCCGCTAAAACTAGCAGCGTTTTACCATCAACGCATGCCTGCTCCAGTGTGAAAGCAGCCTTAAGTAATACAGAATTTTTTTTTCATTTAAACATTAAACAAAACAAACCTCCAATCAGTTCACTTGTATGTATAATTTAGAAAAAAAAAAAAAAACTATCTTAAATATTAAATACACAAAAACAGGTAATCAAAACTTTTGGACGAAAAAAAATGGGCTAACTTTACTGCTTAGGTTTTTTTTTAATTCATTACTGTATTTTTTTTTTGTAAAAATTGCGTTTGAAAGACCGCTGCGCAAATACCGTGTGACATAAAATATTGCAACAATCACCATTTTATTCCCTAGGGTCTCTGCTAAAAAAATATATATAATGTTTGGGGATTCTAAGTGATTTTCTAGCAGAAAATACTGGATTTTTACTTGTAAGCAACAAGTGTCAGAAAAGATTTAGTCTTTAAATGGTTAAACTGAGAAATTCTACACACGGAGTTCAGTCTATTGATAAAAAGAACCTGAAAGATACAAATGTATCTTCTTATCAGACTTGGCAGGCTGCCCAGAGGAGGAGAGAAGAAAACTTCACAGATAACTTAAGGCAACTTGCATTAACTTCTATTACAGAAGTCATTTGCAAGTCACGGCTGAAGTTACAATCGGCCTTTTTTATCAGCACAATCGGCCGATGCCGATTAAGTAAAAAACGCCAAATATCGGCCGATATATCGGTCGACCTCTACACGTAGCACTGTATATGAACCACCTAAAGCACTTTATTTTATTTGGAGCGTAGCACCATATATTGATTTTTTTTATTATGCTGAAATAGCCACCCATCATAGTCCTACCACATCTGGTGTAAAATATACCTTAACTGCTACCCACCCTCTGTAGTTTTATTGAGGGTAAGCAGCCCAGGCAGGACAGACCATATACTTGTACATCGCCACCTGTCTTCCTGGTTTTTGGGGCATGAATGCCCACTGCCAACCCAGGCTGTGATTGGACATAGCACAAGTTAATCAACAGGTTTTACCCAATGTTTTTGAAGGAATCCTGCTGATCAGCTGTGTCCAATCACAGCACAGAGTTCTGTGTTAAAAAAACACACAAAACTGTGTACACAGAACAGCGATTTGGCTGTTTTTCTCTCTGCTTTCCAGGGAGAAGAGACAGCCAGTTCTGTAAGTAAAAGCAGCACATATTACACTTGCTAGGCACACAGTTAACCCCTATATGTTAACCCCTTCCCAGCCAGTGTCATTAGTACAGTGTCAGTGTATAGTAGTGTATGACTTTTAGTAGGATTGTAGGGTAGCAGACAATCTGGCGCCAACAGACCCTTGCAGGGAGGTACACTGACATCACTAGTGACACTAATACAGTGATAAAATATAATAATTAATATAATATCAAACTTTTTATACTTTGTTCAAATTTATTAACTATTCTTTCATTCTTGAGAGTAGGTACGTAATTTGGGGAAGGCTTGTAGGGGCCCCAGTGTATTACTTTGCCCAGGGGCCCATTATGCTATTAAGATGGCCCTGCAAGTGCTTAAAAAAAAAAAAAAAAAAAGTTATAAAGGTACTGTACTTTACAAATGTGCATTGTGCTCCACTGGCTTCAGATTAGATTTCAGAGGCCTTTGTTTTATGTTCTAGCTCATCTTGAAGCCCCTCCTAACTCTGGTATTCTTTCTTCATTTACTGATTGTGTTGATGATTAGCTAAATTATATTTGCATACTTGCATGGCTGGCCTGTTTTTCTAGTATGTTACCTTGACCTTGTGAATCATTCCACTTTGCATCAAACAGGTTGGTGTGCGTGCCAAGTTAGTTTTTCAGTTTCGTTTAATACACCAGTAAGGGTTGTAGAGCTCAATTCACTATGCAGCATTTTTATAGCATAGTATCAAAAGTAGTCAATTCACTAAAAAAAAAAAAAAACAATTATTTAACAAATGTATTAAATGTTTCTTAAATTATTATTTTTAATTTATTTTTTTACAGGCTAAGGGTGTTTTCACGCTGCAGTTTGGCTGCAGCACAGTGTACCTGAAGTTTTTGTGCAGGTTACCCACCCTTTCCCATATACTTCTATTAGATCTGGTGTTTTAGTGTGTTTTTTCTAAAAGCGTACCAAAGATGCAGCATACAGGTCTTTTGGTGCGCTTTCAGAAAATGCAGCAAAAAAACGCTCGATCTAATAGAAGTCTATGGGAAAGTGCATGTAACCTGCACAAAAACTGCGAGTACACTGGGCTGCACCATGCACAGCTTGAAATGACCCTAACATTGCACCAGAGGATCGTTATGTAAATTACTGCTCACAGCATTACTGTGAAGGTATGAAAACCATTCTAGTGTGCCTTAAGGCCTGGTTCATACCATTATTTTTGCATTCTGGATGCATTTTTTTGCATCTTTTATCCTCCTTCTTTTTTTTTTTTTTTTTTTTTTTTTTTTTATTAATCTCAATCAAGGACAATTGTGTACATGTGCTTTTTTTTGCTGCATGTGTGTTCTACTTTTTGTTGACTGTACTGGAACGCAGTGCGCTGGTGTGAACTAGGGTCATTGGAATCCATATTGATGTAGAATAAAAACACCCTGGACTGCATCTGGTGTGAACCAGCCCTTAGGCTACATTCACACAGATGTTTGTATCTGACAGCAGCTGAAACGGCAGTAATCTGCACTTGAAAAAGTAAAATATTTCCTGCAGATAGCTGTAAATGAGTTTAGGCCAGTTTTGGCTGCATCAGCATTTTCAGGCATTTTTTTTTTTCCTCAATAACCCATTTTGATCGGATGTTATACCCCAGGCACCACTTCTCCCATTTTATTGGTAGTTTTCTGAGCAATGAGATAGAGCTATGTAATTGAAATTGAGTGCAGAGCAAAGCTGGTGCTTACTATTGTGTTGCCTGCTTGGGAGGAGAAGATTGAGGGCCAGTTCACATGCACGGCACTTCTTCTAAAAATGCACCACACCAAACTGCATGGTACAGCGTAGAGCTGCACGATTCTGGCTAAAATGAGAATCACGATTTTTTTGCTTAGAGGATAGATCACGATTCTCTCACGATTCTCGCGGCGTAACATCATCTTTCACATTAAAACAAAAAAAAATTGCGCTAACTTTACTGTTTCTTTTTTTTTTTTTTTATTGAAGTGTATTTTTTCCCAAAAAATTGCATTTGAAAGACTGCTGGGCAAATACAGTGCGACATAAAATATTGCAGCAATTGCCAATTTTTTCCATATTATAATAAATAAATAAATATATATATAATTTTATCTCTAATGTTTGGGGGTTCCAAGTAATAAGAAAGAAGTGTCAGAAAAAGATTTAGACTTTGGTTAAACTTCCTGCATTTACAGGTTGTTTAAAGCTTGGCAGATTGCCCATGTTATTTGTTTACACAGAGAAGTTCTATCCCTTTGATCTAAGAAGGAAGTTAGATACAATGTTTCAAGTTCTAAACTTGGCAGAATGCCTGGATGTTTTCTTTTGACAGCTGAGTGAGCAGATAATCTCTCCACTTGTTTATATGAAAGAATCGTCAAACTCAGCAGGAGAGATCGTCAGGGGAGGTGAATCGAGATCACGATTTTTTAACGATTAATTGTGCAGCTCTAGTACAGCGGTACCATACAATTTGGTGCCTGCAAATGCAGTGCGTTATGATCTGTGTTTGGGGTGCTGTCAATAGTTAATTAACACCTGCATGCAGATCACAAGGGCAGTGCAGGAAGCGCACATGGAACGCACATTTCCCACACCATGTTCTGGTGTGAACTGGCCCTGAGGCAGAGAAGCAAATGAAGTGAAGATGGGTACATCCCCCTAACATCCCAGCATCTAACTAGGGGATATTTTGTCCTGATGTATGAGGAAATCCAATCAAAAACAAACAAAAATTCCCAGCACACTCCATTACCAGCTAGCCTGCAACAAAACAAAATTGACCCCGTCTAACAGTTCACTTTAAAAATAACTGTTGCGATCTGCATTGCATTACATTCAGTGGAGCACAGGTGAGACTTTCAGGGTTTTAAATGTCTCATTAAAGAGAATCCGTCACCAAAAAATCATCACATGGGGACCCTATGTGGTAAAAAAAAAAACAGTTAATCAAACTGTTCACCCCCATATATACGTACGAACGTAAACGCCTACAAATGAAAACATAGATTGCAGTACATGTTACATTTCGCCTATATGACTGATGACCTATAGGGGATTTTTAAAACGATGCCTATGGAAAATATAGGGTACTGAAGTTTGTCGCCATTTCACGGGCGCATGCAAATTTAAGGTTCCACATGTTGGATATGCAACCCACCGGTATGAACATAGAGTTGGATTTAAATTGTTTTTTAACAAACTAATAAAATAGGACTCTGTGATTCTTTGGATGTCCATGTTATGGGGAACAATGGTTTGCACCATATAAGTATGTGATCATACTATAGTTAAAAATAGGTTTGGTGTTCAACAATTAACTTGCATTCATTTTCTAAATCTGTTTTATGTATATTTTGTTTTGCTTGAAATGTATTACATTATGAAATGTCTAATCATTGTGGTAACATACAATGAACTGCTTAAAAAATACGGTAGGGCTATGTGGAATGTGTATTCCCTGTATGGATGCCTGGCACATAGTTTGAGGGCAGGGGGAGACTTACAACTCCGCCAATCACAGTCACTTCCTAGCCATATAGAGTGGGCATGCCCAGTGACCGCTACGCTTCCTGATGACGTAATCCTTACGAAATGTATGAGGCGTTTTCAGTCACGCAATTTCCGGATCCCAGCTTCCAGTTTCTCTCCTAGCCCCAGTGGGAACGCACGCCAGCTTGGACGTGAGCCCAGCGGTGATATATAGTAATTCATGCAAATTACCCTCAGTGCCAGGCTAAGGCACTGTATTTCTGTGTATTTTTTTAAAAAACTGTTTTGCGCTATGGATTGTCTTTGTTTTCTTTATGAAAGAATTTGGAGGAGAGGAGGACACAGAGGCTTCATCCATTAACTAAGGGTTCCTATTAGGATATCCCTAGAGCGCATTAGACCATCTTATTAAATAAAGAGGTCATAGCCATCTGGTGAGCAGCTTTCATATCTGAGCACTTTTGGTGTTTGGTGAAGGATTTCTTTTCACTAATTTTCACTATGAACTTTTTCAACGTTATATTTTTATTCACTTGTTCATCTAAATATTGCACTTTATATTTGCACAGATTTATTCATATATTCTATAGTATTTGTTTCTAGTTAGGTATTACCTGATTTTGCACTTTATTTGCACATGCCACTTTATTCCATGTTATATGGTCGTATAGAGAAGGCACATATTATTATTACACAGCGCCCCCTACCACTCAATTCCCAAATTGCACAGTGTTTTTTCATTGTTTTTTGGGAGCAGCTATAGATATTAGCATTGTTTTATTGTTTGCGCAAGGTTCACCTCCTTCAACAAACCTTTTGCCCTCATAGCAAGCAGCTTGCAATTGAGGCACCCGAGCAGGCTTGCTCCTGAGCTGCGGCCCTGCGTGTCCATTCACACGCAGAACCCGAGGCTCAACCCTGCCCCCTCTCACTCCTGATTGGTTCAGTGGCTGTGATTGACAGCAGTCTGAGTCAGTGTTTCCCATTGCTGTCTCAGCCAATGAGATGGCAGAGTCCCCGGAGAGCGGAGGCACTCGTGTACCTCGCTGGATTGAGATGGGGCTCAGGTATGTATTAGGGGCTGGAGGGCTGCTACACAGAGAAGGTTTTTTTACCCTCATGCATAGACTGCATGAAGGTAGAAAACCTTGAGCCTATTGAATCAATTTAAAGCAGAGTTTCACCCTATTTTATCTTTGGCCGCCGGTGTTGCTGATCTCATTACAATGAATGTTTGATGTTTTGGGATGTTTTTTTTTAATTTTATTTTTTTGTTTTTTTATTTTTAAGCATGTTACCGGTAAGATAATTATAAATCTTAATTTCCTTTGTACCTCGCTGCGGCGAGGGTACCTCATATCCTGCTGCGCGTTGGCTCCTGGGATATATACGTGTCATCAATCCCAGGAGCAGCTTTCTTCCGGGTTTTCTATATTGATTGACAGGTTGCCAAGTGCTTTGTACACAGTCCACAGGTGCATGCTGGGTAGCCAGCAGTACCATACCCGGAAGAAACTCCTAGCAGGCTTCAGATGCCCACAATGAAGATGGGAGCTTGCATGTCACAGAGGCTACAGTGAGTCGATTTAACAAATCACAAAGATTACATGGACAGCATATGCCATATTCAATCAGATAAACTGACAATCGCGCAATGTTATTTACAAAAAAATAAATGACTGGACCTCCGCTTTAAACTGCCCATGCATTAAAGCAATTGTTATCCTTTAAAAAAAAAAGGATCCTGTTCCTTTAAAGCATGTTATACAGCACAATGCTTGTGCTGTGTCATTTGGCCCCTTCCATCACCTGAAATACCTGGCTGATCTTGCCTGGCTGTGCCCTCCCCCCTGTAAATTGACCATGGTTTATCATGGCTGCTGAGCCCTGACACCATGCTCAGTTTACGTGCCTCCATCATCCGCAGCTCTCCTTCTCCGATACCCCCCCGCCTTTCAGGCCGTACCAGTGTCTACCCCTACCCTTTTGCTGCTGAAATAACTGTAATTTTCATGCAATCCCCTGTATTCCATAATGCTGTGTGCCCCAGTGTACCTGCTTTATTTAAAAAAAAAAAAAAAAAAACACCGTTCTTTACCTCATTTCCTAGTGGCACTCACATCACCTCTCTCCTCCTCCGGGATTACGTCAGCGGTGGATTTTCAACCCCTCCCGATGTAGATGTCAGATCAAGAGAGGCGGTAGGTGGCAGGACATGTGAGCGCTGAGCGTCGCTTGGAAATAAGGTGTATATAGAGACATATTTTTAATGGGGACATACACTGGGGCACACAGCAATATGGAAGATGGGATTGCATGAAAATGACAAAGTGGGGTTACAACCACTTTAAGCCTGGTACACACTGAATAACTGTTGGCTCTGGTCGGAGCCGCTACTAACTATGCAAAGCCAGTATAGTGATCTCGCCTGCTGAGCTGTTGTGTTCTCCCCCCCCCCCCCCCCCCCCCCCCCCCAGCCAGAACGGGAGATTGTCAGAGAGCGCTGATTTGGAGTTGGGTTGGCTTTAGTCTTTTTTTTTTTTTTTTTTTTCCCAGCCAGCGATTCGAACAAAAAAACTGACCCGATTTCCCAAATCCACACATTCAAGGTCAATAGGGGGAATCCTCCCTGCTGAGCTAATGTATTTTGACAGCGGGGAGACTTCTCTGCCGTCAGAATACACTGATCGGCGCTGCAGTCTATACCCTGCGGCTCTGATCGAGTGGCTAAAATCCAACAGACTGGATGTTTGAAAGCTGATTGGTCGATTTGACTTTTCTGTTTAACCACAGTTCCCATACATTGATAGAAATTTGCCCGGTTGAATTGGGTAGAGGAGTGTAAAGGGGTATGAGCAACATCCCTATTTACCTATCTCAGCATCCTCTTCAGTGTTGCCTGCAACTATCTCCTCTTCCTCTCTCCTTTGGGGTCCCCCAAGACTGTCGTCAGAACCTTTTTTCTGTTATTTCGCTACACCTCTTTTCTGGGTCAGTGAATAACCTCCCAAGGCTTCCAATACCGTCTCTACAATTTTGACAGGCATCACCATTGCGGATTTGCGGTTTGACTTTTTTTTTTTAAATCCTTATTTAAGGTATGCGGTTTGAACAAAGCGTTATGGCATTACATATAATAATCAGTGAAATCCATTAATAGACATTAAAACCACCATGTCAAAGAGTCAATGGAGATCAGCGAGATAACAGGCAAGGTTCCAATACAACAATAGGAGGTATCTGTAAATTGTGGGCAATAGCCTCTACCCCAGATATAACCTGTTTTTCAACCTGTAATGGGGTGGGAACCCCAAAGAAAAAGAAAAATAGCTTTATTGGTCATACACATACCAGTAAGAAAAAATAAAAGCCAAAATGGAAGTAACCCAGATTAGCAGGTACCAAGCCATCGTGAGGTAGGGAACAAAACGTGGATATTGTACAAGATACGGCTCTCAGCCCCGGCTTTGCAGTCAATGCATACCGGGAGATTTTTCCTGGGTAGTATAGAAAAATGGACAACACCTTAGGTGTCAAGAAGGGAAATAAAAAGGAAAAAAAAGACAGTAGGAAGAGGGGAGGCAGGGAGGGCAGAGAGTTTCAACGGGACAAGACTTCAAACTCCCGTGAAGGCAGTTGCTCAGGTATATGTCAAGTAGTCATCTGAGAACCTGAACGGTTTAACTTTTTGTCCTGTTGTACATCGGCAAGTTGGCTCCCCTGGGCGAGCCGCCATAACTCTACGTTGGCCCTTTAAGACGCTGTAAGAGGCCCGCAGCATGTGCCTGAAGCCGTTGCAAGTGCCCGGTGCGCGTGATGGCCGCCGGGCACCAGCGATTGCTCATAATTAAGGATGAGCTCTGGCGTGTGTGTGCACACCCCACGTGCAGAGCCTGCCAGAAAGTCGGCACTGCGCTGCGCTAATCACAGGCAGTGAGACATTTCCCGATCTCTTCATCGGGACAGTGTCTCACTGCCTGTGATTAGCGCAGCGCAGTGCCGACTTCCAGGCGGGCGCTGCACGTGGGCTGTGCAAACACGCCGGAGCTCATCCTTACTTGTGCGAGAACCGGGATCCGTGTGTGTGTAAATGCACAAATCCCGGTTCTCTCAGAGGAGAGGAGAGAGATCATGTGTTTATACTAAGTATTAACACCAATCTCTCTCCTCCCCTAGTCAGACCCCCCACAGTTAGAACACACCTAGGGAACACAGTTAAACCCTTAATCGCCCCCTAGTGTTAACCCCTTCCCTGCCAGTGACATTTATACAGTAATCGGTGCATTTTTATAGCACTGAAGGCTGTATAATTGTCAGTGGTCTCAAAAGTGTCCAATTTGTCTGCCGCAATATCGCAGTCCCGATTAAAAAGCACATATCACCGCCATTACTAGTAAAAAAAAAAATAGAAATTCCATAAATCTATCCCCTATTTTGAAGCCGCTATAACTTTTGCACAAACCAATCAATATACGCTTGTTGTGATTTTTACCAAAAATATGTAGAAGAATACATATTGGCCTAAACTGAGGGGAAAAAAATTCTATTTTTTTTTTTAATTGGATATTTATTATAGCAAAAAGTAAGATATTGTGTTTTTTCTTTCAAAATTGTCACACAATTGTTTTGTTTATAGCGCAAAAAAAAAAACGCAGAGGTGATCGCATACCACCAAAAGAAAGCTCTATTTGTGGGGGGAAAAAAAGGCCGTCAAACTTTGTTTGTGTACAACGTCGCACGACCGCGCAATTGTCAGTTAAAGTGACGCAGTGCTGTATTGCAAAAAATGGCCTGGTCATCGAGCAGCCAAATCTTCCGGGTCTGAAGCGGTTAATGAGCTTTTCCACTCCAATTTATGTCTTAAACTTGCAGACTGTACACTTTTCATAGTGCAGATACCTGACACAGATGTGCATCTATACTGGTATTTGCTTTCTGTATGTTGTATATGTCCATATACAGTAATTCATTGGGTATATTTTGGGTCCATGTTTGGGTTTCATGATTCTTTTCTCTTAGGCACACTGCAGCTCAAGAAAAGCTTTTTACGAAAGAGCTGCCTTTTTTCACATACCCTGCTGGCCAGTCACAGCGCTGAAGCCGCGAACACGGAATTAACGCCGGTGAAATCGATAGGAGGGTTTACTTCCACTTTAAGTTCATGCAGATAGTCAGAATTCCAATACCCCAAAGGTTGCAGTATAAAACAACATGCATAAAAATTAAAGCGGAGGTCCGCTCACCCCTGCAAAAATTAAAAGCCAGCAGCTACACAAAATGCAGCTGCTGGCTTTTAATAGTAGGACACTTACCTGTCCTGGAGTCCAGCGATGTCGGCACCGCAGCTGTTGTTTCCATCAGCTGTCGGGCGCTGCCATTGCTGGTAAGGGAACGCGGTAGTGAAGCATTACGGCTACACGCTGGGTCCCTACTGGGCATGCGGGAGGCACCACTGCGCTCTCCTACTGGACCGGCAGCAGGGGAGGGAGGATGAGGGAGCCGAGCTGCTAATGTAAGCTGCCAGGACTCCTGGAAGTGGGGATAGGGTACCTGTCAGGTATACGCTGCCAAATGCACCGGAGGGGGGGGAGACAAACGAGCGAAACTTCCACTTTTGGATGGAACTCCGCTTTACCTCAGTAAATAATATGCCACACTAACTAAAATAGTTGAATGCAACACAATGAAATGAAAACAATAGTGAATGCTTTGAAAGCTCATACAGATGATGTCAAAAGTCCAACATCCTTGAAATGACTTCAAAATGTGTCAAATGGAATCTCTGTGTGTAACTTCTTTCATTGAAGGAACGCACCACCCTTGGATCTCTTCAAACTGGTCCTTCAAGCTCATGGTCCCGGGAATTAAGAAAACGGAGCACCAGGCTTGCATAGTATAAAATCCTTTAGTATAATTTATTGCATATAAAAACACTAAAGGTGTACATGCCGATCGGTACAAACCATTAACTCCAAACCTCGCAATGCTGGAACGTGCAAGAACGTGGTAATGTCACGGCCTTCGATTCCGCCCTATGCACGTTTCATCCTAAATGATGTAATCAGGGGCCCAAAGAGGGAATAGAGTAAAACACACCAATCCGCCCAATTCAGGCTACAAGCTCCAGAACTTTTTTGAGCTTCAGGCGAAATAATTGATTTTGTTCTTCAGCGTTTTGGAGCTTTGAGCTTTAGGCTACAAAATGCTGAGGTGT
Organism: Aquarana catesbeiana; assembly: GCF_042186555.1. Taxonomy (NCBI): domain Eukaryota; kingdom Metazoa; phylum Chordata; class Amphibia; order Anura; family Ranidae; genus Aquarana; species Aquarana catesbeiana. The sequence continues at coordinate 557,684,693 of NC_133325.1, read as the reverse complement.
GAATGGGGCCTTAGGGTAATCTAGGATACCCATCTTAAAAAGATTCCAAGGGGTGTATTAAACATGCAAAAAGATGTAAAGTTTCATAAGCTTCTGAGTTGCATTACATTAAGGGAGCACACCTGAACTGCCTGTATAGCCTCTTCCCATTGATCATCATCAAAAAGATCCAACATCTGTAGCCCTATACTTCTCTACTCTAAGAGGGTGGCTGTCAAGAAATTTAAAGAGGTTGTAAAGCTCCATTTTCAAGTTGTACCTATAGGTAAGCCTATAATAAGGCTTACCTATAGGTACAGTAAATATCTCCTAAACGTGCGCCGTTTAAGAGATAGTTACTTTTGTACTGCGCCAATGGTTTCATTGACGCATATGCTGTGAAGAAACGGCCCTCCTTGCCATTTCTTCATTAGCAAGTGCTGTGACTAGTGGCTCCTGCGACTCTGGCCAGTCACAGAGCCGGAGTCCATGGCCCTGGAAGGAAGAGGGGCGAACATGGATGTGGCATCCAGCGGAGACAGCATGGGCTTCGTTTGCAGGTAAGTGTCACATTCGCATACTAGCACATGCTTTTACTTTGCAGGGAACAAAGAAGGAAGTAAAACCCATCAGGGTTTACTTCCTCTTTAACTAGTAGCATGGCATAACATTTAGAAATTAACTCCTTAGTAGTGGTAGTGTTCTGCATTGTATTAAAAATAGGAGTTGGGGATTGACGCCTATATAGTAGCTGCTTTACCCTGAGCCTTGACTGCATGTTGTAGCTGCAGATAGTAGAAAAAACATTGTGGCAGACCAAATTTGTTTTGCCAATCAGAAAAGGCCTTTAGGGAGCCATCCGCAATGTGATGTAAGTGTGTGATTCTGAACTCCCTCCACCTACGGCCATGTTGGAGTTTGGCCAATTCCAGATACGTGGTGTTACACCAGATTGGACTATACACATTGAAACCTGAAACTTGCTAAAATGAATGCATAAGTGGGGAAAAGCTTATTGGATTTACTGAACGCCTGCGCCTTCCATACCCACGGGGCTATCTACTACTTTGGTAGCATACTGAATAATCAAAGCAGTGGAGTCTAACTGAATAGGTTCAGTCCCTGCAAGTTGCGCCAAGCAGTCCTCTTAGCGCTGTAGTTGTGCCATTAGTTGCCACATATTACTGGTAAGCTGCAATATGGTTTTTCTGCACAAGGGTATCTGCCTGGCACAAAAGATTGCTGCTATCACTGTAGTAGCTTCCACAGCGATATGAGGCATTAATGCTTACATTGGACTGATGTATCTGGAATAAAAATCATACCTGGAGTTTTTTTTTTTCACACCACTGCCAAGCTTTTTTTCATAATCAAAATACGAATTGTTGAGCCCATCCTAACGACATAAATTTGTGAAGCTTATATTTTATTTAAGACGGGTCATGAGAGTGGGTCAAGCAGACCTGTTCTCTTCAAAGAATAAAAGCAAGCAGTTTGGGTTGAAAATTTGTCAGTTTTTCAATGCCGCAGAGAAAACCAAGCATGTTTGAGGAGAGTTTTGCGTAGTATAAAATGAATGAGGCCATAAACTACCAATCTGGACCGACGTCTACCAAGTGTGTTGAGTATTTGTTACTTTTGTGTACATAATTGTTAATTTTTAGTTTTTTTTTCGATTGTGGTTTATTAGTTGCATTTTCTGTTCTAAAAATAATGATATGTACTTTTTGTATCTTTCAGGAACCTACAGGCAGCAATCGGAGCATATTATGACTTTGAGAGTCCAAATGTCAACATCCCTTGCATGTCTTTTGTAGAAGATGTAACTATTGGTGAAGGCGAGTCTGTTCCCCCAGACACCCAGTTCACTAAAACTTGGAGGGTTCAAAACACAGGTTAGCCTATGATTATTTGCCAAAAGTCCTGTGAATTCTTTTTCAGGTGTGGGTGCCAGGGCATTTATTAAAGCCGTACTAATGGTAGATTTTTTTTTTTTTTTTTTTTTTTTTTTTTTTAATAACGTTATACTTGCCTGCTCTGTGCATTGGTTTTGCACAGAGCAGCCTCGTTTTCCTCCAGTTCTGTGGTTGCACCTCCAGCAGCCGTGGTTTGCTATCATCTGCTGGACGGGGACACTGCAGATAAGGACTTGACTAGATAATTACTTTTGAGTTGGTAAAATGTTTTAATAAATTGCTGATTGCTACACTACATGGCACTGCGCTTTCTTTACTGGGTTCTTACACACAGGAGCGGTGGGGGAAATCGAATGCAATTCGGACAAGAATTGCACTCCATTCCCGTTCAAATAGCATGCGATTCTTTACAGTGCGATTTGCACCCATTAATTTTGTATGGACGCAAATTGCACCACAAAGTATCGGTACTTGGTATCGGCGAGTACTTGACCGAAAGTATTGGTACTCGTACGCGCTGATAAAAATCCATTATCAGTGCATCTCTACTTACCAGTCCTTAGATGTTTTGGCATATGGAAAAATGCAGTGCATGTACAAATGAATATAGGTCTTTAAAATGGTGAAACAGTCAAGAAATAACTAATTGACCACAGGTGCCTTGAAACACAAACGTCCATAAATGGATGTAAATGTCCAACCGCACAGGAGGTATAAGTACTCCAAGGGGTGGTGATGGTCTGATGGTTGTCAGAAAACACCTGGCATCATACAGCGACTTCCCAACCGAGATACCGGGTCCCAATGGGTCATTCAGAGACAGTGCAAAAAAGCCTCTTACCAGATCCTGTGGATTCCCATGTCAGCGACAGGGAATCCCATGCGCAGTTTGTCACAAATGACGTGGAATGGGAGATCAGGAATCGCCAATCTCTTGGATTGTGGTCTGTATGGATCTCGGCCGGCAACCGGATGGGTCCTCACAACGAACCGTCCTCACACCGAACCGTCCCAGCGTGCATCAGAAGTTTCACAAACGGTCCCCCGAAAGGAGCAGTTGGAGGGACTGGATCTCATGCGGTAAATGTGGAAACAAAAAGAATGTGCCTCCACATGGTGCAGATAAAAAAGGGCGTTTTTATTGACAAAAACGACCATACACAAATAAAAGCGTGATCACGGTGGATAAAAACAAATGGGCAACAAAGAGAGTGGTGTATGTGGCCGACGCGTTTTGACCTAGGGGTCTTCAACAGGAACTGCCCCTGTTGAAGACCCCTAGGTCGAAACGCGTCGGCCACATACACCACTCTCTTTGTTGCCCATTTGTTTTTATCCACCGTGATCACGCTTTTATTTGTGTATGTGGCCGACGCGTTTCGACCTAGGGGTCTTCAACAGGGGCAGTTCCTGTTGAAGACCCCTAGGTCAAAACGCGTCGGCCACATACACCACTCTCTTTGTTGCCCATTTGTTTTTATCCACCGTGATCACGCTTTTATTTGTGTATGGTCGTTTTTGTCAATAAAAACGCCCTTTTTTATCTGCACCATGTGGAGGCACATTCTTTTTGTTTCCACATTTACCGCATGAGATCCAGTCCCTCCAACTGCTCCTTTCGGGGGACCGTTTGTGAAACTTCTGATGCACGCTGGGACGGTTCGGTGTGAGGACGGTTCGTTGTGAGGACCCATCCGGTTGCCGGCCGAGATCCATACAGACCACAATCCAAGAGATTGGCGATTCCTGATCTCCCATTCCACGTCATTTGTGACAAACTGCGCATGCGATTCCCTGTCGCTGACATGGGAATCCACAGGATCTGGTAAGAGGCTTTTTTGCACTGTCTCTGAATGACCCATTGGGACCCGGTATCTCGGTTGGGAAGTCGCTGTATGATGCCAGGTGTTTTCTGACAACCATCAGACCATCACCACCCCTTGGAGTACTTATACCTCCTGTGCGGTTGGACATTTACATCCATTTATGGACGTTTGTGTTTCAAGGCACCTGTGGTCAATTAGTTATTTCTTGACTGTTTCACCATTTTAAAGACCTATATTCATTTGTACATGCGCTGCATTTTTCCATATGCCTATTTTGTTGTTTTTGTCAAACTGTATGCAGCAGCTTTCATTCATTTTACTGGTTAGCGCGGTGTTTTCTATTTACCTTAGATGTTTTGGCTACATTCATTTTCTTGAGGTTTTTTTTCCCCCTTTTATTCATTTGTTGATCCTGCTACTAACACCTTTCTTGTCCTATGATGACAGTGACCCCTTATCCTGGTGTATATATGAAGGAGCAATGTTGTTACCCTGGGACAGGAAGTATGTTAGGATTACAGAATAACTCCCATCCCTCTGTTCATCTCCATTATATAAAGGAGAGGTGTTCTTTAGTCCACACAGAGAGTTGGCAGGGCTGATTACATTTCTAACTGATAAAAGTCCAGTATAGGCAAACAATCCGAGGAAGTGCTGAGTAACTCAAATCCTGTGAAAGAATACACTGTGCTGGTGGGTCATCTTGCAAGATTTGGGGCCCTCTGCATACCCCAGAATTTTGAAAGATGACAATGTCACCCCCTGCAATATGGAAGTGAAAACCCAATTCCAAAAAGTTGGGACACTGTGTAAAATCTGCAAAAAACAGAATCCAATGATTTTATTCACAGCAGTAAATAGAAAACATATCAAATGTTTAACCACTTCATTACCCACGTATAGTTATATGACGGCCTGAGATGGGATCTCCCATCCTGGGTGGCCGTCATATGACGTCCTGGGCTTCCCGGCCGTCTCAGGGGCGCGCGCCGCGTTGCTCGGGACCCGATGCGTGTGCCCGACGGCCGCGATGTCCGCCAGGCACCCTCGATTGCCCGTTAACCGGGCAGGACCGTGGATCTGTGTGCGTAAACACACAGATCCACGTCCTGTCAGTTGAGAGGAGACTGATCTGTGTTCCCAGTACAGCGGAACACTGATCGGTCTCCTCCCCTTGTACGTCCCCGCCCCCTACAGTTAGAATCATTCCCTAGTAAACATAATTAACCCCTTGTGTCCCCCTAGTGGTTAACCCCTTCCCTGCCTGTCACATTTACACAGTAATCAATGCAATTTTATAGCATTGATCGCTGTATAAATGTGAATGGTCCCAAAAATGTGTCAAAAGTGTCCGATGTGTCCGCCATAATGTCGCAGTCACGAAAAAAAATCGCAGATAGCCGCCATTACTGGTAAAAAATAAATAAATAAAAAAATTTTAAAAATGCCATAAATCTATCCCGTATTTTGTAGACGCTATAACTTTTGGGCAAACTAATCAATATACGCTTATTGCGATTTTTAATTTTTTTTTTTTTTTTTTTTTTTACCAAACATATGTAGAAGAATACGTATCGGCCTAAACTGAGGAAAAAATTAGTTTTTTTTTTTTTTTTTAAATTGGGATATTTATTATAGCAAAAAGTATAAAATATTGTGTTTTTTTTCAAAATTGTCGCTCTTCTTTTGTTTATAGCGCAAAAAATTAAAACCGCAGAGGTGATCAAATACCACCAAAATAAAGCTCTATTTGTGGGGAAAAAAGGACGTCAATTTTGTTTGGGTACAATGTCGTACGACCGTGCAATTGTCGTTTAAAGTGCGACAGCGCTGAAAACTAAAAATTGGTCTGGGAAGGAAGGGGGTGAAAATGCCCTGTATTGAACCGGTTAAACTGAGAAAATTTACTATTTTATGGAATAAAATAAGGTAATTTTGAAATTTGATGGCAGCAACACATCTCCAGATGACACGGCCCTGTTTACCACAGTGTAGACTCCCCTCTTCTTTCACACTCTGTAAATGTCTGGGAACTGAGGAGACCAGTTGCTGGATATTTGGGAGAGGAATGTTGTCCCATTCTTGCATAATATAGGATTCTAACTGCTCAAAAAACTTGGGTCATCTTTGTTGTAATTTTTTGTTTTCTAGATGCGCCAAATATATTCAATTGGTGAAAGGTCTGGACTGCAGGCAGGCCACTTAAGCACCCGAACTCTTCTAGTACGAAACCATGCTGTTGTCATAGATGCGTATCGGTTTAGCATTGTCATGCTGAAATATACAAGTCCTTCCATGAAAAAAATACATCACTTGGATGGGAGCATATGCTGTTCTAAAACCTGGATATATCTTTCATGATTGTTGGTGCCTTTTCAGATGTGCAAGCTGCCCATTCCATACACACTAATGCACCCCCATACCAACAGAGATGCAGACCTTTGAACGAAGCGCTGATAACATGCCCAAACACACCATTTTAAATGAGCAGTAGACTGTGACGTTTTTGCATTTTTGGATGGCATGGTAAACTTTGTTCAGACAGTGATTTTTGGAAGTATTCCTGAGCTCATGTTGTGATGTCCATCACAGAATCATGCCTGTTTTTAACCACTGCCTGCCCACCATCATATGACGTCCTGGGCTTTGGGCAGGTATATCTGAATGATGCCTGTAGTTACAGACATCATTCAGATATTGCCGGTTTCAGCCGGCGAATCTCTACACCATAGGAATGATCATAGCGGCCGTTCCGCCGCTTGATCGTTCCTATGGGAGGCGAGAGGGGACGTTCCCCCCCCCCTCCCGCCGCCCTTCTGTGCTTGCTTCCGAATCACCTTTATGATTGGTGAGGCGGAGAGCGGATCCGCCGGCGCCGGATGTAGATCATAGAGATTTCCGGCGGACCAGATGGTCGCCGGAGTCTCTATGATCATCGGACGCCAGGCGCAATGTTATGACGTCACGCCCGGCCTCTCCATTCAAAAAAACAGCGCCGATTCGGCTGGGAAGCGGTGATCGTTTTATTTTATTTTTTTTTATTTCAGGCTTCCTAGCCTAGTGGTGAGATATGGGGTCTTATTGACCCCATATCTCACTATTAAGAGCACCTGACATGTCATATTCCTATTAACAAGGGATGTTTACATTCCTTGCAATAGGAATAAAAGTAGAGGTCGACCGATATGGGTTTTTCTCTGGCCAAAGCCGATATTTAGAAATCGCGGTGGCCGATGGCCGATATATGATGCCGATATATTAGGCCGATTTTTTTTTTTTTTTTTTTTTTTTCTTTTTTTTTTTCCCTCTTCATCTCATAAAATCTAACAGTTAGACCCCTTTCACACTGTGGGACGTTTTTTCAGGCGCTTCTGGGCTAAAAATAGTGCCTGTAAAGTGCCTGTAAAACGGCTCCCCTGCAGTCTCAGTGTGATATCCCGGGTGCTTCCACACTGAGGCGATGCGCTGGCAGGATGTAAAAAAAAGTCCTGCAAGCGGCATCTTTGGAGCGGTGTATACCCCTCCTCCACCATTCCTGCCCATTGAAATGAATGCGCACCGCTGCCGAAGCGACTGCAAAGCGTTTCGGCAGCAGCACTTCAGGGGCGCATTTAACCCCTTCCTCGGCCGCTAGCTGGGTTATAAGCACCCCGCTAGCAGCCCAATAGCGCCACTAAAATGACGGTAAAGCGCCGCTAAAACTAACAGCGTTTTACCGTCAACGCATGCCCGCTGCAGTGTGTAGGCAACCTTAAGTAATAAGTGATACAGAAATTTTTTTACATTTATTGAACAAAACAAACCTCCAATCAGTTCACTTGTATGTATAATTTAGATTAAAAAAAAAATAACTATATCTTAAATATTAAATACACAAAAACAGGTAATCAAAACTTTTGGACGAAAAAAAATGGGCTAACTTTACTGCTTATTTATTTATTTATTTTTTTTTAATTGGTGTATTTTTTTAAAAAAAAATTGCGTTTGAAAGACCGCTGCGCAAATACCGTGTGACATAAAATATTGCAACAACCGCTATTTTATTCCCTAGGGTCTCTGCTAAAAAAAAATATATATATATAATGTTTGGGGGTTCCAAGTGATTTTCTAGCAGAAAATACAGAATTTTTACTTGTAAGCAACAAATGTCAAAAAAGATTTAGTCTTTAAATGGTTAAACTGAGAACTTCTCCATGGAGTTCAGTCTATTGATAAAACAACCCGAAGAGATACAAATGTATCTTCTTATCAGATTTGGCAGGCTGCCCAGGGAGGAAAGAAGACAAACTTCAGACAGCTTGCAATTGACTTCTATTACAGAAGTCATTTGCAAGTCCCGCTGAAGTTATAATCGGCTTTTTTTATCAGCACAATCGGCTGATGCCGATTAAGTAAAAAAAGCCAAATATCGGCCGGCCGATATATCGGTCGACCTCTAAATAAAAGTGATCAAAAATGTTTTTTTTTTTTTTTCAAAAAAGTGTCAAAATAAAAAAAGAAAATATAATTAACAATAAAAAAAAATAAATAAAAATTTTAAAGCGCCGCTGTCCCCGTGTGCTCGCACGCAGAAGCGAACGCATACGCAAGTCCTGCCCACATATGAAAACGGTGTTCAAACCATACATGTGAGGTATTGCCGCGAACGTTTGAGCGAGAAGCAATCATTTTGTCCCTAGACCTCCTCTGTAACTCAAAACATGTAACCAGTAAAAAAATTTCAAGCGTCGCCTATGGGGATTTTTAAGTACCGAACATTGGCGCCATTCCACGAGCGTGTGCAATTTTGAAGCATGACATGTTAGGTATCTATTTACTCGGCGTAACTTCATCTTTCACAATATGCAAAAACATTGGGCTAACTTTACTGTTTTGTTTTGTTTTTTTTTTTAAAACACAAAACAGTTTTTTTCCCAAAAAAAGCGCATTCGAAAAATTCCTGCGCAAATAGGAGAGATATGTGAGATAAAAAGTTGCAACAACCGCCATTGTATTCTCTAGGGTCTTTGCTAAATAAACATATATAATGTTTGGGGGTTCTATGTAATTTTCTAGCAAAAAAATGATGATTTTTACATGTAGGAGAGAAATGTCAGAATTGGCCTGGTAGGGAAGTGGTTAATGCAGTGCCATCTGAGGGCTCAAACATCACGGGATTCCAATATTGTGTTTTGGCCTTGCAAGGCACAGAGATCTCTCCAGATTCTTGGAATCTTTTGATGATATGTACTGTTGATGATATGTTTCTCAACCTTTTTTCAGTTAAGGCAACCTTTTAAAATTATAGACAGTCTCTCGGGGCACCCCATTCTAAAATGTGAAAAAACTGTTCTAATAGATTCACAATGCAGCAACATCCACAGGCGCAGGGCACCCAACATTTTAGGGGTGATTTATTCTTTCAAAACAAATACACTTTTGCACACTGGTATTGACCAGTGATCGTATGTTTTTCTTCTCCCTTAATTTCTCCTCATTTCTCCTCATCAGTCAGCTTACCTGACCACAGTGCTGAGGGAGAGGGGCATAGGGGGCTCAAACAAGGATGCTGTTAAGGCAACAGACCTTCTCCTTATTAAATGATAACATCATTGGTTGTTAGGATGCCAGTGTCAATACTTCAGTTTTAGCTGCCTCGGAGGGGACAGGGAGGGGGGGCAGGACGAGCACCATCAGATTACATAAAGTGAGAATCTCCTGTTTACTTGGCGGCCTCTGTAATAGGAACTCCCGTCTCCTGGGCGTCCATTGGACCACTGTTCTGTCTATCATAGGAGATTCTCACTGTATGTAATCTGTCGGCGCTCGTCCCGCCCCCCTCCCTGTCCCCTCTGGGCTGCAGATGGGCATCGATCAGGCTGCATTGATGGCAATGGTGAGGCTGCATTGATGTGGACTGATGAGGCTGCATTGATGGCACTTGTGAGGCTGCAGATGGGCATTGATCAGGCTGCATTGATGGCAATGGTGAGGCTGCAGATGGGCACTGACCCTTATTTTGCTTCAAAGATCCTTATTTAAAATTTAATTTTTTTTTCCTGAAACTTCCCTCTTAAAATGAATGTGCGTGTTATATGCCGATAAATACGGTATTTAAAGTCTCTGTAATTTTACAGTTAGGAACATTATTTTTAAATTGTTTGACAATTCCTAGATGCAGCTTTTGACAGATTGCTGAACTTCGACCCATGTTTACTTCTGAGACACTCTGACTCTCTAAGATGCTCTTTTTATACTCAAACATGTTACTGACCTGTTGCCAATAACCTAATTGAAAAATGTTCTTCCAGCTCTTCCTTGTTAATACCAGTTACTTTGCCAGCCTTTTGTTGCCCCCCATCCCAACATTTTTGAGACCTGATTCTGCCATCAATTTCAAAATTAATTATTTTTTTCTTACAAAGGGACATTTTCTCAGTTGAAACATTTGAGATGTTTTCTTGTAAATAAAATATGGGTTTGAGATTTGTAAATCCTTGCATGCTGTTTTTTCAGTTTTACACAGCGTCCCAACTTTTTTGGGCTTGAGGTTGTGTAAAGTACATATATTGTTTTAACTTTTATATACCCACATAAAGATTTTCACTAACCGCATTCAATTGTCATACACATACATTATATTAATACATTTCATTATGGGAACACTACAGTTATTTAGTGTATGACAATATGGAGATAACTACAGTTATGACTGTGAGTCATTTGTGTTCATTTTTACTTGAATGAACGTGTTTTTAGTAATATCAAGCTGATAGGTTAGTGCAGTTGTCTTTTAGTGCAAGGACTTCATATAAAAATTGGGAGGAGCCTCGGTGTGCCAAACTATCTCACCCTTCTATTTTCATTTTTTAGTACCTAAAAGCTTCTGAGTATTTAGTTCAAGCTTATTTTCTTTTTTGGGTACAGTTTGAAACCTGGGGAGGGAGTCTTTTTGTTGACATGCATACAAATTTTAAAACAAACTTTTGCTACAATATTCACCTTCAGTTTAGAGATTTCCCCCGTAGTACTTTTTTTTTTTTTTTTCTTCTGCCACAATCTGATGGCTAGCATCAATCAACCCACTTCCTCTGAGCCCAGGTCATTCTGAACCCTCCCCAGACTGAAAAAGGAGAAGCAGCACAGTGAGAATCTCATCTCTCACTCTGCTCACTCTCCTCTTGTCCTAAATGGAATGTTTGTTCCTCTGTACGGGGTCTGCAAGTGGCTGATATCGGATCAAATTTAGGTACTTACACTGCTTGTGCTTAAAAAATACAGTTAATGATGTATTTCTGATTAATTTAATATCTGCCTAGAGTTTTTAATTTTTTCACTTTTTTTCTTCTCCTAGGATCTGAAGCATGGCCCCCAGGTGTATGTCTGCGGTATGTGGGAGGTGATCAGTTTGGCCATGTAAATATGGTATTGGTGCGTTCTTTAGACACACAGGAAATGACAGATGTCAGTGTGCCAATGTGCAGCCCTAATCAGCCTGGCATGTACCAGGGTCAGTGGAGAATGTGTACTGCTACCGGCTTGTATTTCGGAGGTGAGAAAAATACGTTTTCTTCATGTTTTCTTCATCTTACTCATTCCAACACTCCTTAAGGCCTCATGTACACTGCTGCTGGTAAACAGACGTTTAGGAGCAGTTTGCCATTTTTTTTCAACTGCTCCTGAACTCTCCTCTGTTATCTCCTCAGTACATGTACACAGGGTCGTTTACAGTAGTTTCTAGGCAGTTGAGCTTAGAGGCTTTTTTTTTTTTGGAGGCATTTCAAGCGCCAAACGCTTCTAAAATCGCGTTTAGCCGCGTTTCTTTTACAGACGTTCTTCATTTTTGGCTATTTTGAAAAAAAGAACGATTCCAAACGCGGCAAAACAGACGTTTTAAACGTGGGTTACTATCTGTCAAGTTAAATCGTTCAGTAGAGGTGCGCATCTTCACTGGTCTCACGATTCGATTCGATTGCGATTATCTGGTCAACTATTTGATTCCGCGATTCATCAGGATTACTGACGAGCTTCTGCTTGGGCCGCCTAGGCGGCCCTTCCTCCCTGCAATCTTCCGGGACACATCACAGGTCCCACAAGATTGCCGGGCTATGCAGGGCAGCGCAGTGAGACATGCGCAGACGGCTGTGAAGCTGCAAGCTGTCACAGCCTAATGCCCACAGTAGTATTGCCACCGCCGTGGACAGGTGGGGGAGAGAATGGAGGGTTCGGGTGGCCACGTCGTTGGATTGTGGGACAGGTGAGTGTCCGAAGTCAGAAGATGCACTTTTTTTTTTTTTTTTTTTTTTTTTTTTTTTTTTGTAGCTGCTGACTTTTAATAAACAAAAAATTTACTGGAACTCTGCTTTGAATTGAAAAAGCCTCACTCCCTTAAAAAGTGCACTAATTCGGTGCACTACAGGTTACAGGCATGCACACACACTGCTGCTGGGAGGTCAGGAGGGATTAGAATCCACAGCTGACAAACAGCCCTGTGAAGTTCCCTGTACTGTCTCTGTGCTGACAGTTCCCTGGCTTCCCTGTTTGCACCTTCCAGCATACTAGGAGTTAACAGTGGAATGTGCAAACGGGGAAGCCAGGGAACTGACAGCACAGAATGTGTAGAGGTGTATGTAGAGTACAAACACATATATAGATTCACTTCACACAACTTTGATACCTTTTTGTATGATTTTAGTTATGGTTTTGCTCATCACACTGCCCCACACATGCAATGCATGGCATCATGGCTGCATTGCATGTGTGGGGCAGTGATGATGATGAGCAAAACCATAAATCATACAAAGGAATCAATTAAGTTGTGATGTGAATCAAATCAATCACTATAAGACCTACAAACCATAATTGATTAAATGGCATGGTCACTTTAATGTTTAGGTCCACCATCATTCTTATTTAAAATTACTACAGTCATAATTTTTTCATTTTTTTTTCACTGCAGTGAAGTCCATATGAATGGTGGTGCATCAGATACATTGTGTGTGTATGTGTGTGTGTGTGTGTGTGTGTGTGTATATGTATGTATGTGTGTTTATATACACACACAGTTGAGTTAGTTAGTTTTGTCAGGACAGTAAGTGTCTTTAACTGTACTAGAAGTGAACCTGATGATGATTACGCTGGCACTGCTGGACAGACACGGACGGTCTATCTCCTATGGGAGGACTCTCTCTGAGGAGGAAAGTATTCTTCTGGGACTTGGCTTGGTTGGGTCTCTCTCCCGCAGTCCTGCTGCCCAGTAGGAGGACGGAGGCTCGGGTCTCCCCTGTAGCAAGACACTGTGAGCCGAAGAGGAAGGCTCTGGGGACCGGGACACGTCGGAAGTCAGGGGTACTAGCTCGACGCGCCACTCCGGCTCCATGTGTCTGTCTCGCACTCGCAGCCACTTCAGCAGGAGGCGGGAAGAGCCGGCGCGGTTTACTCCCACGGCTCTTCGGCGGCTTTCAGCTCCGTTCGGTCTCAGAGGCGGGGCATAGCGTGGCGCGAGTGTGACGTCATCTGAACATCGATTTATTCCAGTCGTAGCATCGATGCCGCATCGTGTATGGCCGAATCGCGATGCATCGATGCTACGATTAATTTCAACAGCCCTATCATTCAGGAGAGGTGGTAAAAACATCCCGTGTACATGAAGCCTAAAGCAAAACGCTACCCGAAACTAACAATGTAGTTGTATGATACACATAATCCCCCCAGCGTTGAGCGCTAACTATTTTACTGAAATTGGTTAAGTGCTTGATGTTTTCCTAGCTCATTGATAGCTCTGCTTATATAAGACCTTAGCATTGGTTCCTCGCCCTTCCCTCCCCACCTTTTAAGTTGGAAAATCCCATGAAGTTTCTAAAAAAAAAAAAAAAAAAAAAATTTAAGTGTAGGTGATATTTATTTGGAAACATACATTTATTTTATTTATTTCAGGTACTTATATAGCGCTGTCAATTTACGAAGCGCTTTACATATACATTGTACATTCACATCAGTCCCTACCCTCAAGGAGATTACAATCTAAGGTCCCTAACTCACAATCATACATACTAGGGACAATTTAGACAGGATCCAATTAACCTACCAGCATGCCTTTATCAATTTAAATGATGGTTGCCTTGGAGTTTCACTGTGAAGACCCGTAACTGTGAAGTTCCCCTTACAGTTTTTAAACTTTGCTACTCCTGCTGCATCATGTCATTCCTCTTTTGAAAGTGGGGTCCTCTGATATAAAATTGGGAGTTTATTAAAATAGATCACCATGAAGACTGCCACATTTATTTTACTACTATCTTATGAATGATTGATTTATTTTGGACTTCCTTAAACTTTCCCATCTTTATGTTTCTTTCAGATGTCATCTGGGTTATTCTGAGCGTGGAAGCTGGTGGCCTCCTGGGTGTTACCCAGCAGCTCTCTTCCTTCGACACGGAGTTCAACACTCAGCCTCATCGCAACGTAAGTGGTGACTACAACCCCTTTGCATCGCCGCAGAAGAATCGTTCCCCAGAAGGGGAAAACATGGGCACCTGGCCTGAAACAGAGACTCCTGAAAAAGAACAGAATGGACTATCTCAGACCTCTGTAAATATATGTGCAACGGATCGTCCAGCAAGCCATTCTGTAGCAACGTATAGAGAGGTGAGGTGCTGTAGTGTGCCACTGGATCAAAGAGCATTTAAAGGATCTCCTGTATGAAAGTGAAAAGGTATATGGTATATAGGGTAAAAATATATTAAACTGGCATTGACAGTATGATTGCCAGAGTTCCACTGTAGGCAAGAATACAGTGTTAATGTACATTTTCACATTTGCAGTCAAATTTGTGCCAGATTTGACACTTGATTGTGTTTCGGTCCCGGAAATTTCAGAAAAGAGCTTGTAAAAAGATAAGCATCAATTGTTAAAATTACTAAGTATATGTATATACAGTTGTGCTCAAGAATTTGCATACCCTTGAAGATATACAGCTGTGGCCAAAAGTTTTGAGAATGACACAAATATTAATTTTCACAAAGTCTGCTACCTCAGTTTTTATGATGGCAATTTGCATATACTCCAGAATGTTTTATAAAGAGTGATCAGATGAATTGCAATTAATTGCAAAGTCCCTCTTTGCCATGAAAATTAACTTAAAGTGGATGTAAACCTGATTCATGAAATTTGACCTAAGCACATATATCTGTAGTGTTTTTTTTATCTCTCTCCGAAGCCCTAAGTCCCGTGTCTTTCTGCTGCTCCGTTCTTCTGTTATCGGCATGATAACTTCTGACAAGTTCTCCGACAACCCAGATGAAACCAGCCTGAAATTTGTGTTGTGGTGGGTGCTATAAATGGATTAGCAGAGAGGTGGTCTATTAACAACACAGCTCTGCACATTCCTTCCTCCCTCTGCCTATGTGGAGGGGATGTGTGCCTTTCCTCCAATCGGCTGTCACACAGTGTATGCCAGGACTTGCTGAACAGGAAGAAAAAAATTCTAATACGATGTGCACTTTGAATGAGGAAGTTCACCGCTCACAGGTAATTACATCTCCTAGGTTCAGCTGTCTCCACAGTCAAGCAGGGTGCAGGCTCTGCTTGCAACAGGAGTGATAGGAAAAATAAATAGATGGATAACCGCACTCTTTTTGGAGTGCGGCTATCCAGTTATTTATTTTTCTATCACGATGTACACTTTCTTAAGAATGTAGCAAGCTTAAGATAGCAGATATATATGTAAAACTTATGTAGGGAGATTTGGTTCATCTCTGTGTATCATCTGACGCTATTCACTTCACTGGGTATATGTGAGGATTTACATCCTTTTTAGTCCCATAAAAAACATTTCCACTACATTTGTGAAGAAGGCTTCGGGGTGCCCAAGAAAGTCCAGCAAGCATCAGGACCGTCTCCTACAGTTGATTCAGCTGCGGGATCTGGGTACCACCAGTGCAGAGCTTGCTCAGGAATGGCAGCAGCCAGATGTGAGTGCACCTGCACACACAGTGAGGTGAAGACTTTTGGAAAATGGCCTGATGTCAAGAATGGCAACAAAGAAGCCACTTCTTTCCAGAAAAAACATCAGGGACAGACTGATATTCTGCAAAAGGTACAGGGACTGGACTGCTGAGGACTGGGTTAAGTCAAGTTTTAAGATAAGTTTTCTCTGCTGATTCCCCTTTCCGATTGTTTGGGGCATCCGGAAAAAACTTGTCCTGAGAAGAAAAGGTGAACGCTACCATCAGTTCTGCATCATACCAACAGTAAAGCATCCTGAGACCATTTATATGTGGGTCTGCTTCTCAGCCAAGGGAGTGGGCTCACTCACAATTTTGCCTAAGAACACAACAGTGAAAAAAAATGTGTTACAAAAACATCCTCTGAGAGCAACTTCTCCCAACCATCCAAGAACAGTTTGGTGACGAACAATGCCTTTTCCAGCATGATGGAGCACCTTGCCACAATGCATGCAAAGTGATAACGAAGTAGCTTGGGGAACAAAACATCGAAATTTTGGATCCATGGCCAGGAAACATACCAGACCTTGTGGTCAATCCTCAAGAGGCGGGTGAACAAAAACAACCCCACAAATTTTGATAAACTCCAAGCATTGATAATGCAAGAATGGGCTGCCATCAGTCAGTATGTGGCCTAGAAGTTTGACTGCATGCGAACTGCAGGGCTAATTGCAGAGGTCTTGAAAAGGAAGGGTCATCACTGCAAATATTGACTCTTTGCATAAACTTAATGTAATTGTCAATAAAAGCCTTTGACACTTATGAAATGCTTGTAATTATACTTCAGTATACCATAATAACATCTGACAAAACGATCTAAAAACACTGAGGCAGCAGACTTTGTGAAAATTAATATATTTCAGTTTTTGGCCACGGCTGTACAGTATGTACCAATTTTTAAAGAAAGCATGAGTAGGCAGGCAAAACACATTTCTTTTGGGCCTCATGCACACTGCTGCTGTTAAACCCATGTTTTTGAGAGTTTGGGCATTCTTTTTGTTGCCCTTAAACTCCACTCTGTTATCCTATGTGTCCATGCACACATGGACATTTTTAGCAGAGGAGTTTATAGGCTGTTTTCTCTAAACGCCCAAAAATTGTGTTGGAGAGGGGAACTTCGGACCACAAAAAAACGCTAAACTCTCAAACTCTTGGTACCGATAGCACTTCAGTGCTTATTTATTTCAAAGACCAGAATAAATTAAAATTCTGGCCAATGAAATGAATAAACTCCCAAACTCGTTTAAACTCTAATAAACTCACCTAGACTGTTTTGAAAAAAATGCAGCTTAGGTGTCTTTATAACGCCTTACAAGAAACCAGTGTGCAGAAGGCCTTATTTCTTTTGGGTTTCATATTCAACTCTAGGTCATAGCATAGTGGCACAGTCCTAAATCAAAACATCGCAACAAGTAAACAAATTAAATGTATCCCTGTTCAAAAGTCTGCATACCCTTTGTTCTTAATACTGTGCATTACCCCCTTTAGCTCCAATAACAGCGTGCAGTCTTTTTTGTATTCGTTGTCTATGAGGCCCCAAATTCTTGCAGGTGGCATAGCTTCCTATTCGTCTTGGCAAAATGCCTCCAGGTCATGCAAAGTCTTTGGTCGTCTTGCATGAACCTCATGTTTGAGATCTCCCCAGAGTGGCTTGATGATATTAAGGTCAGGAGACTGTGAAGGCCACTTCAGAACCTTCACCTTTTTCTGATGTAACTACTGGAGGGTCAATTTGGCCTTGTGTTTAGAGTGCCCCATGCGCAGCTTTTGTGCAGAAGAATGCAAATTGTGTGCCGGTATTTTCTAATAACATGCTGCATTCATCTTGCCATCAGTTTTCACAAGATTCCCTGTGCCTTTTAGATAGGGTTGCAGCGATACTGATACCGGTATCGGTGCTAATACCAAGCATTTGAGTGAGTATCTGTACTCGCCCAAATGCTCCTGATACCAAAACCGATACTTTGCAGTGCGATTTGTGTCAATACAAAATGAATGGGCACAAATGGCACTGCAAAGAATCGCATGCACAAGAATGCGGTGTGATTCCTGTCCGAATCGAATACGATTTCCCCCACTGCTCGTGCGTGTGTGTATAGAAAGGGATTAAAGCGCCATCTAGTGGGCAGTTTAAAAAATAATGTTAGAACTCGCCGTACATATCTGGCCACATGCAAAATAATCTACATAGGTATCCCGGTCCTGCTGATGGTAGCAAATCACGGCCGGAAGAAATGTAGAGGTGGTCAGCCCCCAAGCTGAGATCACGTCCTCTCTCTACCCACGGGGTCCTGGAATGTCTCCTCCAGCCCTGTGAGCACCTCCAGTGGCCCTGATTTGCTACCATCAGTGGAATGTAGATTATTTTGCATGTGGCCAGATGTGTACTGTGAGTTCTAACCTGTTTAAACTGCCCACTAGATGGTGCTTTAACCACTTGCTGACTGCCTAACGGACATGTACTGCGGCAGGACTGCTCTATTGCATGAAATTGCGTACCTGTTTGTCATTTTCTGCAATATCCACTAAGGGGCGCGATCGCTTTCTGATTGGGCAGAGGGGGAGCCAATCCGTGGGTCCGGTGGCCCCGATGTCTGCCGGCCACCTGGGATTGTTCCCGAGAGAGGCAGAATGGCAGCCTGATTATGTAATCAAGGCAGATCGCTGTTCTAACGGGGCAGAAGATAGAGAACACGGATCTGTCTTCCCCCAGTCAGAATAACCCCCCCACAGTTAGCAAGCACCCCCTAGGGACACATTTAACCCTTTGATATCCCTTGGTGTTTACGCCTTCCCTGCCAGTGTCAGTACAGTAACAGTGCTGCATATTTTTAGCACTGATCACTATAATAATGTCACTGGTCCTGAAAAAAGTGTTGGGTGTCCCATTTTGTCTGCTGCAATGTCGTCCTGCTAAAAAGCGCAGATTGCCGCCATTACTAGTAAGAAAAGTAACAAAAAATATTTTTGTTGTTTATAGTGCAAAAAATAAAAACCACAGAGTTGATCAAATGCCATCAAAAGAAAGCTCTTTTTGGAGAGAAAGGATATCAATTTTATTTGGGTACAGTGTCACAAGACCACGCAATTGTCAGTTAAAGTAACGCAGTGCCGTATTGCAAAAAATGACCTGGTCATTAAGGTGGTTAAACCTTCTGGAGCTGAAGTGGTTAATCCCTTTATGCACACACACAGGAGCAGCAAAGGGTGGGCCAACTCGATATTGAATCCTATGGACTAAGACTATGATGCCATTAAATTGTGTGTGTATATATATGTATGTATGTGTATATATATATATATATATATATATATATATATATATTCTCTATCTAGCTATATTGCTATGTTAACGAAAACATGTAACAAATCCAAAGTAGGTGTTATCACAATTTTGCTGCAAAAGTGAAAATACACTTTTTAGAGGGTCCAACATGCCCCCTTCATCAGGGCTTTGAGATGAAGGGGGTATGTTGGACCCTCGAATTTCGTTAGCTACTCTTTCAATTGTCCACCTCACCATTATTGGAATGAAGTCCTATCTAGACTTTTTAGCAGTGGTGTGACATTAAAATTTACATTTTTGTTACATTACACTACAAGCCAAGGAGCCGAGTGTTGGCTGGTTTTTATTGAACCAGCTGATATATCCCGACATTCGGTCCGTGCGTGTGTTCGGGGCTTTGGGCCATGGGTTACATGCCACTACCTTCAGGTGATTAGACAATGTCAAAACCTTTTGCTGGGACCAAGTGTATGCATATAACCCTACCCATAACCCTACTGAGGTTTCAGTTTTTTTTTATGGTATCTTGGGTGATGAAAAAAATCTTCTACAGGAGAAGTGGTTCATTTTTCACCAGATTTCCCTTCCTCCTTCAACTGACACTTCTATCAAGATCTGACTGCTTATTGCCTTTTTGGCTCACTTACAGGTTCCAATTTTGGATACCCTCAGTGTATACTCTGGGACCCGTACCTGGGCTCCGTGGAAAAATAACCAGCTTGGCAATGTTTGCTTTGACCCTGGATCAAGCATTAGATGCTCTTCTTGGCACGTGATGCAATGAGTGCAGTTATGCACAGGGTGTTGTATAGGTCTGAGATTGTGGCCTCATCCTATGGCTCCCACATTTATAGCTGTTCCCTTGTTTTGGAACAAGGTCTTACACTGACACCACTTCATCCCCCTGAATCTGGCTCCCTCACAAACACGCAACATTTATTATATTGCAGTTTACCAATTCTTAGATGTGATGGCTGCATTTTTCCTTTTTTAGGCTTTTTTTCTCTTATAGTTTCATCTGATGATCCAGCCAGTAAGTCGGTTGTTTTTTAGAAGAACAATTAATCTTGGAGATGTAGCAGTTAGAGGAATGAGACAAACCATTTACCACCAACGTAAACCTTTATCCCAAAAGGAAAAAAATGTTGCTGTAACTGCTTATAAAGTGTTATCTGGAGTTTGGCTTCAATTTGTTTTATTGTTTTTAAATCTGCCAGTACATTTTACACTCTTCCCAGACTGACAATGCTGCTTTCAAAAGGTGCCCCCTGTGCTCCTTCATCTAGAGTGGGGGCACTCTAATACAGGGGATGTGTTACTTGCCAGATCACCAGGTGAAAACAAAAACTAAAAACAGAATTGATGCAGCCACCACATCTAATGATTAGTAAGCTGCAATGTATTACATTTGCCTTTTGGGTTTAATACCGCTTGAACTTTCTCTTGTTCTTTCTGCAAGATTACAGCTCTTGGCTTGGCCCTACAGTTCTGTTTATATGCAATGGAGAATGTGATTTGTCAAATCTCCAAAATGTTTCTTCCTTTCTGTGCATATGCACAGAACTTCATGGCTTTAGAGCAGGGATATGCAATTAGCGGACCTCCAGCTGTTGCAGAACTAAAAGTCCCATGAGGCTTAGCAAGACTCTGACAGCCACAAGCATGACACCCAGAGGCAGAGCATGATGGGACTTGTAGTGTTGCAACAGCAGGAGGTCCGCTAATTGCATATCCCTGCTTTAGAGCTTGATCTGCTCACCCTGCTTGGGAAGGGTGCCTTATGCACATTCCTTTTGAAGGTCAGCTCCACTTTGGAAAGTCCCTTGAGGAATACATTAAGGTGGTTACAGAGGGAAGGAGGTTCCTTTTCCACTATCCACAATCGCATCTCTTTATGGACTTTCCCTACTCCTACATGTACAATCTGTTCACCCCCCTCCAAGTGTCATGTACTGCAGATCCATCATGGCAGACTCTTCCCTTTTAAGCCTACTGGACCTGTTCAGAAACCTTCTTCACAATGAAGCTTTCCCCCCACTCATGGAGGTGGGGGGGATGTCTACTGACATTTGCTCCAGTTTAGAGCAGAGATATCCTGGGCCATTTGTTTCATTCTGTCGTTTTGAGAGGTACACAGTCTCCATTGCTGTCCTCTGTTCTTTACTACCTATTCCTATTTGCTGCTTTACAAAAAGTAGACTGATTCCCTACACCTCCTTGCGTTTTACAGTTACAAGGGGTTGTCATCTCATTCAGCTTTTAGGCTGGATTCACACTAGTGCGAATTTGATGACGGTTTCCCCACATCCAATTCGCATGGCAAGAGATTGTGACCGGCTCTCTATGGAGAGCGAACTGCACAGGGGTCCTGTGCATTTTTGGTTCTGTTTCAGGTCCAAAGTCAGGCAAAAATTTGTGCCCGATTTGTCGGGCACAAACGGAGAACAGGGACTGCTGTCAGCCGCGTCCGTTTTAAGTGTTAACCCAGCCTCAGGGAGAATTACAAGGACCTTTCAATTCTTGTACAGGGCCCCTTGTCCATTTTAGGGACACATGATGGCTGTGCACCATCTGTCCTAATTACTGCAGTAGCTAAGCATCTGCCTGGTCTCCTGTAGACCCTCCATTTATATCTCCCGTATGACAGTTTTTCTAGCAATAATAGCAAACGCAGCACAATGGGTTTATTTTTCCTATCTATTCATACATCAGTGTAGTCCTTGCATTGCTGAAAAAATCACCACATTCTGTGTTGCTATTCGTTTTTAACTTGATTTACACCCTGAAACCAGTGTTAATTTACACCAGTACTGGAGCTTTTAGTCAACTAAAGTAAAAACAATTCAAATGTCTAAAATACAACTAAAATTACATTTTAGTCAAAAGACTATGACTAAAACGAAATTGAAATTTAAAGTCAAAATTAACACTGCACTGCCAGTAAGTAAGACTAAGTAGGGGGCATCTACTAAGCTGCTGAAAAAATAAAAATTTTAAAGGCTTTTCTTCTCTTTTTTTTCCCCCCCTAATATTTAATGTTGGTAGTATATTCAGGTAATATGTGCAATGCCAATATTGTACAGTTTGTTTTTTTGTTTTTTTGTTTTTTTTTTTGTTTTTTTTTTTATAATTTATTACCCCTGCTCACACTGATTGTGACGTTAAAATCCTGCAACTTGGAAGACATCTGTGCGACTTCATGCACAGATGTCTATGGAAGTCCCACCTGATCTTGCAAAAAGTAGTGCAGGAACTACATTCAAAATTCAATGCGGACAGTAGGGTGAAACTGTCAAATCGCATGACAAGTTGCACTTGTGTGACCAGGGGCAATAGTTGCACTTCTGTCTGACAAAAAGCAATATTTTTGTTTTGTATATGAAACTAGGATTTATTTATAAAGATGTTTTATTTATCACGTTAGCTAAATCTGTGTCTGTAGTACATGATTAAACCTTAAAAGTGTTACTAAACCCAGTGATATGGAAATAGCTCATCTCATCCCCCCCCCCCCCGCACAGTGCCCACAGCTTATAAATCATCTTTTTACATTAAATATTGCCACTATATACTTTTTTGGATGATCTGTATACCACGCTTACATGATAACCTGCAGTTTCTCCAGTGCTGAGAGTTCAGGAGGGAGGAGATTTCCACTGCAGCCTGTATATACACCCACATGTGTGATGTCAATATCATGTGACCTGGCTATCTCTGAGAACAAGTAACTGTTCTCTCCAGCATAAAAGACACAACTGATCATGTGCAGGTCGGCTACCCTGCCTGTGTTAGCTGGCCTTCCCCAGATACAGTGCAGGGGTGTGGGGGATCTATGCATGCAGGATAAAACAGCCTTTTTACACAATGCAAAGGATTAACCCCTTAAGTTCCACAGTGAGTATAACAAGCATGCTATGCTGCATATACAGACTGATTTTACTGTTGTGGGTTTAATAACCCTTTAATACCATAAATAATAACATGTTATTAGATTTTTACTCCATGAGTATATAGAGAGTTTGGCAATTCTAGAGAAATGCCTAAATAATGCATTACAATTTAATTAAACCCATTTGATTTTAATTGACTAAAATGTACTGGAGATTTTAGTCAACTAAAACAATTCAGATGACTAAAACTAAAATGGCATTTTAGTCAAAAGACTGACTAAAACTAAATCGGAATTTGACATCAAAATATACACTGCCCTAAACATTCGTATCCTAGGGTGCCTTGGAGACCTTTTTATTCTAAAGCTTCTGAGCCTAATTCTTTGAACCATGTCCCCAAATACTGCTAAAACTGCTCCATTTTGGTTGACTCCGCATTCCTCTTGGGCTCCTGCCCTGACCTTGTTACTATCTGGGCTACCTTAGTCTAATCCTGACATCTTTCACATTCTCCCTTAATTACATATTTTTTTTTGTCTGTCTGGTCTCATGTTCAGGAACCTACTTTTATTTGCATGCCTGGGTTGCTCCTCCATGATAAATGCTTTCAGGTTCTGCTGGTGGACTCTTGAGGCAGCCTATGTCCTGTTTTCTCCACTCAGTCACTAGGAGCTTTCTACACTGAATATATGTACATCAGTACTTTGACATAGAGTACTGGGTGGCAGCAGATAGCTGCCATAACCCTGGTATAGTCTTAAATGGCAGACAATACTCTTTCTGATAAAAGTGGTCTTCGCGGCGAGATCACTGTTATGGGGGGCGGGAGAGGGGCCTCCTGCTACGCTCCGGTCGTCTCCGCTGCACTCCGGAGCCCTCGGTAGCGGTGGATCGGGTCCTCTCCACTCTGAGACATGGAGCCGAGTGAGGGAAAGATGGCCCCCGCTTGGCTCCATAACATTGGATGACGGAAGCGATTTCAAACGTCACTTCCGCCCAATGGTCTTAAAGGGGATTTTTTTTTTAAAGACTTTTAGATGAATTTAATAGCATTTAGGTGTAAATGTGAGATCTGAGGTCTTTTTGACCCCATATCTCACATTTAAGAGATCCTGTCATGCTTATTTTCTATTACAAGGGATGTGTACATTCCTTGTACTGTAATAGGAATTAAAGTGACCCTTTTTGTTTTTTTGGGGGTTTTTTTTAAACGACGGTGTAAAAATACGTTTTTTTTTTTTTTTTAAAGTAAAATAAATAAGAAAAAAAATTGAAAGCGCCCCGTGCCGAGGAGCTCGCGCGCAGATGCGAACTCATACGTAAGTTGCGCCCGCATATGAAACCGGTGTTCAAACCACACATGGGAGGTATTGCCATGATCATTAGAACGAGAGCAATAATTCTAACAAAAGACCTACGCTATAACTTAAAACTGGTAACCTGTAAACAATTTTTTAAACATCATCTATGGAGATTTTTAATGGTCAGTTTGTCGCTATTCCATGAGCGGGCGCAATTTTGTAGCCTGAAATGTTAGGCATCAATGTACTCGGCGTAACATTATCTTTCACAATATAAAAAAAATTGGGCTAACTCTACTGCTGTCTTAGTTTTTAAATAAAAAAAGTGTATTTTTTTCCCCAAAAAATGCGCTTGTAAGACCGCTGCGCAAATACGGTGTGACATAAAGTATTGCAACACCTGCCTTTTTTTTCTCCTAGGGTGTCAAAATTATTTTATAGATAGATATAGATATATCTATAATTATGTTTGGGGGTTCTAAGTAGTTGGCAAAAGAAACTGATTTAAACGTCTAAACACCAAGTTTGAAAATAGGCTTGGTCCTTAAGTGGTTAAAGAAAACACATTCATCCATCCATGTCTCCATGCTTTATTTTATTCAG
This sequence comes from Aquarana catesbeiana, assembly GCF_042186555.1. Classification (NCBI taxonomy): domain Eukaryota; kingdom Metazoa; phylum Chordata; class Amphibia; order Anura; family Ranidae; genus Aquarana; species Aquarana catesbeiana. Next base: position 557,659,911 of record NC_133325.1, on the reverse strand, counting down.
ACATCATTTTGAAAAACGCGCCCTTAGCATTTTTAGCTGCAGCCATCTTGGTTTAGGGCAGATTTCATGTGGCATTTACTTTCTGGAATCCATCTGCCCTTAACTGAGGCCCTCCTCCAGATGAAAGATGAAATATTCTGATGAAGACTCCTGGGATGTATGACATCATTTTGGTCTAGGCCACAAACCAGGAGAAACTGAAGAAAAAGAATGTTTACCACTTGCTTACTGGGCACTTAAACCCCCTTCCTGCCCAGGTCAATTTTCAGCTTTCAGCACTGTCACTCTTGGAATGACAATTGCGCGGTCATGCTACAGTGTACCCAAATGAAATTTTTATTATTTTTTTTTCACACAGATAGAGCTGTCTTTTGGTGGTATTTAATTGCTGCTGGGTTTTTTTATTTTTTGCTAAATAAAAAAAAAAAAAAAGACAGAACATTTTGAAAAAAAAGCAAAACTGTTTCATAGTTTGTTAAAATTTTTTGAAAACAGGTAATTTTTCTCCTTCATTGATGTGCGCTGATGAGGCTGCACTGATGGGCACTGATAAGGTGGCACTGATGGGCACTGGTATGTGACACTAATGGGCAGCACTAATCTGTGACACTGAATATGAGACACTGATGGGCATTGATTGGTAGCACTGGTGGGCATTGATGGGTGGCACTGTGGGCACTGGCAGCTGACACTGGTGGGTACAGAAAATACAGCTGCGGCTTTCTGTGTGAGGGACCGATGTCCCTTCTGACAGAAGCCGGTGATCGGCTTTTTTTCTTTTTAAAACTAAGATTACCAAGCTTCTGTTTACATCGCGTGATCAGCCATCATTGGCTGACAGCTGATCACATGGTAAGGGGCCGGGATCGACCCCTTACTCTGATCAGCCGAGTCTCGTAGACCTTGTGATCACAGAGCGTGCCGCGCGCGACCCGCAGGGATGCGCAGACAGCGCTTGCTCCGGAGGACGTCAATGGACGCCCTCCCGGCAATTAGGGCCTGCGCTGTAGCCGTCTTTTGGCTATAGAGCGGGCGGCAAGTAGTTAAAACAAGTAAATATACCTCCCTAGCTATTTACTTTTTCTAGCAGCGTAAGGATTAAAAATAGTTGATGTTGATTGAGAGGGTTTAGTTGTCCAATTCTCCTGCAGGTGGCAGTATAATCCACAGTTTATGAACATAAAATACTGTGGCCATCAATGCACTCCAAGAAAGTGATTTTAAAAGTACAGAAATGCCCATTTTTTTTTCATTAAATTTCAATTTAGAAAAGCCAGCAGGAACAAGACAGCAACCTAATGCAGAGAAAGAGAATGCAAACGAAAGAAAACTTAATGCTAACATTTGTATCGCAAATAGTCTGCCTTATGTTACTTTCCTTCCTACTATCATTTTCATATATTTATATTTCGCAGGTTGATTGAACTCGGCTTTATTTTGATCCAAACACTGATGGTCAAATGCATCAATGAACTTAAAGCAGTATTAAACCCAAAACCAAAAATGTAATATGTTGCAGCTCATCAATCATTAGATGTGGTGGCTGCATTCGTTTTATTTTTTAGGCTTTTTCCCCCTCTGTTCTCAACGGGTGACCTGGCCAGTAACACACCTCCTGTATTAGAGTGCCCCCACTCTGAATGAAGGAGCAATAGAGACACTTGAGGGGAGTGTTAAATGTGCTAGCAGATTTAAGTACACTAACAAACTGAAGCCAAACTCCAGCTAACACTTTATAAAGCAGTTACAGCAATATTTTCTTTTCCTTTTGGGATAAAGGTTTTGCATAAATAACTTAAAGCTGACCATTGTAGGCACTCCTGTCCGTGTTAAAGTGGAACTAAAGTGTAAGCAGGCAGGACATTCAATATCTCTTCTGCAATAAAATCCACCTACCTGCTTCCTCTCAGCATTCTCTGGCATGTGAACTGAGCTGTCTAGTCTCAATTCCTGTGTGCTGGGATAACTGGCTGCTGCGCGTATGCACGATTGACGTCATCCCACGCCGAGCAAATGAAGACAGCCGAAGACCAGCACACAGAAGTAAATGGCAAGGGTCGGGATCCATAGGGAAAGTAAATAAAGCTCCCTTTTTAGTTCTGCTTTTGGTTTATCTCAACCTCTAACTGCTACATTTGTAAGACAGCGTGTTCTGTTGAAAAACAACAGACTTACTGGCCGGATCACCGGGCGAAAATAAAAATAAAAAAAGCACCCAGCACATCTAAGAATTGGTAAGCTGCAATATAAAAAAAGATTTGTTTTTGGGTTTTCATACCACTTTGTATTGACCCCTTTCTGCCCAGCACTCCTTTAATAGGGTCTGTATGCCCAGGGGCGGGAATGATCAGCTGATCACGTGACTACTGTGATTGCGCTGGGGGCACGCAGTAAGCGCACTATCAGCACAGAAAGCTATGAACTGATTTCTGCGACATGTGGTTGCCCACCCTCTTTGCTATTGCATATATGTGTTATGTGGGTGACAACAGAATATCCAAAAATAAAATGCAATGTCCAAAACCGTTATTGATTAATATGAGGAATATGTAGCATGCTGTCGCTAAACTATCCTAAGAATGAATGTCACCTGGCTGTCATAATATTCCTGTGGATTCGTAACTTAAAGTAAAAGATAACTCTAAAATTGAACTTCCTTCCCCCTCAATACCCCCTCTCCTTCCTTTTTTTTTTTTTTTTTTTTTTTTTTTTTTGTTTGTTTTGTTTTGTTTTACATTTCGTAGTTCTTCGTTCTGGTCACTATTCTAGCCGCTAGTCATAATTACTGTGTTCTCCCAGCAGGTGGGATTCCACCATTAACAATGACAGTGTCTATGGTGTAATCAAGTGTTTTTCTTTTCTGCAACCCGTGGTTGCAGGAAAGAAAACTGCTCTGTCTATGGTCGGCTTAAAGGTTTGAGTATTTGTCCTAATCTTAGTATCTCTGAATTGATGGACATTAAATTACAATCAGGAAGTTTATACTTACCCGAAACATGAATCCTTTTGCATGGGGGACAGAGTGAAACTGTTTTTTTGTTTTTTTTAAATCACTGGTCCAAAGAGGAGAATTCATTCACTTGACGTCAAATTAGGAGGAGATTTTACAAGAAATAGATTATAATGGAGTACAAGTTCACTTTTTCCGAACATTACTGTGGCATCCCTTACAGAAATTACTTGCTTAAAGTGGTAGTTGTCACAGAATCCCCGTCGCACTCCGCTTGTGTGCTTCCTCCACTCTGGACCTTCAGATATCCGATATTACAGCCGATATGTTGTGAGAACCAGGCGAGACTAGCTCAGTTACAAAACTGCAACATGGAATCCTTTATTGGACAAACTCACACAAATATATACACCAGGAGGACATTTCCCCGCCTCCCCCTTCTGATCATATTACCCTAGCAAACTGTAACCAGAAACAGAATTGACATAGCTAATTAACTAATCCATTTAAACAGCCCAGATGACTCAGAGGTATAACCTTTCAGAGCGGACTTGCCATCTTTTAACTCAGAAAACACAACACACATTATCATAAACATAAACACAGGACACCTTTACACAATAGCAGGAGCCCCTAGTAGCAGACGGACCTTCTACATTGTACAGAGGCCAATGTGATCAGCTCTTTCAATTAACACGTATAGTTCAGAATCAAATAAACCAGGAATAGTCTGTATATTTCCTGGGAGATATTGTGGATAAATATTACTGTTTCATTTTAAGTAATCCAAGCCACATTCTTAATGTCCATTTTTTTCTTGGTCACCCTGTGCCCCTTATAGACACAGGGTGATTTAGACATAGGTGGTGCATGGGGAGCTGAAGCAAGGGTTTCCCAACCTCTCCAAGGGATTCTGGGTTCCACTAGCACCCCGCCCAATGTAACTTCCGTCACAGTAGTGAAGTCCAAACATTAAAAACCACTGATGGGCAGGATTTTTATAAGAGACCCTAAATGTCCCCATGTCTGTCAACGATAAGGGCGATCTGCGAGGTCAATCGCCATGCCGGAACCCGCGAAACCAGGAGAAACACTGGGCAATGGGCTTCATTCTAAGGTAAGTATTTCAAAATGTGCTAGTATGAGAATGACAACTTTGAGGGTTGATATTTGTGACTCATCCTCCTTTTTTTTTTCTTTTACCTAACATTGGGGATAATAATTATTATTTTATTATTAGTATACAGGATTTATATAGTGCCAAATATAATAATGTGTTTGTGTATAATAAAATGTATTTGCATTTGTACGAAGATACAGATTTGACAAATGGGAGCAGTTGGCAACTACCACCATTTTATTCTACAGGGTGTTTGCTTTTGCAAAATATGTATTTGTGGTTTAAATGCATTTTCATGTAAAAAAAAAAAAAAAAAAACTGTATATTTCCATTTTAGTATGTGCGTGCAAAACACCTCTGGCTGGCAGGGTTAAGACCTCTCAATCTAGGCAAATCACTTGTGTGAAACTTCACACCTGAGCAGGGCAAATTCAGACACATTTCTAAAAACACTCAAATATATAACAAGCTTATTTGAGCTTCAGGTGGTGTTTTTGTTTAGCCAATAGAAAGCACTGGGGGGAGGAGAGGTGGAGGAGATTAGGGGTTAAAGCAGAAAATGCGCTGTAAAACACTCTGTGGGGCCCAATCTGCCAAAAAGAAACTCATATACTTTCTTGAGCGACAGGCATTTTGCTGCAGGCGACAGTACGCTCAGATGTGAACGTGGGCCATTGCAATGAATGGGATTTGCCTTGTTGAGCATTCTAGAGCTTCAAGCAGAAAATTGCTCATGGGTGAATAGGGCATTTTTTGTTTTTTTGTTTTTTAATGAATGGCAGAGCTTTAAAAAAAATAAAAATAAACTATATAGCTCGTACATTGTCACATCAAAAATGTATTCATGCAGACTTGCATAGTTACTGTATAGTCCTCTTAACGTATGTTCTTATAAATCTTTCTTTTTTTTTTTTTTCCTCCAGAGTATGCATGGGCCTTATCCCTTTGGAGAATCCTAAAAGCAGCTTTATTCTTGTCCCATGCCTTGTGTCCTTTTCCCACTCCATGAAATAGGACATCTTCTGCAAGTTACCTACTGAAGATCACTTGGGGAATAATGGTATTGGTGACCCTGATGATTATACTCCGGGTGCTGCCTTTCTTGCTCCTTTTTAAGAGATGTTTCCTTTTTTTTTTTTTTTCTTTTTTTCTTTGTCACAACCTTTGCACGCCAGCTAAGAATAGACAGCAAGAACATGGATACAAATGTTAATATGTAGAATTTGTGTTTTTTTTTTTTCACTTTAAAAGCCATGATTTCCAATTTGATATCAAGCTGCAAATAATTTCATGTTTAAAAACCTGAACCACAATCTTGTGCGATTTTTCAAATGCAGCCTAAAAACCAAATTTAGATAAAAAGTTGCTAAAATGTTGTTTCTCTTTAATTGCTAGAGTGCTTGGTTTAGTTTCTGATTACTCTTTAAATCACTGGCAGCAGTTTTGCAGAAGTAAATGTTATCGGAGTTTTTTTCCTTTTTGTAGGGGGAGGTTGCAAAGATGTATTCTGCTTATGCTTTGTTTAAAAAAAACAAAAATACCCATAATGTTTAGTAGATTTCCAGCGTACAAATGGTGTTCCATGATACTATAGGTAAGGTTCTGGCCCAAGCTTTTTGTTTTCTGGAGGAGTTGCCTGTGAAAAATAGTTTGTTTTATACGTGTTCAATCAAGGCATATCTGCTAACCCGCTTAAATAGGCTATACCATTTTAGGGAGAGTGTTTTTTGTTTTTCTTGTCTTAATATTCAAAGCAACTAGAGTAGGTGTTATCATTCTAAAGCATTCGGGTGATCTGAAAGAAAAAAGTAAAAGGCAACAGCACAAGATAAAGAATCCTGGTATAAATGGCTGCATGTGCCTACATACAGATAATAAACATATACTGCTGAAAGTATATATGTTGTAGTTGATTAGAAAATATTTAAAACTGCTTATTAATTGGTAATTAGGAATGAAAAAAAGACACATGAATTCCATCATTCCTACTTTCTTCTGTGTACAGTGTAATTGTTATATGTCATAGCTAATGGGGGGATGGCGCAGTCATTTACTCTAGGAAGATGGCAGTGCCATGGCTAATTTGGCCGCTGATTTGAAATTGATGTTTTAAATGCTTACAATTATGGATTCTTGGAAGGAGATTGAATAAGTTAAGCTAATAAGTTTGTATACTTTCTGCTGCATGCGTTTATTATAATTACCTATGTATACAAAGGTTTCTTTTCTGTTGCCTGATGGTGGCAGCTGCCTTTGACTATTCGGTGTAGAAAATTGGAAAGGCCTTTTCTGCACTTTCTTCATCCTATTGGGGCAATGTCAGATAATACAGGTAAAAATCGGGCAGTTAGGGGTGCCATTGCAGCTAGTGATTGAAGATTAGTATCTTGCTCCTGTTTTTTGAGGAGGCTGTGGGAGAGACAACTCCTTCATTTGTTTAAAGTGTATGTAAACCATACCAATGAATATCTTATTTACTCCCCTTTTTCGTCAAAATATTCCATTAAAATTGTTTGTTATAGCAATTCGATAAGTGTAAAAAATACCTGTTAATTTTGCCAGGATTCTTCTGAGCTGATCTCTTCCTGTGCTCGCTGCCTGCACGTAAAGAGGGGTTATGGAGAGGAAGAGGGGGGGGAGTAGATGAGATGTCTGTGTTCTTTGTAATCCATCAGAAATGGAGAAATCACAGCTGACACCACATGTTTAAGAATTCAGTGCTGTGGTGTCATGTCAAAGAGGAAGGAAGGAGCATACTATATTTGTGACACCAACAGTTATTCTTCTAAATGTAAAGGAATAAAACATGGTGGAATGTTTATCTATTCCTGAGATGCACTAAATATGTGTTTTTATTTGCCTTGACATAGGCTTCGACACAGAAGGATCAGAAGCTGGTGGGCAGTCTTAAATTAAGTTGGTCTTGTTTAATGTATCTTATAGTTCTACACATAGATTATGAATGATGACTCTGTAATTAAAGTGACATTTTAATTCAAGTACGATAAATCCCAAAATATTACACTACGTATTTGTAGGTTGTGTAGGTTCGGGCTGTCAGTTGTTCTTTGCTAATTAGGGGCAGTTTTATAAAAGTTGGAGGAACGTGTTTTCAGTATTGATCTTAGCAGCCAGCCAGATATCTGTTTGATTTTATTTGCTGCAGAATGACAGTAGCAATCTGTCGTTTAACTTTCTTCCAGTTTTTATAGATCTGTGGCAGTTTTTTTTTTTGTCAACACGCACTTTTCTAAATTGTTAATGGATTAAACGATTACACAACCCACCAATTTTTCCAAAGTTTTTCGACCTCTGTTTAGTCAAATTTTCATGTTTCCATGATGAGAAACACTTGGCATGTTGCCATTGATGTATGCCTCTAAAATGCCATTTGTTTCTGGTAATACTAGCAAATTTCTGTAGCTGCTGTTAAAACCAAGACTGAGTTTTCTAAAACTAGTTCAAAATTTCCCACTGCATGTTTGTGTCTTCTCTTGTAAACAAGTAGGCTAGTTATCAATGTATGGATCAAGAACACATGCTTTTTGTACTGTTGAGGAGCTTGGCAACCAACGTTTTGGTAATCATACTGAAGGTATTATTGTAGAAACATGCTTTCCAGCCCTGCCTCCTAAAAGGAAAATATATAAATATATATAAAAATAGATATAATTTTGGGATAAAAAGCTCCTTGTTTCATGTATTTTTTTATGGTGTGAGCGTTCAGTAGGTAGGGTGTGTGCTCAGGGTCAGACATGCATGAGATGAGTGTGCAGAGTGTTTGGGTTTTTTTTTTTGGTCGGGTGGGGGGTTGGAAGGGACTGGGATGAAGTGCTTGGAAAACTGAAAAACATGATAAAATGTTAAAAATGAGGATTTTTTTCCTTATTGTTTAAAGAATATTTCTATCAATAAATTAACATGGAATAAAGTTGTCTCATGTCTTGTATTTCCACATTGCAGTTATTTACACATGCTGTGCAAATGTTTCTGCTTGGGTAAACAATATTTGCATTCTCAACACAATCCAGAGCTGTTCTCAAAGGAATATGTCAATATATGATTTGGGGGGGGGGGGGAGGGACCTCTCTGATAGAGCGCATCATAAATGTGCAAGGAAGCTTTTGTACTGAATTTAGATTTTCTAAATGCAGGAGAAATTATCTGGGAAGTGTAAAAACATTTGCTTCCTAGATCACATTCCCCATTTGTCTTCCAGGACAGCCCTTCAGAGATGGAGTCCCTCCCATCGCCACAAGAACCGTATTGCCACAGTTCAAAAGGCGGTCCCTCAGGTCCCTGGTCAGTCATTTGTATTTCTTCCGTTGGAGGAACATGTTGGCAGGAACCAGGAGGGAGACTGCATCTCTCAGGGGCTGCCTGAGGAGAGTGGAGACTGCACGGGGGACTGGGTCCTATCAGGCGGCTCCAGTGTAGTCCTTACCTTATTGCATTTGGGCTCAGGTACCATCCAGCATTACAGGAGCAGACCCGCTACCCCCTCCTTCCAGTGCTGAGGTGTGCCAGTGGCAGGGTGAGGCAGGTTCACCCAGGAGCGTTGTAGGTGGATTCATCCATCCTAGCTCCTTGCTGCAATTACGGTGGGGGCCTGAGACGCCGTTTGCGTAATTTCCGGCGGAACCGCGTCATCTCTGCGCACCGAGACTTCTGGTTCTGGGTCTCCAGGGCGCAAGGAGGAAGGGAAAAGCCCAGGCTGGGCCTACTAATCCTGACCAGCATCCAGCAATACCGGACTAGCGGCGGAGCAGGAAGGGGGACCATGGAGGCGAATCCCCAGGACACTCCGGCGGATGCAGGCACCAGCCAAACCCAGGTGGGCTGCTGGGCAAGCCCTGTACTGAGGTTTTTTGCATGGGGATAGTTGTAAGGCTGGGACTTGTGGTACTCCATGGTGGTGGATGCCTCACTGTCCTGGGTTTATGCAGTTTGGTGGTTGCAGCACTGGTGTTTAAAGAGGATTAATTTTCTTTGATGCTCCAAGGGAAGACAAGTCAGCCCGCAAAAAGTGCCCTAACTGTGGGAACAAGTTATCCTCGGGTTCTAACAAAGCCTTATGCAAACAGTATATTGCAGGCTTACTAAAATTGGAGGCAGACGCTCCCTTGGCTAAATTCCTTGGCTCCTTTAAAGATGAGATGGCGTCAACCTTTAAATCTATCAGGGAGTTAATTGCAGATGTAAACACCTCTGCTTCCACCAGTTGAGAAGCTGCGATTCCCTCTTCACCAGGCCTTACAACACCCAGCTCCGGGGAGCCCTGTACAGTCAGGGAGCATAGCCCCGCGTTAGTTAGCCCTGAATCCTCTGACGCAGACTCAGACCAGGATGAGGATCTGGCTGTAGCTAACAAAGCCGCAAAATACAAGCTGTCAATTGAGGAAGTGGACAAGCTGTTGAGCGCTATCTATGATACACTGGAAATTGATGAGGAAGAAGTTCAATTGTCCAGACATGACAAGATGTATGAGGCCCTAGGGAAAAAGAAGGCAAAAGTTTTTCCTATACATAATGTTCTTTCCGACCTTGTCCGTAAGGAGTGGGCTGATTTTCTTTCCAAATTCTCTTAAAAGGAGATTCCCCTTTGACGAGAGCCCAGAGGCGGTCTGGAATAAAAATCCAAAACTAGACGCCCCACTATCCAAAGTATCGAAACGGTCTGATCTTTCGATATGGGCCATTTAAAGGACCCAATGGACAGGAAAACAGACGTAGTCTTAAAAAGGGCCTTGGATGCTTCATTGGCTGGCCTGAAACCAGCTCTAGAAACTTCTTGTGTAGCTTGAAATCTAGAGTTCTGGTTGTCACAACTACAAGAACACCTAAAGGCAGGCACTCCTAGAGGGGAGCTCTTAAAGACATTTCCTATGCTTTTTAAGGCGATAAGTTTAATTTCTGACGCTTAAACTGATTCTGTAAAATTTACAGCTAAGGCTGTACTATCTGTCGCAGCCAGAAGGTCAGTCTGGATGAAAACTTGGGGGGGGGAGACACGGCATCCAAAACACACCTGTGCAGTGTCCCCTTTATTGGAGAGTTGGTCTTCGGTCCTGAATTAGATACTGCCTTAGAAAGGACGGCAGATAAAAAGAAAAACTTTCAAAGGAAGTTTTTTTGTCCCTCAAAAGAACCCTCCAAATCAGAGAGGGACTTCAAACCCAAAATGCACTGGACAGGGCAAAAAGGGAAAGGAAAAAAGGAAAAGGGGGCATACTTTTTAACCACCCCAGTCAAAACCCTAGACCCCAATGACATCAGGGTCCTTGTGGGAGGAAGTTCAAAGAATTTTCTCCCGCAGTGGCAAAAAAGATAACCTCAAACGAGTTTGTTTTAAACATAATAAAAAGAGGTTATGCGCTGGAATTTCACAGTGATCCACCCTCAAAATTTCTTGTGACAAACTTCCAAGACACTCAGAAAAGGCCAGGGCCTTACCATTACTAATAGGGGGGATGGTGGATCAAGAGGTATTGACACCAGTCCCTATTCAGGAATAGGGGGACAGTTTTTAATCGCAAATCTTTGTGGTGAAAAAACCGTCAGGGAAGTTCAGACTAATCATGAACTTCCGACCCCTGAACCTCTCCATCCGATACAAAAAATTTCGTATGGAGTCCATTTACTCAATACGGAATCTTCTCCAAAAAGACGTTTTTATGGCTACCCTGGATTTAAGGGATGCCTATCTACATATCCCAATAAGGAAGGAATGCCAGAAATTTCTTCGGATGGCTATTCAGATAGACACCAAATGTATCACTTTCAGTGCAGAGCACTTCCCTTCGGACTGTCATCCTTTCCGAGAATTTTTTCCAAGGTTCTCGGGGAGGCATTAGTTCCGTTAAGACTTCAGTCAGTCTCGATCATTCCGTATCTAGACGACTTGCTCCCTATGTCCCACTCGGAGAAACAACTTTGTCAGAACTTAGAGTTAACACAACTCAGCCTGAGTCATTTGGGGTGGATAATCATTTTGGAAAAGTCCAAAACAACCCCAACACAGAATATTCTGTATTTGGGCTACAAGATCCTGTCCGTAGATAAAAGAATAGTTTTGCCGGAAGAAAAAATACTGAATCTGAAGCAGAGAATGTCCTTTTCTTCAAACCAGCTCCAAATGTACTGTGAGGGAGGTGATGTCAGTATTAGGACTTTTGACAGCAGCAATTCTGGCCATACAATCGGCTAGGTTCCACCAAAAAGACCTTCAGAGGTTTCTGTTGGAAGAGCTAAAAGATGACAAAGATCTGGAAGAAGATGTATCGATCCCCACTAGAGTAAAACGCTCCCTCTGGTGGTGGAAGGACACAGAGAATTTAAACAAAGGGGTACTCTGGGTCTTGCTTATCACATCCACACTGACTACGGATGCAAGCAGTTGGGGTTGGGGAGCCCATCTCAACTCAGGCTGGGCTCAGGGCAGGTGGACGCCAGAGGGAGAAACATTTCTCCTCCAATTGGAAGGAGCTAACAGCTATCCTCAGAGCCCTATTAGCCTTTCAGGACACTATACAAGGTCACCATCTACAAGTCCGCTCAGACAATATGACGGCTGTAGCCTATATAAACAAACAGGGAGGCACCAGAAGTCCTCAACTAATGTTGGTGGCCAGGCACATATTTCAGTGAGCAGAATCCAATCTAGAATCCATCTCTGCAACACACCTGAAAGGGGAGCAGAACAGCACTGCAGACTTCTTGAGTCGACAAATAGTTTCGAATCAGGAATGGTCTCTGCACCCAGAAGTTTTTGACCACATAGCAGCCTACTGGGGGAAACCAGAAGTGGACCTATTTGCAAACAAAAAGAATGCAGAAGTTCCCAGTTTTTGCTCGCTATGCCCAGGAGATCAACCCTTGGTGGTAGACGCCTTACAGACTCCCTAGACCTTCAACTTGGCCTATGCATTTCCACCACTTCACCTCATCCCGAGGGTTCTAGCGAAGTTTCTAGCGGAGGAAACGTGTTTAATTCTAGTAGCACCATTTTGGCCCAAGAGGCCATGGTTCACAACTTTACTACAGTTGACAGACCAGACTCCTCTGAGCCTTCCCTGCAGACAAGATCTCCTGTCACAAAGACCTCTCTTAAATCCGCAAGTAGCCATGTTGATCCTTTCAGCATGGTTACTGAGGAAGAAATTTTGAGGAGTAAAGGCCTAACAGAGTGATTCAGACCTTACTACAGAGCCGAAAACCAGTCACCAGAGCTATTTGGAGAAAGGTCTGGAGGAAGTTTAACAGCTGGCTGGATAACCAAGGTGAGGTAAACAAGAATTCAACAAACATCCTACGGTTTCTCCAAGAGGGGATAGACAAGGGGTTAACTCCTAGTACTGTTAAGGTCCAGATAGCAGCCTTAAGTGTGTAACCAGAGAAACGGTTACAGGAAGATCACCTCATCGCTAGATTCTGTAAGGCAATTTCCAGGCACAAACCGGTCAGAGTTAATAACTCCAACCTGGGACCTATCGGTAGTCCTCAGGGCCTTTCTGGGGCCACCATTTGAACCTCAGAGGCCTTGCTAAGACTGATCACATTTAAGACCGTGCTCCTCGTGGCAATCACTTCAACCCGTAGGGTTAGTGAAATCCAAGCCCTCTCCATTAGAGAGCCATTCCTTCAGGTTCTTGGAAGATAGTTATCCTAAAGACGAACAAATGGGGATGGTGCTGCGCTAATCCTGTAATGAGCCTCAATATCTAGGTGTAATAGGATGTCCTGGGTTGGGGGGCTTAACTCTTGCCTTCACTGGGGCATAGGATGGTGATCTAGATCACAATGGGGAGTAGAACACTATGAGAACGTGCAAGCAATATGTGCATAGAAAGTAATAAAAAATAATAAAAAGTACTAAACGGTGGAGCCCACCAAAACGGTGTACATATATATATCTCAGTTTAGATAAAAAATAAAACCATAGTGAAGTCTCCAATCAAAAAATAAAAAATTCTTGCAATAAAATAGTGATTGTAGCTGTGATAATTAATACTAGTACAAAGTGCTGTAAATTGATATCTGGGAATTATTATTCAATCAGCCGTGATTAATATATATAAATGGATGGTTAAAAACTCAATAACATAAAATCAAAAAATTGCCAAATAATACAATGTTACATTGAATGTCCAAAGTGATCTTCATAACTGTGCATCATGCAGTATAGTGTCCAGTGCCAACAGGGGGTGCTCAAACTTGAAATAACACAGTTCAATACAGGTGACTTAGTGCAACACAAAAGAACAGCTTCAATGCTTCATTTAGTGCTAACAGACAATTAGATCGTACAGAGGGCAGCTGGATTTAAAATTTTTTGTTCAGAAGAGTGGTGAATGTGAAGTGTATAACAGGATCTTCTCCATGCAACAATCCTCTAGTGGTAGGTAATGGCCCCTTACCTCACTATACTGAGGTTACAGCATAGACCAGACAGCACTTGTGGTGTCTCCTGTGCAGGGGGGTCCTAGGTAATGTCCTAGGTAGTATCAGAGAGAAGCCTAACACTATAATGTAATGTAATTAAACTAGCATAACAAAACAAAAAACAAAAAATGTTTTTTAATTTTTATTGGATTTTTCATTATTCTAATTACATATCTGATCCCTTTTTTACCATATTATACTTATATCATTAGTGACTAATTTTTATAGGACCGTTATGTATGGGATCACTGTATGAGAGTACATTGTTTACAGTGGGAGGCGCATTATTAGAGTGAAGCAATATTAACCCCCCCCCCCCCTTCATCCCATCTATTATTCACTGTTTGACACTACAATTCGACCTTAGATAAATGTTATTATGCTAGTTTAATTACATTATATTATAGTGTTAGGCATCTCTCTGATACTAAGTCTCCTGCTATTCAGATTAAATTTTAACAATTTTCCAATAGGCGCACATAGCAGAGAGCATGATTACATGCGCCCATTTGTTTTCCTGTTATCTGCAACCATCCTTTGACAACCAGTAAAATGGCGGCCCCCATAGAGCTCTAGGAAAATGGCCGCTATGGCAAATCCCCATACAACTTCGGGAAAATGGCCGCCGTCCATACACTTTGCCTGGTCTATTTAAAGACAGTGGAGTGTGCCCTATAGCATCCCCTAATAAAGCCACGTGACGGGACAGGCACCACCCACTGTCAGCAGTGTATGAGCTCGCTGGATACACTGTACCTTTCGTTTTTTACTGTGTGAGTACCCTGTATGTTGCTAATGTGTAATAAAGCCTGAAACATGCTTAAAATACTACTCTGGTATCTTCATCTCTCCATTTACTATGATGTTCCCCATGGATCTGAGGTCTGATTAATGACAGTCCATTACCTAGGACCCCCTGCACAGGAGACACCAAAAGTGCTGGACGCTATACTGCATGTGAAACCAAATTCCAAAGGAAAAACAAAGCAAGTACATATCAATGCAAGGTATCTCGATGGACTGAGTATGTTATTTAACAAAACTGAAATATAATAGAAATGGGAGCCAAGGCGAAGGACATCGGAAATCCCTGAGGGAGGGCAAACATAAATGGGAACACAAAAGTCTCTCAAATGACAAGATGGGGCAGTCCCACTTAGTCCCACAGACCACAGGGTGCAAACCGTCTTCTCAAAAGGTAGGTAAAGGTTGTTAGGAGGGGTCCTAATAACTACGCTGAATCTCGACTCATGTGGATGATTCCAACCAGGAGAAGGGAAAAGCAAAAGGATGCCCTTACCAGATCAGGTGGACTCACAGGCCGTGGCGGTGAGTCAAACGAGCATGTACCGTCCGACGGTATGGAGTGAAGATTTGTGGGAAGACTTGTGGAACATCTTGTCAGCAGTCCTCCAATTGAAGAACCAACTTGGAGTCTGGGGTCCCCAGGGTACGGTTTCGATCGCCGGATGACCGTTTCCTCAGAGGTCCGTCAAATGTGCAAATAAGCAAGAAAAAAAAAGAAAAAAACTTCCACATAGTGTGAATCCGTAATTTGTAAAAAAGCATAAGAGCACTTTATTTGAGGAGTGTACTCCCAAAAAAATATTTTTACAAGCGGGGGGCAGTGAAAACTAGGCTCAATATAAAAACCGGCTTGGAGAAGTATAAAAATAGCGCAGTGGGTAGTGGTGGGGTATAATCATATGAACCCGACGCGTTTCGCCTCCAAAGGCTTCTGCTGGGGTATGAATAAGCCCCCCACATAACTGCGCTTTATATAGTAAACCATAAATGAAGTGTAACAGCTGATCGGCGCTGTTACACGGGACGACTTCCGGGTTCGGCAGCGTCATCCGTGACACAACGGTCACATGATGTTAAGTGGCCAATCATAGGGAGATGGTCATGAACCAAGCCTCACTCCTGATCCCCAATGAGCAGAGCGACAATCCCATTCGTCTCAACAGTCATGTGATCGTCACATGATGTGGTAATGACGATGGGACGCTCTGAGGCTGCGTATCAGAGGAAGCAGGAAGCAGAGGCCCAACAGATTAAAGCGTGGAACGCAAGCACAGCGGCGATCCACGCTAATAATGTCTAATTCTAGTATAATGGTGCAGTCCCGAACCCGGAAGTCCTCCCAACACATCACCATATACAGAAACAGACATAATAGAAAATACATGTATATACACTAAAAATGGAAGATACGTGAAAGATACATATATATATGCTAAAAGTTCTTGGTGTATAAACTTACGATATACATAGGCAATATATATAATATTTCTTATAATAAAAATAATAAAAAAAACAAGGGGCTAAAAAAAAGGGGGCATGAAACCTATAAAGATAAATGGAAACATCCAACAAAGGTTTATGAAGGGATCTATAGAGGAAGTGACATGTATGTTTAATACTAAATGCACATGTGATTCAGTTAGATTGGAATATTACTAAATGTGATTCAGTTAGGTTGGAATATTACTCCCCTCCAATGTGGAACGAATTTGTCAATAATTTGAAACTTCGTTCCAGATGGATTTTGGTTGTGATGGTATAAGTAGTGTTTGGGAACACTATGATTAGTGCGTCCTTTTAATATAGCTGTGATATGTTCGTTCACTCGTATAGAGAAATTGCGTATAGTTCGTCCTATATATTGCTTACCGCAAGGGCAAGTAATAAGGTAAACTATATACTTTGTGGTGCATGTCGCGAATTGTTTCATCTTAAATTCTCTCCCAGTGGTGGACGACATGAAGGTGTCAATTTTGCGAGATTTGCATACATTGAGTTTACATACTGTACATTTCCTACAGGGGTAAAAGCCCTTAAGGTCATGGAAAAAAGATGGCGTCTTCGGAGGATTAACCACCCCTGGTGCAATTCTGCCACCTACTGATGGTGCCCCTTTATAAATCACTCCAGCCTGATCGGGAAGTAATGGGCCTAGTATTCGGTCATTCTT
This sequence comes from Aquarana catesbeiana, assembly GCF_042186555.1. NCBI lineage: Eukaryota > Metazoa > Chordata > Amphibia > Anura > Ranidae > Aquarana > Aquarana catesbeiana. Next base: position 557,643,423 of record NC_133325.1, on the reverse strand, counting down.
TAAAATTTTCCAATGTCTGGAGATAATACTCCTTATCTGCCTATGTTGAATAGAATAATTGGTGAGGAAGGCCCATCTATGTTTGGCATCCAAAGGTTTTTTTGGTTGTTCCACTAATAGTGATGAGCGATCAATGTGTGCTATTTTCTGTATCTCCTGGTCGATTAATTCTCCATCATAACCCTTTTCTTGGAATCTAGACTTAATGGTTTCCGCCTGTCTATAATAGTCCGGCAGGAGGGAACAATTGCGTCTGATTCTCATCAGTTGGCTTCGAGGTACTGATTTCAGCCATGCTGTATGGTGACAGCTGTCGGTAGGGATGTACCCATTGCGGTCAGTGGCCTTGAAAAAGGTTTTCGTCTCCAATTGGCCATTGACAGCTGTGATTTCCAAATCAAGGAAGTGTATTACAGACGAGCTGGCTTCATACGATAAGTGGATGCCCACCTCATTCTCATTTAAGGTTGACATGAACTGGTTAAGGGAATCCATGGAACCTCTCCATAGGAGGAGGATGTCGTCGATGTACCTAGCCCAAAGGGCCAGCTGCGAAGGTCTCAAAACTCCGACGACATCCTCCTCCCACTTGGCCATAAAGATGTTAGCCAGGCTGGGGGCAAATTTTGCCCCCATGGCTACCCCCTTCGTCTGTAAATAATAGTGGTTGTCATACCAAAAATAATTTGACTTGGTAGCAAAATGTAATAAGTCCACAATAAACCTTTTTTGGGTCATGGGGATGTTTTTTTCTCTTGATAGGAAAAGTTCGACCGCCCCTATACCTAGTTCGTGGGGAATAATAGTGTATAGGGAAGTAACGTCTGCGGTTACTAATATGAGATCATTGGTGTAAGTAACCTGTTGCAATTTGTTGATGGTATCTCGGGTATCTTTCAAAAAAGATGGTATTGTTTTTACTATAGGTTGCAAGTAGTGGTCAATGTACTTCCCTATGCGAGAGGTTACGGAGTTAATTCCGCTGATAATTGGACGACCAGGAGGTTGGGTGACATTTTTGTGTACCTTAGGCAGGTAGTACATTATAGGGATGCGTGGAGCTACCGGGACCAGGAAATGTTTTTCTTTTTTGTCTAGTATGCCAAGCTGGAAGCCAGTGTCGATCAGGTCTACAAGTCTTCTTTTAAAGCTTGTAGTGGGATTGGATCTGAGGGGCAAATAGGTTTCTGTATCACTTAGGATTCTTGTCATCTCTGCTTGATAGTCTATACTGTCAAGAACGACAATGCCTCCGCCCTTGTCCGCCGGGCGGATGACAAGGTCTTTGCGTTCGCAGAGAGACCTTAGACCCATTTTAATATTGGGATCGGAGTAATATTTCTTCTTTGGGAGTCCCTCCAGATCCTCCAATACTAGATCACGGAACACCTTAATAGATGGAGCTATAGGTGCTGGGGGGTTGAAGAGGGATGGGTTAGCTAACCCTGAGTGAACTGAATGAGAATTGGTGAGGAGGTGTGAAGGCCTACTTGGATTGGAAGCAATGTATCTTTGCACATTGAGTTTGCGCACAAACTTATGCACATCTATAAAAGTGGAGAATTTACTTAAGGTTTTAGGGGGGGCAAATTTCAATCCCTTGTTTAAAACGTTAAGCTCTGCTGGGGAGAAGTCAGCTTTGCTTAGATTGAAAATGCCATTGTCTTTTAAACCCTTTTTCTCTTTACTGGTACGCCTCCCCCCTCGGGTACCGCATTTTGTTCTGGGTTTCGTGTGGGGTATTCCTGTTCTCTGTGAAAACCCCCCGGGTACAAAGGCTGTGGTTTGGCCTGGTTATAGTTGAAAGGTGACCTGTCAGGGTAATCTCTATCTCCGTAATTATAACGGTACTGGGGGTTTCGATAATCATTAGGTCGCTCATCTCTGAGTGGTGAAAATCTATTTCTTGTGTTAATCGGAGTACTTTGCGGGTATGGTTGGTAATACAGGTATTCATTCCGACTCGTGTCACGTACTCGGGGGGAGTAGTCCTGTCTGTAGTCCTCATAATGGACAGAACGATCTCTGTTACCCTTACCCTTTCCCCTGTTATTACGTCCTCTATTCCCAGAATTAGAGGGGGGACCATTGTAAAGGGTCGCAGGGGCAGGGGGGGGATAGGAGGAACGTCTATTGTTGTCAGTGGAAGGAGGGGGAAGTACTGGGGGGTTATGTGTAACCCTAGAATCGTCCAGATGTTCCGTCTCTATAGAGTGGCTTGTACTGGCAGATGAGTCCTTGGCTTGGCTAGTAGATTGCCAGCTAAAGACATTACTGTTTTTGTAGTCACTGAGGTCTCTGTTATATTTCTTCTGTTTTTTAATTTTTTGTTCACGTTCTTCCTTTTCTAGATGGTTTTTAAGATTAGTAGAGAGACTGGTGTACTCTATAGTGGATTTGTGTGGAAGGAGTTTATCTCTAATTTCTTTAATTTCTTTATCTATGAAGGTTCTTCTCGTACGTTTTCTATCTATAAGGAACCCCAATAGGGATATTCCTGCTTCATTAAAATAGTGGTACCAAGACTCGATGTCGAGGTCCCCTTGTTGTGGGTGGATTGTCCACCTTAGGCCTCTTGGGACCATGCGTTCCTTGGTATACTGCTCAAGGAAGGCAATGTCCCATTCTAGATGTAACTCGGAGACCATCAGGTTTTTGAGCCTGAGAAACAGGAATACCCCACACGAAACCCAGAACAAAATGCGGTACCCGAGGGGGGAGGCGTACCAGTAAAGAGAAAAAGGGTTTAAAAGACAATGGCATTTTCAATCTAAGCAAAGCTGACTTCTCCCCAGCAGAGCTTAACATTTTAAACAAGGGATTGAAATTTGCCCCCCCTAAAACCTTAAGTAAATTCTCCACTTTTATAGATGTGCATAAGTTTGTGCGCAAACTCAATGTGCAAAGATACATTGCTTCCAATCCAAGTAGGCCTTCACACCTCCTCACCAATTCTCATTCAGTTCACTCAGGGTTAGCTAACCCATCCCTCTTCAACCCCCCAGCACCTATAGCTCCATCTATTAAGGTGTTCCGTGATCTAGTATTGGAGGATCTGGAGGGACTCCCAAAGAAGAAATATTACTCCGATCCCAATATTAAAATGGGTCTAAGGTCTCTCTGCGAACGCAAAGACCTTGTCATCCGCCCGGCGGACAAGGGCGGAGGCATTGTCGTTCTTGACAGTATAGACTATCAAGCAGAGATGACAAGAATCCTAAGTGATACAGAAACCTATTTGCCCCTCAGATCCAATCCCACTACAAGCTTTAAAAGAAGACTTGTAGACCTGATCGACACTGGCTTCCAGCTTGGCATACTAGACAAAAAAGAAAAACATTTCCTGGTCCCGGTAGCTCCACGCATCCCTATAATGTACTACCTGCCTAAGGTACACAAAAATGTCACCCAACCTCCTGGTCGTCCAATTATCAGCGGAATTAACTCCGTAACCTCTCGCATAGGGAAGTACATTGACCACTACTTGCAACCTATAGTAAAAACAATACCATCTTTTTTGAAAGATACCCGAGATACCATCAACAAATTGCAACAGGTTACTTACACCAATGATCTCATATTAGTAACCGCAGACGTTACTTCCCTATACACTATTATTCCCCACGAACTAGGTATAGGGGCGGTCGAACTTTTCCTATCAAGAGAAAAAAACATCCCCATGACCCAAAAAAGGTTTATTGTGGACTTATTACATTTTGCTACCAAGTCAAATTATTTTTGGTATGACAACCACTATTATTTACAGACGAAGGGGGTAGCCATGGGGGCAAAATTTGCCCCCAGCCTGGCTAACATCTTTATGGCCAAGTGGGAGGAGGATGTCGTCGGAGTTTTGAGACCTTCGCAGCTGGCCCTTTGGGCTAGGTACATCGACGACATCCTCCTCCTATGGAGAGGTTCCATGGATTCCCTTAACCAGTTCATGTCAACCTTAAATGAGAATGAGGTGGGCATCCACTTATCGTATGAAGCCAGCTCGTCTGTAATACACTTCCTTGATTTGGAAATCACAGCTGTCAATGGCCAATTGGAGACGAAAACCTTTTTCAAGGCCACTGACCGCAATGGGTACATCCCTACCGACAGCTGTCACCATACAGCATGGCTGAAATCAGTACCTCGAAGCCAACTGATGAGAATCAGACGCAATTGTTCCCTCCTGCCGGACTATTATAGACAGGCGGAAACCATTAAGTCTAGATTCCAAGAAAAGGGTTATGATGGAGAATTAATCGACCAGGAGATACAGAAAATAGCACACATTGATCGCTCATCACTATTAGTGGAACAACCAAAAAAACCTTTGGATGCCAAACATAGATGGGCCTTCCTCACCAATTATTCTATTCAACATAGGCAGATAAGGAGTATTATCTCCAGACATTGGAAAATTTTAAAGAATGACCGAATACTAGGCCCATTACTTCCCGATCAGGCTGGAGTGATTTATAAAGGGGCACCATCAGTAGGTGGCAGAATTGCACCAGGGGTGGTTAATCCTCCGAAGACGCCATCTTTTTTCCATGACCTTAAGGGCTTTTACCCCTGTAGGAAATGTACAGTATGTAAACTCAATGTATGCAAATCTCGCAAAATTGACACCTTCATGTCGTCCACCACTGGGAGAGAATTTAAGATGAAACAATTCGCGACATGCACCACAAAGTATATAGTTTACCTTATTACTTGCCCTTGCGGTAAGCAATATATAGGACGAACTATACGCAATTTCTCTATACGAGTGAACGAACATATCACAGCTATATTAAAAGGACGCACTAATCATAGTGTTCCCAAACACTACTTATACCATCACAACCAAAATCCATCTGGAACGAAGTTTCAAATTATTGACAAATTCGTTCCACATTGGAGGGGGGAACCAAATACAAGGGGTGTCTCCAAACTTGAGACTTTTTGGATACATCTCATGAAATGCTATGTGCCACATGGACTCAACGTTGAGTGGGATATCAACGCCTTCATAAATCAGTCCTAGGCGTTGATACCCCCTCCCCCCCCCCCCCCCCCTCCCTCCCTCTGACGATATATATAGAGGGACTACATAACACTTCCCTAGACCGTTTAGTTTTATGAGTGTTGCTGGATTGTTGTCCCCTCATTGTGAACAATAAATTTTCTTTCCCATGCTATGTACCCAATAAAAGTGTTTTTGTAGAGTTCTTTACGAGCACCCACCTTTGCACAGTAGAATGGATATTCTTAATATTTATCATTTATGTATAGAACATCGTGTTCCTGGAATTTTTTAATTCCTGACTCCACGTAGTAATATTCCAACCTAACTGAATCACATTTAGTAATATTCCAATCTAACTGAATCACATGTGCATTAAGTATTAAACATACATGTCACTTCCTCTATAGATCCCTTCATAAACCTTTGTTGGATGTTTCCATTTATCTTTATAGGTTTCATGCCCCCTTTTTTTTAGCCCCTTGTTTTTTTTATTATTTTTATTATAAGAAATATTATATATATTGCCTATGTATATCGTAAGTTTATACACCAAGAACTTTTAGCATATATATATATGTATCTTTCACGTATCATCCATTTTTAGTGTATATACATGTATTTTCTATTATGTCTGTTTCTGTATATGGTGATGTGTTGGGAGGACTTCCGGGTTCGGGACTGCACCATTATACTAGAATTAGACATTATTAGCGTGGATCGCCGCTGTGCTTGCGTTCCACGCTTTAATCTGTTGGGCCTCTGCTTCCTGCTTCCTCTGATACGCAGCCTCAGAGCGTCCCATCGTCATTACCACATCATGTGACGATCACATGACTGTTGAGATGAATGGGATTGTCGCTCTGCTCATTGGGGATCAGGAGTGAGGCTTGGTTCATGACCATCTCCCTATGATTGGCCACTTAACATCATGTGACCGTTGTGTCACGGATGACGCTGCCGAACCCGGAAGTCGTCCCGTGTAACAGCGCCGATCAGCTGTTACACTTCATTTATGGTTTACTATATAAAGCGCAGTTATGTGGGGGGCTTATTCATACCCCAGCAGAAGCCTTTGGAGGCGAAACGCGTCGGTTCATATGATTATACCCCACCACTACCCACTGCGCTATTTTTATACTTCTCCATGCCGGTTTTTATATTGAGCCTAGTTTTTACTGCCCCCCGCTTGTAAAAATATTTTTTTGGGAGTACACTCCTCAAATAAAGTGCTCTTATGCTTTTTTACAAATTACGGATTCACACTATGTGGAAGTTTTTTTCTTTTTTTCTTTTTTTTTTCTTGCTTATTTGCACATTTGACGGACCTCTGAGGAAACGGTCATCCGGCGATCGAAACCGTACCCTGGGGACCCCAGACTCCAAGTTGGTTCTTCAATTGAGGACTGCTGACAAGATGTTCCACAAGTCTTCCCACAAATCTTCACTCCATACCGTCTGACGGTACATGCTCGTTTGACTCACCGCCACGGCCTGTGAGTCCACCTGATCTGGTAAGGGCATCCTTTTGCTTTTTCCCTTCTCCTGGTTGGAATCATCCACATGAGTCGAGATTCAGCGTAGTTATTAGGACCCCTCCTAACAACCTTTACCTACCTTTTGAGAAGACGGTTTGCACCCTGTGGTCTGTGGGACTAAGTGGGACTGCCCCATCTTGTCATTTGAGAGACTTTTGTGTTCCCATTTATGTTTGCCCTCCCTCAGGGATTTCCGATGTCCTTCGCCTTGGCTCCCATTTCTATTATATTTCAGTTTTGTTAAATAACATACTCAGTCCATCGAGATACCTTGCATTGATATGTACTTGCTTTGTTTTTCCTTTGGAATTTGGTTTCATATGCAGAATTGTTTCCTATTTAACCTATAGGTTATTACTGAGTACCCTATTTCTCTACACATATAAGTTTTGATTTTCCCTTTATAATTGTTTTGGATGTTTCACAAAACAACTTTTCTTCACTTTACCTATTTACACTGAAAGTGTTTCTTATTCCTCCTCAAATAACTATATTTACCTGTCTAGCAACAGGAGCCTCACTTTTCACTAGCGCCACACTTTTTTATTTTTAATTCTCATTTGCAACGGTCATATTGCTGTGTTGGCTGCTTTCTTCACATTTAGGAGTTGGCGCAATTTCTACACCTTTCTTTCACTATACTGCATGACGCACAGTTATGAAGATCACTTTGGACATTCAATGTAACATTGTATTATTTGGCATTTTTTTGATTTTATGTTATTGAGTTTTTAACCATCCATTTATATATATTAATCACGGCTGATTGAATAATATTAATTCCCAGATATCAATTTACAGCACTTTGTACTAGTATTAATTATCACAGCGACAATCACTATTTTATTGCAAGAATTTTTTATTTTTTGATTGGAGACTTCACTATGGTTTTATTTTTTATCTAAACTGAGATATATATATATGTACACTGTTTTGGTGGGCTCCACCGTTTAGTACTTTTTATTATTTTTTATTATTTTCTATGCACATATTGCTTGCACGTTCACATAGTGTTATACTCCCCATTGTGATCTAGATCACCATCCTATGCCCCAGTGAAGGCAAGAGTTAAGCCCCCCAACCCAGGACATCCTATTACACCTAGATATTGTAGCTCATTACAGGATTAGCGCAGCACCATCCCCATTTGTCAGTTGATAGTTAGTTAGTTACACCAGGGTTTAAGGCTGGACCCCATTCAGTGCAGGCTGCTTTTCCCTATCTAAAATCACCCACACCACCTCTCCTTGGTAGCGCAGGAATAATATTCCCTATATATCCTAAAGACGGACCATGGGTTTTTGCCAAAGGTGGCATCTAGGTTTCATAGGTCGCAAGATATTGTCCTTTCTTCATTCTGTCAGAACGCCTCAAACGAGAAAGAGAAACTGTTTAATTTACTAGATGTAAGGCGGTGTATTCTAGAGTACCTAAAGGTAACCAAACCATTTAGAATTTGATTCACTTTTTATCCTCTTTTCTGGACAACGTAAGGGACAAAAGGCTTCTAAGGTCACCATAGCTGGGTGGATCAAGCTAGCTATGCAGAGGGGGGGTATAGATCTATAAATAGAGATCCTCCTGGGGGTATTAAGGCCCACTCCACAAGGGCACTCTCGGCATCCTGGGTAGAAAGAGCTGGTGCCACCCTGGAGCAAATATGTAAAGCAGCCACATGGTCAACCTTCTCCACCTTTACAAGGCATTATCGACTAGACTTAATGTCCAGTCAGGATCAGGCTTTTGGGAGGAAAGTCCTCCAAGCCGTGGTCCCCCCTAATCTGGTGAGTACTTGGGGATCCTCTCATGTGGGCTGTCCTGGTAGACAACTGGGAAAACTGGAGTTAGACTTACCTATAACTCCTTTTCCAGTGGTCTTCCAGGACAGCACGATCCCACCCTTGAATTATGTTGATGTATTAATATTACCTGTTATGGTTTATATTTTTCAGTTCCATTCTGCGGTTCTTGGTAAATGACTAACCAGGGACCTGAGGGACCGCCTTTTGAACTGTGGCAATGTGTTTCCTGGGGCGATGGGAGGAACTCTATCTCTCAAGGGCTGTCCTGGAAGACCACTGGAAAAGGAGTTACCGGTAAGTCTAACTCGGTTTTCCTGCATTTATTTTTTATTTTTTTTAATTTTATATTTTAGTTTTCAACAATTTTTTTTTTTACATACAAACACAATTCAATTGCATGTGTATCACAAAGTATATCTTAACATGGATCAATTCTATTTTCGGCAGATATTTAGAGTCTTGAAATTACACATCTCTTAAATGGTTCTATATTTATATCTCAATCTTTTTTTTATTACGTTTTTACAAATAGACAATACAAACATACATTGGTGGTATGTATATGTATAAAAATCCGCGCTTAGGACAATCTAAGGGCTGCTGCCTATCTCAAATTAGTGCCCCTAAGGGTCTAATTATAGGAATCAATAGATAATTAAGGAGATAAAAATGGCGCTGCCCTCTAAATAGATGAAATAATAATCTAAGGCCTAAGTAAGGCTAGGATATATAGGAATTATATCACTGAAAATAGTTTACAAGGTAGACAATCTATATATAGAGGCAACTCGAATGATGTAAATTGGAACTGTGATGCAGGTGTGATGCTTCTACATGTATCGTAGTGCCGGAAAAATAAAATCAATATGTGAAAAAGATACACCAATATTGCAAAAGTATTGGGACAAAATGGCGCCTCCCGTAAAAAAAAAAAAAAAAAAAATTTTTGAAATAGACCAAAAACCATATGTGAAAAGTGTTATCAGTGCAATATTAGTGAAGCTACCACAAATAATAAGAAAAATGATGAAATACAGTGAGAAATATCCTCAAAATTCAAATATATTGTGACACTGAGCGCCTAAGGTGGGTTCAAGGTAAGGAACTATTTGTTGTGTATCTTATGCTAAATACTCTCCAGGCGTACCATACATAGTAAATAACAATCCCGGTTTTCTCATACACAAAATATAAAATCAGATATTATATAAATCATAAATGGTGGTAGTTAATTTCTAGCACGTAGGTGATTATATGCATAAACTCCGTGTAAACAAAAAAAATTTTTTAACCAAAACAGAACTGAATAAGTTCAATATTGTATATTTTTTCACTCCTTGGGAATTAATATCCGTGACTTCTGTGCTTGTAGTTCAAAGTGGTGACTTGAGGTGCTCGCCCCCCAGTGCTCCCCCACTCACCAGAATTAATCACCCCTGCAGGGGTACCGAGCGATAAAGTGGGTGCCTTGGGGTAGTTGGTGATCTCTCCTCTTGAGTTGCTGTTGCTTTATTCAGTGCGATCCTTTATAAGTATTCCTGGTTAAGCTGTGTACTTCAGCGTGACAAAATCACTCCATACCTCCTTATCTGTAAACCTCTCCGGGAAACCGGAGCCAAGAGAGAGACAAAGAGGCTACCTTCGTGAAGTATGTCAAAAAAGTTTTATTAAATAAACCTTAATCCAGTCCAATAGATGATGGTAAAATATAGCAAGTCTGAGCAGAGAATTCAAACGGAACCGCTGTATACAAGGATGGGACCAGACGCAAGCTGTAGGCGTGCGTTCCGGCATCCACTTCCTGGTCTGACGTGTGAGCGTGACTCCGCCTTACGCGTTTCGTCATCGGAAACGTCCGATGACGAAACGCGTAAGGCGGAGTCACGCTCACACGTCAGACCAGGAAGTGGATGCCGGAACGCAGGGTGGAACGCACGCCTACAGCTTGCGTCTGGTCCCATCCTTGTATACAGCGGTTCCGTTTGAATTCTCTGCTCAGACTTGCTATATTTTACCATCATCTATTGGACTGGATTAAGGTTTATTTAATAAAACTTTTTTGACATACTTCACGAAGGTAGCCTCTTTGTCTCTCTCTTGGCTCCGGTTTCCCGGAGAGGTTTACAGATAAGGAGGTATGGAGTGATTTTGTCACGCTGAAGTACACAGCTTAACCAGGAATACTTATAAAGGATCGCACTGAATAAAGCAACAGCAACTCAAGAGGAGAGACCACCAACTACCCCAAGGTACCCAATTTATCGCTCGGTACCCCTGCAGGGGTGATTAATTCTGGTGAGTGGGGGAGCACTGGGGGGCGAGCACCTCAAGTCACCACTTTGAACTACAAGCACAGAAGTCACGGATATTAATTCCCAAGGAGTGAAAAAATATACAATATTGAACTTATTCAGTTCTGTTTTGGTTAAAAAAAATTTTTTGTTTACACGGAATTTATGCATATAATCACCTACGTGCTAGAAATTAACTACCACCATTTATGATTTATATAATATCTGATTTTATATTTTGTGTATGAGAAATCCGGGATTGTTATTTACTATGTATGGTACGCCTGGAGAGTATTTAGCATAAGATACACAACAAATAGTTCCTTACCTTGAACCCACCTTAGGCGCTCAGTGTCACAATATATTTGAATTTTGAGGATATTTCTCACTGTATTTCATCATTTTTCTTATTATTTGTGGTAGCTTCACTAATATTGCACTGATACACTTTTCACATATGGTTTTTGGTCTATTTCAAAAAATTATTATTATTTTTTTTTTTTTTTTTTTTTACGGGAGGCGCCATTTTGTCCCAATACTTTTGCAATATTGGTGTATCTTTTTCACATATTGATTTTATTTTTCCGGCACTACGATACATGTAGAAGCATCACACCTGCATGACAGTTCCAATTTACATCATTCGAGTTGCCTCTATATATAGATTGTCTACCTTGTAAACTATTTTCAGTGATATAATTCCTATATATCCTAGCCTTACTTAGGCCTTAGATTATTATTTCATCTATTTAGAGGGCAGCGCCATTTTTATCTCCTTAATTATCTATTGATACATTGGTGGTATATCCACACCATCAAAAAAAAAAAAATCTTACAATAACATTATACAGACTATAATAACTATAACATCAAACAAACAAATAAAAAAAAGAAAGAAAGAGGGAAAAGGATGGCCAGCGGGTACAACACAAAGACATCTCCTAAGCATACCCCAATAGATCTTTTTTTTTTTTTTTTTTATTTTAAAGTTCCATTTGCCCCCTAATTTACAGGCAATTCCCTAAATGTCCTCCAGGGGGCCAATATCTGACAACATTTTTCATATGTGTCCAATTCATGTGACAGGAGGGTCTCCATCTTCTCAATTAGGTCCATTTCTGCTATCCATTCGTTAACTAAAGGGGCTTGTATAGTTCGCCAATATCGCGGAATAACCAGTCTGGCTGCTATTAACCAATATCTTAGCAAACCTTGTTTAATATTTTTATATGAACCTGGTAAAATGGATAGCAGAGTAATTTGAGGTGTGTTGGGGATTAACTCCCCTGTTACTGTAGTATACAGTTGCATGATCATATCCCAGAATTGGCGAATTTGAGGACATTCCCACCATATGTGTAGCAGCGATCCCTTGGATAAGAATCTTATATATTGCTGATAAAACATGTTTGGTCTGTTACTTTGCAATAGGATGGACTCAAACATATTTAGGTCTCTATTGAGGGATTGGTTTGGAAAAATAGAAGATAGGAATGACAATAATTGTTGATATTCCATCCATTGCATAAATGAAGGCTGATGCCTTAATATTAGGTTCAATATGGGTGGTAATTTACCCTGGCAAAGAATCTGGCTCACTCTTCAGTGAGATTCCTTATTCCATATGAGAAAATGATTCTGGTCTACTGCAGGTGGGAATTGTGGATTGCCAAATAAAGGTGTCATTGGTCCTATCTTTGAAGAAAGCCCTAACCGCAAGATCATTTTGGACCACAAGCTCAATAGGTGAGATGTAAGAAAGGGTGGAGAGAGGGTCGTGTCTTGGTGGGTACCCTGAAAGGGTAAATCTTACCAAGGAAGGGCCTGAAGGTCGAACCGATTCAGCCCCTGTTCTATTGATACCCATTGTTTGGTATCCGAGTGATGAAACCAGCTTACTAAACTGGTCAGGACTGCCGCCACATAATAAAAATAGAGATTCGGTGCCCCCGCTCCTCCTTTCGTTTTAGGTAATGTTAGCGTTTTCCAATTTAATCTAGATCTCTTATTACCCCAAATAAACTTAACGAAAGCGGATTGTAAAGTAGAAAAAAGGATTTAGGAATAGTAACAGAAATATTTTGAAAGAGATACAAAAATCCACGGTATTATGTCCATTTTCAATCTGTTGATCCTCCGAAACCATGAGTATTGGTTTGAATCATATTTTTTTAGATCTTGTAGAGTATGTTGCATTAAGGGAATATAATTTGTCAAATATAGCTGGGTCAGATCTGATGGAATATTAATTCCTAAGTACCTTAATGCAGAAGAGCAAAATCTGAATGAAAAGTTATTTTTCAACATCGTCACTTGATGTGGTAGAAGTGACACATTGAGAATTTCAGGTTTCAAAACACTTACCTTGAAATTACTCAAAGCTCCAAAGCGCTGGAATTCCAATAGAATAGAGGGCATAGAAATATGTGGATTGGTAATATAAAGTAGCAGGTCGTCGGCAAACAAAGCTAGTTTTATTTCCTGTTGGTTTTTAGCTTTATACCTGTAATTGAGGGGTTCTGTCTGATTGCTATTGCTAAATGTTCCATTACTAGAACATAAAGCAAAGGAGATGGGGGGCATCCCTGACGGGTGCCATTTTGTATAGGGAAATTTGTGGTCAGTGAGCCATTGATCCTAATTCTAGCATTTGGTTTAGTGTATAATGCCAAAATCTTATTAAATACATTTGGACCCATCCCTATTTGCTTTAGTGAATGCTCAAGAAAAGGCCACCCAACCCGATCGAAAGCCTTCTCCACGTCGACTGAGAGGAGGCATGCTGGTATTTTAGCCATTTGAGCATGGCCCATCTGTAAGAAAGTTTTTATTGTATTGTCACGTGTTTCTCTTCCTTGAACAAATATGGTCTGGTCATTATGTACCAAGCTAGGTATGAAAGATTGGAGACGTGACGCAGTCAATTTGGTATAAATTTTTATGTCTACTCCAATTTAAAGATATTGGACGATAACTAGAACATAATGTTAAGTCTTTATCATCTGGTTTGGGAATCGGAGTGATATGGGCTTCCAATGTTTGGGTCGAAAATGTGTTTGTAGAAGAGATGGAATTAAACACCTGTAGCATAAATGGAGACAGATATTCTTTATATGTTTTATAAAATTTTGGAGTGAATCCATCTGGGCCAGGACTCTTCCCTGATGGAATGTCTGTAATTACTCCAAATAGTTCTTCCATTGAGAAAGGGTTGTCCGATAATTTCCTATGGTCATCTTCTAATGTTGGAATAGAGGTTTCTTGTACATAGTCTTCAATGCTACAAGTTTTTGATCCCTCGTTCTCTACAAAGGATGGTTGGGCCAAGTTGTAAAGAGCTGAAAAGTATTCTCTAAATGTTTGATGGAGACTTTGCGGGTCTGAAGTAATTTCCCCCGATGACTTCCTTTATGCTAGCTATAAAGGTCTGAGGAGGACGAGGATGTAATATTCGTGCTAAATGTCTCCCACATTTGTTTCCATATCTATAGTTATTTAAGGCACATTTCTGTTGGTATGAACTATGCGATTCTTCCATAAGCTGCAATAAAGATGCCCTTGTAGACATTATGTTGGCTAATACTTCTGGAGACTGTGAGGCTTTGTGTAATGTTTCTAGTGTATGAAGCTTTAACAGGGAATTTTGATTGGCCAACGATCTTTCTTTTTTAAGACAAAAGCCATGTTGGATGAATAACCCTCGTAGAACCGCTTTAAGAGCTTCCCATTTTAATGGTAGTGCAGTCTCATCCTGTTCATGATCAGAAACAAAGTTACCAATTGCTTCTATAATTGCTTTATGACAGATTGGATCAGACATAAGTCTATCGTTTAACCAATTGCTGGCCGCCTCACGACGATATACGTCGGCAGAATGGCACGGGAAGGCAGAATCACGTACCTGTACGTGATCTGCCTCCCGCAGGTGGGGGGTCCGATCGGACACCCACCCCCCACCCCCCGTGCCCGAGGTGGTCGGCATTTCTCCCCCAGCGATCGGAGGTGAGGGGGAGGCCATCCATTCGTGGCCACCCCCTCCCAATCGCTCCCGGCCAATGAAATCATTCCTCTGCTGCTGTATAGTAAACAGCAGCAGAGGAAATGTCGTCATCTCTCCTCGGCCCGGTATTTTCCGTTCCGGCGCCGAGGAGAGAAGACATCCGAGTGAGTGCACAACACACACACACAGTAGAACATGCCAAGCACACATTACACCCCAGATCACCCCCCCCCCCCCCCCCGTCACACTGACACCAAGCAGTTTTTTTGGGTTTTTTTCTGATTACTGCATTGGTGTCAGTTTGTGACAGTGTGGTAGGGCAGTTAGTGTTAGCCCCCTTTTAGGTCTAGGGTACCCCCCTAATAAAGTTTTAACCCCTTGATCACCCCCCGTCGCCAGTGTCACTAAGCGATCATTTTTCTGATCACTGTATTAGTGTCACTGCTGACTCTGGTTAGGGAGGTAAATATTTAGGTTCGCCGTCAGCGTTTTATAGCGTCAGGGACCCCCATATACTACCTAATAAAGGTTTTAACCCCTTGCCCCCAGTTAACCCTTTCACCAGTGATCACCGTATAACTGTTACGGGTGACTCTGGTTAGTTAGTTTATTTTTCATAATGTCAGGGCACCCGCCGTTTATTACCTAATAAAGGTTTAGCCCCCTGATCGCCCGGCGGTGATATGCGTCGCCCCAGGCAGCGTCAGGTTAGCGCCAGTCTGAACTGATCAATATCTGATCCGATCAGATCTATACTAGCGTCCCCAGCAGTTTAGGGTTCCCAAAAACGCAGTGTTAGCGGGATCAGCCCAGATACCTGCTAGCACCTGCGTTTTGCCCCTCCGCCCGGCCCAGCCCACCCAAGTGCAGTATCGATCAATCACTGTCACTTACAAAACACGAAACGCATAACTGCAGCGTTCGCAGAGTCAGGCCTGATCCCTGCGATCGCTAACAGTTTTTTTTTTTTGTAGCGTTTTGGTGAACTGGCAGGCACCAGCCCCAAGCAGCGTCAGGTTAGCTGCAGTACCGCTAACACCCACGCATGCACCATACACCTCCCTTAGTGGTATAGTATCTGAACGGATCAATATCTGATCTGATCAGATCTATACTAGCGTCCCCAGCAGTTTAGGGTACCCAAAAACGCAGTGTTAGGGGGATCAGCCCAGATACCTGCTAGCACCTGCAATTTGCCCCTCCGCCCGGCCCAGCCCACCCAAGTGCAGTATCCATCGATCTCTGTCACTTACAAAACACATAACAGCAGCGTTCGCAGAGTCAGGCCTGATCCCTGCGATCGCTAACAGTTTTTTTGGTAGCGTTTTGGGGAACTGGCAAGCACCAGCGACCTAGTATACCCCGGTCGTAGTCAAACCAGCACTGCAGTAACACATGGTGACGTGGCGAGTCCCATAAGTGCGGTTCGAGCTGGTGAGGTGGCAAGCACAAGTAGTGTCTCACTGCCACCAAGAAGAAGACAAACAAAGGCCCATCGTGCCCATAATGCCCTTCCTGCTGCATTCGTCAATCCTAATAATTGGGAACCCACCACTTCTGCAGCGCCCGTACTTTCCCCATTCACATCCCCAACCAAATGCAGTCAGCTGCATGAGAGGCATTTTCTTTATGTCCTCCTGAGTACCCCAACCCAACGAACCCCCCCCAAAAAGATGTTGTGTCTGCAGCAAGCGCGGATATAGGCATGACACCCGCTATTATTGTCCCTCCTGTCCTGACAATCCTGGTCTTTGCATTGGTGAATGTTTTGAACGCTACCATACACTAGTTGAGTATTAGCGTAGCGTACAGCATTGCACAGACTAGGCACACTTTCACAGGGTCACCCAAGATGCCATCGCATTTTGAGAGACCCGAACCTGGAACCGGTTACAGTTATAAAAGTTACAGTTAAAATAAGTGTAAAAAAAAAAAAAATACACAAAAAAATATATCAAATAAAAAAAAAATAGTTGTCGTTTTATTGTTCTCTCTCTCTCTCTATTCTCTCTCTATTGTTCTGCTCTTTTTTACTGTATTCTATTCTGCAATGTTTTATTGTTGTTATTATGTTTTATCATGTTTGCTTTTCAGGCATGCAATTTTTTATACTTTACCATTTACTGTGTTTTATTGTTAACCATCTTTTTGTCTTCAGGTACGCCATTCACGACTTTGAGTGGTTATACCAGAATGATGCCTGCAGGTATCATCTTGGTATCATTCTTTTCAGCCAGCGGTCAGCTTTCATGTAAAAGCAATCCTAGCGGCTAATTGGCCTCTAGACTGCTTTTACAAGCAGTGGGAGGGAATGCCCCCCCCCCACCGTCTTCCGTGTTTTTCTCTGGCTCTCCTGTCTCAACAGGGAACCTGAGAATGCAGCCGGTGGTTCAGCCAGCTGACCATAGAGCTGATCAGAGACCAGAGTGGCTCCAAACATCTCTATGGCCTAAGAAACCGGAAGCTACGAGCATTTCATGACTTAGATTTCTCCGGATGTAAACAGCGCCATTGGGAAAGCATTTTATCACACCGATCTTGGTGTGGTCAGATGCTTTGAGGGCAGAGGAGAGATCTAGAGTCTAATAGACCCCAATTTTTTCAAAAAAGAGTACCTGTCACTACCTATTGCTATCATCAGGGATATTTACATTCTCTGAGATAACAATAAAAATGATTTTAAAAAAAAAAAAAAATGAAAGGAACAGTTTAAAAATAAGATAAAAAAGCAAAAAAATAATAATAAAGAAAAAAAAAAAAAAAGCACCCCTGTCCCCCCCTGCTCTTGCGCTAAGGCGAACGCAAGCGTCGGTCTGGCGTCAAATGTAAACAGCAATTGCACCATGCATGTGAGGTATCACTGCAAAGGTCAGATCGAGGGCAGTAATTTTAGCAGTAGACCTCCTCTGTAAATCTAAAGTGGTAACCAGTAAAGGCTTTTAAAGGCTTTAAAAAAATGTATTTAGTTTTTCGCCACTGCACATTTGTGCGCAATTTTAAAGCATGTCATGTTTGGTATCCATATACTCGGCCTAAGATCATCTTTTTTATTTCATCAAACATTTGGGAAATATAGTGTGTTTTAGTGCATTAAAATTTTAAAAAGTGTGTTTTTTCCCAAAAAATGCGTTTGAAAAATCGCTGCGCAAATACTGTGTGAAAAAAAAAAAATGAAACACCCACCATTTTAATCTGTAGGGCATTTGCTTTAAAAAATATGTAATGTTTGGGGGTTCAAAGTAATTTTCTTGCAAAAAAAAATAATTTTTTCATGTAAACAAAGTGTCAGAAAGGGCTTTGTCTTCAAGTGGTTAGAAGAGTGGGTAATGTGTGACATAAGCTTCTAAATGTTGTGCATAAAATGCCAGGACAGTTCAAACCCCCCCCAAATGAACCCATTATGGAAAGTAGACACCCCAAGCTATTTACTGAGAGGCATATTGAGTCCATGGAATATTTTATATTGTGACACAAGTTGCGGGAAAAAGACAATTTTTTTTTTTTTTTTTTTTTTTTTGCACAAAGTTGTCACTAAATGATATATTGCTCAAACATGCCATGGGAATATGTGAAATGACACCCTAAAATACATTCTGTTGCTTCTCCTGAGTATGGGGATACCACATGTGTGAGACTTTTTGGGAGCCTAGCCGCATACGGGACCCCGAAAACCAATCACCGCCTTCAGGATTTCTAAGGACGTAAATTTTTTATTTCATTCTTCACTGCCTATCACAGTTTCGGAGGCCATGGAATGCCCAGGTGGCACAACCCCCCCCCCCCCCCAAATGACCCCATTTTGGAAAGTAGACACCCCAAGCTATTTGCTGAGAGGCATGGTGAGTATCATCATCTTTTTTTATTTCATCAAACATTTGGGCAATATAGTGTGTTTTAGTGCATTAAAATTTTAAAAAGTGTGTTTTTTCCCAAAAAATGCGTTTGAAAAATCGCTGCGCAAATACTGTGTGAAAAAAAAAAAAATGAAACACCCACCATTTTAATCTGTAGGGCATTTGCTTTAAAAAATATATATAATGTTTGGGGGTTCAAAGTAATTTTTTTGCAAAAAAAAATAATTTTTTCATGTAAACAAAGTGTCAGAAAGGGCTTTGTCTTCAAGTGGTTAGAAGAGTGGGTAATGTATGACATAAGCTTCTAAATGTTGTGCATAAAATGCCAGGACAGTTCAAACCCCCCCCAATGACCCCATTATGGAAAGTAGACACCCTAAGCTATTTGCTGAGAGGCATGTCGAGTCCATGGAATATTTTATATTGTGACACAAGTTGCACCCTAAAATACATTCTGTTGCTTCTCCTGAGTACGGTGATACCTCATGTGTGAGACTTTTTGGGAGCCTAGCCGCATACGGGACCCCGAAAACCAAGCACCGCCTTCAGGCTTTCTAAGGGCGTAAATTTTTGATTTCACTCTTCACTGCCTATTACAGTTTCGGAGGCCATGGAATGCCCAGGTGGCACAACCCCCCCCCCCCCCCCAAATGACCCTATTTTGGAAAGTAGACACCCCAAGCTATTTCCTGAGAGGTATAGTGAGTATTTTGCAGACCTCACTTTTTGTCACAAAGTTTTGAAAATTGAAAAAAGAAAAAAAAAATTTTTTTTCTTGTCTTTCTTCATTTTCAAAAACAAATGAGAGCTGCAAAATACTCACCATGCCTCTCAGCAAATAGCTTGGGGTGTCTACTTTCCAAAATGGGGTCATTTGGGGGAGGGGGGGGGGGTTGTGCCACCTGGTCATTCCATGGCCTCCGAAACTGTGATAGGCAGTGAAGAGTGAAATCAAAAATTTATGCCCTTAGAAATCCTGAAGGCGGTGATTGGTTTTCGGGGCCCCGTATGCGGCTAGGCTCCCAAAAAGTCCCATATATGTGGTATCCCCATACTCAGGAGAAGCCGCTAAATGTATTTTGGGGTGCAATTCCACATATGCCCATGGCCTGTGTGAGCAATATATCATTTAGTGACAACTTTGTGCAAAAAGAAAAAAAAAAAAATTTGTCACTTTCCCGCAACTTGTGTCAAAATATAAAATATTCCATGGGCTCAACATGCCTCTCAGCAAATAGCTTGGGGTGTCTACTTTCCAAAATGGGGTCATTTGGGGGGGGGTTTTGTGCCATCTGGGCATTTTATGGCCTTCAAAACTGTGATAGGTAGTGAGGAGTGAAATAAAAAATTTACGCCCTTAGAAATCCTGAAGGCGGTGCTTGGTTTTCGGGGCCCCGTACACGACTAGGCTCCCAAAAAGTCCCACACATGTGGTATCTCCGCACTCAGGAGAAGCAGCTGAATGTATTTTGGGGTGCAATTCCACATATGCCCATGGCCTGTGTGAGCAATATATAATTTAGTGACAACTTTTTGTAAATTTTTTTTTTTTTTTTGTCATTCAATCACTTGGGACAAAAAAAATTAATATTCAATGGGCTCAACATGCCTCTCAACAATTTCCTTGGGGTGTCTACTTTCCAAAATGGGGTCGTTTGGGGGGGTTTTGTACTGCCCTGCCATTTTAGCACCTCAAGAATTGACATAGGCAGTCATAAACTAAAAGCTGTGTAAATTCCAGAAAATGTACCCTAGTTTGTAGATGCTATAACTTTTGCGCAAACCAATAAATATACGCTTATTGACATTTTTTTTTACCAAAGACATGTGACCGAATACATTTTGGCCTAAATGTATGACTAAAATTGAGTTTATTGGATTTTTTTATAACAAAAAGTAGAAAATATCATTTTTTTTTTTCAAAATTTTCGGTCTTTTTCCGTTTTATAGCGAAAAAAATAAAAACCGCAGAGGTGATCAAATAGTGTCAAAAGAAAGCTCTATGTGTGGGAAGAAAAGGACGCAAATTTTGTTTGGGTACAGCATTGCATGACCGCGCAATTAGCAGTTAAAACGACGCAGTGCCAAATTGTAAAAAGTGCTCTGGTCAGGAAGGGGGTAAATCCTTCCGGGGGTGAAGTGGTTAAACGCCAAGACCAGCTTGTGCCTCGAGTCTGGAGGAGATGAATTGATAGAAATACAGGTGAATGGTCAGACCAAATAAATGACCCTATTTCCATCGAGGGGTTCCACTCCAAAACCTTTGGACCTGATAAATAGTCTAGCCTACTGCAAGATTTATGTGCTGATGAGAAATATGAATAGTTACGATCTTTGGGATATAGAATCCACCACAAATCAAGTAGTCTATGGTCAAAGAATTGTTTCTTCAGGGCCCTCAGCTGGGAATAAGAGATATTGGAGCGTTGGGCAGAGGTGTGGTAGCCTCCCTGGCGGTTTTCCCGAGTGTGGCTCGGGGTTAAAATTCAGTACCATTAGCGGTAACCCCGAGCCACACTCGGGATCGCATTGCAGGATCCTGGGGCGGCTTTACTTACCTTGTCCCCGGGATCCTGCGATGTCCCCCGCAGTGTCCGAGGGCTCCGTCCTCCTCCGAAGCCTCTCCGTGCCAGGCTCCGTTCCCTGCGAGCGGCGCGACGCACGGGGGCGGAGCCTGGCGGCAAATTCAAAAAAATGTCAAAATCATAACACATACAGTACTGTAATCTTACAGATTACAGTACTGTATGAAATGATTTCACATCCCTTTTGTCCCCAGTGCTCTGGCCCATGCCCTGCATGCAGTTTTACATGATATACACTGTTCTTTCTGCCTGGAAACTGGAGATTGTCCATAGCAACCAAAAAGTGTCCCTTTACGTCAAAAGTGGCTTTAGACCAGCTAGAAAACAGCGATAGTAAATTAGAACACTTGCAGAATTGAGCGATAGTGAATTGTGGGGAAATTTATTTTATTACTATTTTTTTTAATTTTTTTTAATTATTTATTTTTATTTATTATATTATAATTTATGTTTTTGTGTTTCAAACTTTATCATACCGGATATCTACTAGACTCTGGTTTGGACAGATTTTAGTGTGTTATTGTTAAGATTTACAGACCTACAATATAAAACGCCAAATTTCCATGCAAAATAATTGTACCGCTTTCAGCACCTAAAATCCGAAATAATCATACCGCCAGGGAGGTTAACTGAGGCTCCAAGGCTAAATTGAGATCCCTACAAGAATAACACCTTCAGCGAAATCCGCTAAAAGACGAACATAACGAGAAATGGTCGTAGTTTGGTCATAATTCGGAATGTAAAAATTGGCAATTGTGAACAGTTTATCCGGAATTTGGTATCTATCATTGGTATCAGCTATATGTTCCAAATATTGAGCCGGTAAATTTTTATGAAAGGCGGTGGAGACCCCCTGGCCTTCGAACCAGACATAGTGCTATGAAACCATTGAGAGTAATGTTTAACAGAGCATGCAGGGATGCCTTCGGTGCGAAAGTGGGTTCCTGGAGAGTATTATATCTGCCTTAGCTTTATGCAAACTGTATAAGATCTGTCCTCTTTTTGACTCGTTGTTTAGACCTTTGACATTATAAGTACAGAGTTTCAGTAGAGATGCAGAAGAAGACCCCC